>NC_069500.1:489902113-490217947 GCF_027579735.1 Bombina bombina | reverse complement strand
GAATATTAAACATTTGACATGTGAGTAGGTACACTACATGTGTTGTTGTGCAATTTATGTAATAATTAATATTATGTTTTTGTTGAGTAGCATGTGAGATAAAATTATCCCCTTCAATTACATGGTGACAAGTTTTACAGATGTTTCTTCTGCACTTGAAGAAACCTTTTCTTCCTTTCAACCAATATTTGTTGGTCTTAGTAGGGAGATCAGATGGAGAAAAATAATTAGATAGAGTCTTACCTCTTTTAGATACTATATCTATTCCTTTGCTAATTATCATTTTTAATGTAGGGTCTGAGTATAAAACAGGAATTGTTTCTTTTATAATTTTTTTGATGTTATTGAAATCTTTACTATAGGTAGTAATAAATCTAAGTTTATTTTTATCTTTGGAATCAGATTTTTTTTGTCCTATAGTTAAGTAATTCTTCCCTAGTTTTTACCTGTACCTCTTGTTTGGCCTTGTTTAGTGTGTCCTCATTGTAACCTCTCTGTTTTAATCTAGTAGTTATGATATTGCATTGTCTAGCAAAATCTTCATCATTAGAGCAGTTTCTTCTTGCTCTTATGTACTCCCCTTTGGGGATGCCTTTAAGCACATGTTTGGGATGACATGAGTCATACTGTAAAGTGGTGTTGCCAGCTGTTGGCTTTCTATAAAGAGATGTTAATATGACTTCCCTTTCCTGATTTGCTTTTAATTCCAAATACAAAAAATTAATGGACTCAGAATTGTATTCTCCCACAAATTTTAGGCCACATTGGTTCTGATTTAGATAGTTACAGAAGCCTTCTGCTTCAGATGTATCCCCTTCAAAAATAAAAAGCAGATCGTCTATGTACCGGAAAAAATGTGCCACATTTTCCCTGTAGGGGTTTCTGTCTCCAAAGACGTGGAACAGCTCCCACCAACCCATAAAAAGGTTGGCGTAAGAGGGGGCAAATTTGGCCCCCATAGCTGTTCCACGTCTTTGGAGAAAGAACTCCCCCCCAAACATAAAAAAATTATGAGTAAGGAGATATTCAATAGCATTTAATAAAAATGCTTTGGTTGCAGATTCATAATCACTGTAGTGATTCAGAAAGAATTCTATCGCTGTTAAACCTAGGTTATGCTGTATACATGTATACAGCGAGGATACATCCACTACCAAAAATGTATAGTTGACTTTCCACTTCATGTTATTTAATTTGTTTAATAAAGCTGTGCTGTCTTGTATATAACTTAAAAGACCTTTTACTAAGGGTTGAAGAAACACATCTATGAGATCTGAAAGGGGCTCATTTAGAGAATTAATCCCTGCAATGATAGGGTGCCCTGGTGGACTAACTGGGTCTTTATGCAGTTTGGAAAAATGATGGAATACAGGTATAACTGAATTAGGAGGTGTAAGTGCTTCTGCTGTAGACAGAGTAATGATATTATCCAATTTGGCCTTTTGGACTATTCTCATCAATTCTTTTCTATATTCCCTCAATGGATTACTTTTCAGTTTTAAGTAGACTTCTTTGTCAGATAATTGCCTTTTTGCCTCACTAAGATAATCTTGGGTGTTTAAAATAACTACGTTACCACCCTTATCAGATGGACGTATTATGATGTTTTGATTATCTTTTAGTGTTTTAAGTGCTTCTTTTTCTTTGTTGGATAAATTAGTATATTGTTTCTTTCTTTTCTTAAGATTTTTTTCATTAAAGATTCGTAATTTATCCTCCACTGTCTTTTGAAAGATATCTAACACCTTTGGTCTATTGTGTATAGGATAGAATGTATTTTTCTTTTTCAAATGTGAAAATTGTATATCTTTCTCTTTTATCTGTGGTTTCATTACTACCTTCCTCTGCTAAGTCTTGCAAATCCCTTATAGCACAAAGATCAGTAAACATTAATGTATTGTCAGTAGTTAATGCAGTGTTAGTGACATAATTAGCTCCACCTTGTGCCAAATGCTCATCCATACCAAAGAAATGCTTTTGTAAAGTAAGTTTTCGGACAAATTTATTAAGGTCCAGTACTGTCTCAAAAAGGTTAAAATGAGCAGTTGGCACAAAGTTAAGGCCTTTAGATAGCAACTTGATTTGTGTGGCACTCAGAGTTATTTCTGACAAATTGCATACACTTTTATCATTATTTATTTCTGTTTGGTCTGTCCTTGTGATCTTGCTAAGTATTTCTTCTGCTGGTTCTTCCTTTTTTGTTGTTGATTGTAGTTTCTGTCTTTGCCTTCTCCCTTAAATTATAAAGAGTCAAAAAACGAGGATCCCCAGAAAAAAAAACAAAAAAAAAAAAACACACAGAGGTAAAAGGGGCAAAGGGAGAAGGCAAAGACAGAAACTACAATCAACAACAAAAAAGGAAGAACCAGCAGAAGAAATACTTAACAAGATCACAAGGACAGACCAAACAGAAATAAATAATGATAAAAGTGTATGCAATTTGTCAGAAATAACTCTGAGTGCCACACAAATCAAGTTGCTATCTAACTTTGTGCCAACTGCTCATTTTAAGACAGTACTGGACGTTAATAAATTTGTCCGAAAACTTACTTTACAAAAGCATTTCTTTGGTATGGATGAGCATTTGGCACAAGGTGAAGCTAATTATGGAGGATAAATTACGAATCTTAAATGAAAAAAATCTTAAGAAAAGAAAGAAACAATATACTAATTTATCCAACAAAGAAAAGTAGGTTGGTTCTGCTTCTGCAGACTCCCCTTTGGGATATCCTCCGCTCCTGAAATCTTTCAAAGGGAAATGAGTTCTCTCCTGAGTGGCCACGTGGGCACAGCGGTCGTCATGGATGACATTCTAGTGTATGGGTCTACAGTGGAGGAGCATGATCAGCGTTTGAGTTGTGTGCTGCAGGCTATCAAAGAGTCTGGGCTGAAGCTGAATAAAGAAAAATGTCATTTTAGGAAAACTGAATTATGCTACTTTGGGCATATCATCAACGGGGATGGCATCAAGCCTGAGCCCGAGAAAATTCGGGCTATTGAACAGATGAAAAGCCCTTCTGATGTACATGAGCTGAGACAGATATTGGGCCTTGTAAATTACGTGGGCAAGTTTCTTCCAGATTTATCTACAGTTTTACACCCTATCACAGAGTTGCTTAAGAAAGATGTTGCCTGGGTCTGGGGACCCTCACAAGAAAAAGCGTTCCTGCATGCCAAGTCCCTGCTGGGGTCTGCACCAGTGCTGGGGTTCTACGACCCTTCAAAAAAGACTGTGGTTAGTGCTGATGCAAGCAGTTATGGGTTGGGGGCTGCACTCCTGCAGCTGAATGACAACAAACTACAGCCCATCGCCTACTGTTCCCGCACACTGACGGCTGCGGAGTCAAAATACGCTCAAATTGAGAAAGAGTGCCTGGATGCAGTTTGGGCCTGTGAGCGCTTTCAGCGTTATCTAGTGGGTTTGGAGAAATTTAGTCTGGAAACTGACCATAAACCGCTAGTCCCTCTAATCAATTCTTATGACATTAACAAAACACCCTTGAGATGCCAGAGACTTTTAATGAGACTGCTCAGGTTCAATGTTCAGGCAGTGCATGTGCCGGGGAAACAACTGGTTGTGGCAGATACACTATCCAGGCTCCCGCTGGCTGCTGCTGAAGAATCCTCCACGGAATCGGCTGTGAAAGTGTATGTTGATTCAGTTCTGGCCTCTAAGTCCATTTCTTCAAGGAAACTGGAAGAGATAAAGAAAGAGACATATTTGGACACAGATCTGCAAGAAGTTATAAGGTACATAAAAGATGGCTGGCCCGAGAGCCGGGCAGCCTGGATGTCTTTAAATGCTTACCAGCCAGAGAGGTCGCAGCTCACGGAGCTGGAGGGGTTGGTGCTGTTCCAAGACCGCATTGTAATTCCTGTCAGCATGAGGAAAGAGATGTTAAACAGGATTCACGATGGGCACTTAGGCATTACAAAGTGCAGAGAAAGGGCAGCTACAGCTGTGTGGTGGCCTGGGATCAGCTCCGACATTGCAAATCACGTGTCTAAATGTGCCTTTTGCCGGGAACGCCGGCCTACTCAGAGAAGGGAGGCCGTGGCAGAAAATAGCTGCTGATTTGTGTGAACTGCACAGGAAAAAGTTTCTTGTTGTGATTGACTACTATTCCAGGTATTTGGAAATTGCACCCCTGAATGATATCACAAGTCAGGCCGTTATCATTCGCCTGAAGAGCTTGTTCGCCCGCTGGGGCATTCCAATGGAGCTGGTGAGTGATAATGGTATGCAGTTCGCTTCTACAGAGTTCAGTGCTTTCAGCAGGGAATATGATTTTGTACATTCCACGTCAAGTCCACATTATCCGCAGGCCAATGGAATGGCTGAAAGGGCAGTTCAAACAACAAAATTCATTCTAAAGCAATCTGAGCCGTACCTAGCCCTCTTGTCATACAGGGCGACGCCCATTCAAGCCACCGGGTTTAGCCCAGCACAGCTGATGCTAGGACGCCAGATTCGCACCACTTTACCCTCAGTGGGTGTCTTCAAGCCACCTGGCCCTGTTCCTCGGGACGAAGTCCTTAGGAGGGATGAAGAGGCCAAAAAGGGTTATCGTTTCTTCTACGACAGGAGACATTCTGTCAGGCCTTTACAGGAACTGAAAGCGGGCCAAAGTGTCAGAATTAAACTGGATGATGAGAAGAAATGGAAGACGCCTGCTACGGTAGTGGGCCGCTCTCCAGAACCAAGGTCTTACACAGTCCTTACAGAGGGAGGGACGGTTACACGCCGTAACCGAAGACATCTTCAGCCTGTACCTGAGAGTCTGGAACCGGATACCTCAGTACCACCGCCGGTGGGATCCCCTGTTCTAAGAGAGATGCCTTCCCCTCAGCAAGATCACAGCGGGGATATATCTTTGCCTCCAGCAGACTCTTGTTCACCATCTTCTGTATCAGAGGACAGTTCATGCAAAGTTACATCAAGCGGAAGAGTGGTGAAACTTCTGGCCCGATACAGGGACTGACTTTAGCTAGAACAGTGACCGGAAGTATGGGCAGAATAATCCCATGGTCACTGTGGACTAGGGTAGTCTACCCCGATGTCCAAGTCAGGATGTAATTTATTTGTTCATGTTTCTAATCTATCTGTTTTTATAATGTTCAAAAACAAAAATGTTGTTGTATACCCTGTTGGTGTACCTTGTTATTTATTATATGCAAATGTATGCTTTGCATTTGAAAAAGGGGAAGATGTGATGAGAGCAGGATGTGATGTCACTAGTATGTGGGCGGGGCTTAGGTCCGGTGTCTGTGTCGGAGTTAGTTTTAGTACAATCAACCTGACTAGATGTGTATTGTTATGCTCTGCAATGAAATAGAGTTGTACCATCATTGCTGTGTCCTGCATATGTCCTGCATCTCATGACAAATCCATTGAGGGAATATAGAAAAGAACTGATGAGAATAGTCCAAAAGGCCAAATTGGATAATATCATTACTCTGTCTACAGCAGAAGCACTTACACCTCCTAATTCAGTTATACCTGTATTCCATTATTTTCCCAAACTACATAAAGACCCAGTTAGTCCACCAGGGCACCCTATCATTGCAGGGATTAATTCTCTAAATGAGCCCCTTTCAGATTTCATAGATGTGTTTCTTCAACCCTTAGTAAAAGGTCTTTTAAGTTATATACAAGACAGCACAGCTTTATTAAACAAATTAAATAACATCAAGTGGAAAGCCAACTATACATTTTTGGTAGTGGATGTATCCTCGCTGTATACATGTATACAGCATAACTTAGGTTTAACAGCGATAGAATTCTTTCTGAATCGCTACAGTGATTATGAATCTGCAACCAAAGCATTTTTATTAAATGCTATTGAATATCTCCTTACTCATAATTTTTTTATGTTTGGGGGGGGGAGTTCTTTCTCCAAAGATGTGGAACAGCTATGGGGGCCAAATTTGCCCCCTCTTACGCCAACCTTTTTATGGGTTGGTGGGAGCTGTTCCACGTCTTTGGAGACAGAAACCCCTACAGGGAAAATGTGGCACATTTTTTCCGGTACATAGACGATCTGCTTTTTATTTTTGAAGGGGATACATCTGAAGCAGAAGGCTTCTGTAACTATCTAAATCAGAACCAATGTGGCCTAAAATTTGTGGGAGATTACAATTCCGAGTCCATTCATTTTTTGGATTTGGAATTAAAAGCAAATCAGGAAAGGGAAGTCATAACAACATCTCTTTATAGAAAGCCAACAGCTGGCAACACCACTTTACAGTATGACTCATGTCATCGCAAACATGTGCTTAAAGGCATCCCCAAAGGGGAGTACATAAGAGCAAGAAGAAACTGCTCTAATGATGAAGATTTTGCTAGACAATGCGATATCATAACTACTAGATTAAAACAGAGAGGTTACAATGAGGACACACTAAACAAGGCCAAACAAGAGGTACAGGTAAAAACTAGGGAAGAATTACTTAACTATAGGACAAAAAAATCTGATTCCAAAGATAAAAATAAACTTAGATTTATTACTACCTATAGTAAAGATTTCAATAACATCAAAAAAATTATAAAAGAAACAATTCCTGTTTTATACTCAGACCCTACGTTAAAAATGATAATTAGCAAAAGGAATAGATATAGTATCTAAAAGAGGTAAGACTCTATCTAATTATCTTTCTCCATCTGATCTCCCTACTAAGACCAACAAATGTTGGTTGAAAGGAAGAAAAGGTTTCTTCAAGTGCAGAAGAAACATCTGTAAAACTTGTCACCATGTAATTGAAGGGGATAATTTTATCTCACATGCTACTCAACAAAAACATAATATTAATTATTACATAAATTGCACAACAACACATGGGGGGGTAGTTATCAAAGCGTCTAATATGAAGCATTCGCGACGTCAAGTACGCTCGCCACACTTCGACATACATCGCCGTCGCGGACCGTAATACGTTCGCCTTAGTTATCAAAAAAACAGTCCAAAATAGGCGCGTCAAGTACGGTGCGAAGAGCCGCGTACTTTTGTTAACTAAACAGTCATCGATGTCTCATCGATTCGAGCTTTTCCCAACTTTATTTAAATCTCCAGTACATTCAAAGAACAGAGCACATAACATACCTTTGTCAGCAAATGATTAATATATCTCTAGATAGATAGATAGATAGATAGATAGATAGATAGATAGATAGATAGAGATATATTAAGATAGATATATACACACTGCAATTTGTTTTGCTAGCAATATTTTAAAATATAGCAAGTAGCAGACACAATTCATATCAAAATGTATATTTATTGGTCTGCAAAATTTAATCTATTGGACATATTTATCCTTATAGTTTCAAGTGTAACGTGTATGTATATATACAGAGTATATGTATTTAATAACTAATATCTAAACGGGATATGACAAAAATATTTACAACAGTGGGAGCTAGATGATCATTGAGACGTTTCTTTTCTCTATATATTAATTCATTGCGCAAAGTAAGATTCAACAATGTGCACTAAAGAGAGTCATACTTGGAGCCTAATTATGTAAAAACATTCATTTTGTATTTTCTATTTCAATTCCGGGTCAACATATTTTCTAATTGACATGTTTCTTTTGCAGCATCATATAGAGAGATATAGATAGATATAGATATCGATATATATCTATCATATATTGTTTGCTATCCCCTTCAGATATATAAATATAATTTACACCTGTGACAGCTAGCTTATCTCTGAGCCTTTTTATTTTTTATTTTTTTTGTATTTTGATATCAATAAATTTTGTCAGGTTATTTCCCACACTGTGCACAAACTATGTAATCAGTAATATTTAGAGAGAGACACACTTGTAGCCTAATTCATTACAGGCATTTAATTTTTAATTAAAATTATATGTCAAGCATTGCATGTCACCTCCCCCCCCCCTCGTGTCTACATATTTTCTACTTATTTTTCTTTTGCATCACATATATTTATAGATATCTATCTCTCTCTCTCTCTCTATATATATATATATATATATATATATATATATATATATATATATATATATATATATATATATATATATATATATATATATATATATAGATATGAGAGATGTCTCTCCCTCTCTCTGTTTTGAGATATATATATTAATATATAAATATATATATATATATATATATATATATTTCTCTCTCTCTCACTCTCTCTCTCTCTCTCTCCCTATATATATATAAAATTTAATATCTCTCTCTGTATGTATGTACATATTTTTAAATGTCAATTTCCAATATACGAATAGATGTGTTTATGTATGTATATATATATATATCTCTCTATATATATATGTATATATCTATATATGTACATACATACATAGCAAGAGATATTGTAATAGATAAAAATAGATAAAAATATTACTCATAATACTACTCCAAAGTTAATATTCGAAGCATTAACAATAACATTTGATGTGTATTTTCACGTTACTCAGATAATCTATTTTACTTGAAATAGCAATGCATATGTGAAAGTAAATCATATAACGCTTCTAATTTTACAAATATCTGGCGGACCTTATACGACAGTGCGGATAAGGTCCGCAAGACCTTGCTGATTATTCTTTCTCTATTCAGCATTGCACCAGCAGCTCTTCTGTGCTCATGCTGCAATGCTGCACCCTGCAGACTTGAGGATAATTGACTACCAGCAGGGAGTGTCAATCAACCCGATGGTTCTGTTTCATTTCTAACGTTTGAGATTACTGTCCACCTCATAAGATCAGTTGGACGGGGTTATTGATCATCAGTCTTTATACTGCTGCTCCCTAACTTGGGTTTCTGTAGATTCCTAATTGCCAGAATCACATCTCCTTAATAAATGTGTGTCAATGCATCTATGTGCTTTCATTAATCAGCAGCTATTGATTTATAAATATTGTAGCATATTTATATTTTTTTTTCTTGATTTTTGTCATGTCACTATAAATTAATCATTAAATGAATACAGTGAGACATTAATAACTATAAAATAAACAATTTTTATTCATATATTTTTTTTTTTTTTAAATCAAACAAATTTAAATGATTAAATCTCATTTAGGGCCTGCTGCATGTTTCGAACTGCCCTGGCAACAGCTCTTAGGGCCTCAGCCAGTTCATCTAAAACTGGCTGTAAAAATTGACCAGTTTGGGTCCCCTGATCTCGATCTAGAAAAAGAACAAAATAATGTATGTTAGATAAATTATTTATCAATATTGAATTTGTCAAACATTATATTCTTTCAACTTACATTCAACCATAGGCGCCTCCTCCTCTTCCTCCCTATGCACCTCTTCCATAAAATCCACCTCTTCCTCCTCTTCCGCCCTAGCCACCTCTACTGCTGGTGAAAGAGCTTGTGCCTCTTCTATTGGCGGTATTTGGTCTTCTGTAATAGATGAATCATAATAATGAATAAGTATTAGTAAGATCAATGTCATATTCAAAATTTAAAAAAAAAAACATTAAAAACAATTTTATAAGTCTGCAAAATGACTTTTTTGGTTTATAAATAAATACATCAAGTGTAAATGAGAAATTAAAAAACAATCCTTTCATCTTATATAAAGAGATTCTAAATGTTTTCAATCATGATAATTTAATGAATTGTTCTATTATATTTCTAAGAAAAGCATGTCTAGATTTTCTCTGTAGTTGAAGATTTGTTAATCAGAGATGCCTTGATTACATGACACATCCATATGCAATCTGATTACTTCATCAAATGATATATATATATATAATGAAGTAAATGGATTACCACTATACTGTCAACTCTAAAAAATAATCAAATCTTTATCTAGATTGTGAAAGTAAATCTTTCGTTTTATTGTCCTTTCAACATGCTGCCTTTAATAACATGTAAAATAACCAAAATTTTAAAGTTAAATAATTCAAACACAATATGATAATATTCTAATTACCATGAGGAGCTGTTAGAAACCGCACAGGCAATGGCGGTGAGGAGCGGTTGCTCCGTGGCGTAGCCATAGAGACTGGCCGAATATAGCGTGGTACCTGGGCACGCCTGCGATCTGTTAAAATATAAAGTTGTATGTACACATTAGATACAGGTTAAATATTATTGTTGAGTTATGTATCTTCAGCATCAATGCATGAGAGAGAAGAGAGAGAGAAGGGAGAAGAGAGAGAGAGAAGAGAGAGAGAAGAGAGAGAAGAGAGAGAAGAGAGAGAGAAGAAGAGAGAGAAGAGAGAGAAGAAGAGAGAGAAGAAGAGAGAAGAAGAAGAGAGAAGAAGAAGAGAGAAGAAGAGAGAAGAAGAAGAGAGAAGAATAGAGAAGAAGAAGAGAGAGAAGAGAAGAGAGATTAGAGAGAGATATAGCTTTATATAGATATATAGCTCTATATACATACATATCCATATGAATATCTCTCTCTCTCTCTCTCTTTATATATATATATATATATATATATATATATATATATATATATATATATATATATATATATATATATATATAGAGAGAGAGAGAGAGAGAGAGAGAGAGAGATATAGATATAGATATATATATAAATATATCTTAAATATATTATTAAACTTTGTTTCATTGTTAATAAACATGATGGAGCATGAATGTTTTATTTAAAGTCTCTATAGATTCAATTATGTTGATAATCTAATGTTGAACTAAATTGTATTGCATTGATCCTCTACAGCAGTGTTTTTCAAACAGTGTGCCGTGAGAGATCCTCAGGTGTGCCACGGCAGACTTACAACAGTGTGAACAACAGTGTGACATATTTTTTTATTTTTTATACTCCCAGTGCAGGGGTAGTTTGTAGGAGGCATGGCATAACAGCACAATACATACAGTATGTGTTTGTGTACATGTATATATATATATATATATATATATATATATATATATATAT
Organism: Bombina bombina; assembly: GCF_027579735.1. Classification (NCBI taxonomy): domain Eukaryota; kingdom Metazoa; phylum Chordata; class Amphibia; order Anura; family Bombinatoridae; genus Bombina; species Bombina bombina. The sequence goes on along the minus strand of NC_069500.1, from coordinate 490,207,050 downwards.
ATATATATATATATATATATATATATATATATATATATGCTGTATTAGGCTTCAATGTGTGATTGTTTTTTTAATTTTTGGATGGTGGTGTGCCACAGGATTTTAAAATGTAAAAAAGTTTACCATGGCAAAAAAATGTTTAAAAAACACTGCTCTACAGTAATAATTTCTTTGTGTTATGCTAATTTTTGTTATTGAAGTAAATAAAATACAAAAGAAATATCAAAAATAAATGGACTGCTAAAAAGGCAATACGATTCTTGAAGAAATCAAATATATAATCATGTAACACAATAAAATATCAAAACAATTATGATCCACTAATGTAATTGTTCATTGAACTGCGTCATTTAAGTATCCATCTATGCTATTAACTTCGAAGACAATCACTTACACATTCGGACCTGCGCTCTCAACGCTTCATAGCGCTCTGTCTCCCGCCGCCTAAGGTCCGAAAACCTTCTCAGACAGCTTCGACGTGTCCGGGTAATCCCGGACACCCTCCTCATCCTCCGCATCATCTCATAGATGATGCGGTCTCTATGTTCGTGCTGAATCCCCCTTACCCCGCCTATGCGACGGGGAAAGTACCTGTTCATCCCATACACAAGTATTAGCAATTCTCCCTGGGTGAATGGGGTAGACATACTTGCACTAAATTAATAAAAAAAATTCTGATTTTTTTTTAAAGTGCGACGTATATATAGCAATCATAGAGAAATATCATTGGTTGTTGCAAGTGTACATAAAAATATCAATATTTGGTTGGCGGATTATATGCAGCACGTGTTACATTTTCACATTATCTAACACATGCGCCACTAATTACTTGCATGTCAATAACAAACAATTCAAAATACAAACGATTGTCGAATCATACGTCCTTTAAATTTCAAAGATTGAAATGTTCCTTTATTTACTGTCAGGTATAATGCTGTCGCCTTAAAAAATTAAAAGGTGTATTAATATTTCGTCAACATTCACTTAGGCACAACTGTTATGTTTGCAATGAATATATTTGCAAAAATAGTGAAAAAACATTGATGGCGACATATAAATAAGTGCTAATAATTCGTCATGCTAGTCTATAGGATGTCATACATATATACTAGTATTCATCCCAAACAAATATTTACAATTCTGCCTGAGTGGATGTAGACAGCATTATTACATTAAAAAAAATATATTATTGATTATTGCGACGGCGATATACAAAATAAATCCAAATGTGATTGGTTATTGGTTGTAAATAAATATGATATTCGGTTGGCTGATTGCATGTCTCACGTGTTCACTATAACTTTATTTGCATGTCGCACGTGTTCACTATAACTTTAAAGTGTAACAAAAGTTTTTGCTTGTCGGTTTATGTTTCACGGGTTCATAACTTGCTGGTTAACTCCTTATAAACAAATCATGCGACAGTATTAAAGCAACATAAAACAAATTTTACTTACGGTTTATTGAAATAAATTGTGATTGCCTTGTATTCATGCGGCTACAAAGTAAATGCCAAAAATTAAAGAGATCCCTCCTGTTGGACAATAGACCTCAAAGTAAAAAATAAACTGACCCCTTTTATAGACAACTATGACACACTGTAGGCATGTATGACACACTGTACACATGGATGACACACTGTAGACAAGTATGACGGCTTCCCCGTCATAACATAATTAATACTGCGACATAGATGTAATATTAAAGATTATCTAAGACATCGAGATCGTTCGATCGTTACATTAAATGGGCGTCATACATGACGTATTTATATTAATATTAATTGTTTTATAATTACAATAAATAAAAATTACAATTGTTAACTGCTAATTTTTTTTTTTTTTAAAGTCTATAAAAGGGAATGTAAAATGGAGTCTAATCACCTATGCTTTACAAGAGCTGTAGGTACAAGAGCTACAAGACTGTTTAGATATTTATTTACATTGCTTATTTATTTATTCTCTTGCTGCTATTTTTATCTTTGTCATGTCTGCGCCTGGTAAAACAAAGTCAGGGCGCAGCATACAATTTAATCATGAGCAAAACAAAGTTTTAGTGACCCTTGTTTTACAGCATTACGATTTTATTATTGGTTCTAAAGCCCAGAAAACCTCGCTCTCCAGGAAAAAACAAATCTGGGGAGCAATCGCTGACAGTGTGTCCGCCGAAGGGAATTATCCAAAACTGGCGGATGCATGTAAGAAAAGGTTTTCGGACATCAAAAGACACTTAAAGGCCAAGCTGGCCAGGGAGTTACAGTCTGCACGTCGGACCGGTGGTGGTGAGCCATATGTGGCTGAACTTACTGAATATGAGGTTCAGCTGCGGGAGAAGCTGGGAGCAAACCTAACGCTCGGTCTGGATTTAGTGGGGCATGATACTGATGAGTTGGCAGGTAAGATGATATTACTTGAAATCTTCATGTTGCACATTTTTGTGATTGTTCCATCAAATGTTTATTAAAGGGACATAACACCAACATTTTTTATTTTATGATTTAGAAATAGAATTTAATGTAGAACATAATTTAAAGTTACTTATATTATCTAATTGGTTTGATTCTATTCAGATTATTTGATGAAAAGCATATCTATATATGCTCAATAGCTGCTGATTGGATGATGCACATAAAAGCATCATGTGATTTGAAAAACATTGTGCATTGCTTTCTCTTCAAATAATGAAATTTTACAAATAGAGAAAAAGAAGATATGAAAGTCAATAGAAATGTGTTTTACATTTATATTCTCAATCGGAATCATGAAAGAAAGATTTTCGGTTTAGTGACCCTTTTAATATCATTATGTGCAATATTACTCATATTTTATTTCTTGTATTTTGTTGAAGCATCTACCAGTGCAGCAGCTGCTGTGGCTGCTGATGCTGAATCCCAGAGTGAAGATGATGAAGATGAAGATAATACACTGCTATTGCCCGTCAGTATCCACACTGAATCCAGCCACAGCTTCTCCTCGGCCGCCACGCACCCGGACATTATGTGCAGCACCCCTGATGTAGCAAGCATTGGCCGATCTACAGGTATGTTTAATATTATTAGCTTGCTTTGAATTTATTTGTTTTCACTTGTCTGATTGGTCTAAATTCTAAATATGTATATTCATTTTTATTTATCTAGTTGATGTCCGAAGGGCTTTAGGACCACCTCCAAGATCTACGATCTCCTCCTCAGGCAAACGAAAAAATAAAAATAGAATGTTATCTTACTATCTTTCTTTGAAAATCCTGAATGTAAGCTTAAAAGACAGGCCATTTTGGATTTACCACCTGGGTACCGCTTTTTCATTGTTCTCTATATGTAACCATCCAATCAAAAAACGGTCGTCATTTTATTGAAAAATAATGTGCCTGATGGTATTATTACTTTGTATAGATTTTCAATGAAATTTAAAAAGAAAATCATTATTGATAATAGGATTAACTAATAATCTTGATTAATATGTAATGATCTATCTGAATCATGTAAGTTTAGTTCTTTCTAGACTATCACTTTGATGATCATTACATATATTTTAATTTACAACTCTTTAGAAATTAAAATGAATTTTATGTTTGGATAAGCACCTGTGTATTGCATGACCATTCTTTGAGGCCTATTTACAAAACAACAGTGCGGATCAGGTATGACAGACATAGCTGAATGTGTAGAGCAATAAGTTATCAGAAATCAGAGCAGGTGGACAGGGTTATGGAGCAGGGGTCTTTAGACTGTTGCTTCATAAGAGTTTTTTTCAAAGAGTCAGTATACTCCCAATAAACACAGCCCTTAAAGCTACATAAGGAGCTTGATAAATGGACCTCTATGTCTCTCTCTCTCTCTCTCTCTCATATTTTAACCGACAAATGGAGTTGTAGTTACAAATTTTATTGCGAGCATCCAGGCTTTACACAACATGCATTTATCATCATACGTATAAAGAAAGCTGCTCCATACCCTTGACGCTATTCACCACAATTGAGTCTGATCTTGTTTATTGAACAACACAGTGCTGACGGGCCATTGTCCATGACTCTGAAGGGGGCATTCTCTACATTCAGTGAGTTATTTTGGACATGATCTGCACTGTTGGATCATGTCCAACCGAAAAAGATAAATAGGCCTAGAATATATTCTCTGTGCAACATCATTGTCAATACTTAAGCTCATAACACCATTAGTGGTGCTTGTAATCATGTCATTGATTAATAAACAGAATAAACCGAGTTTTATATTGTTGAATGTATAACATTGATGTGTTAAAAATGATGTTGTACGGTCATTAATTATAAAAAAAATTGATTATGATATTTTTTATACTAAGCCACTTTAAAAGTATAAATTAATAAACACATTCTTATTTAGTTTATAAATTTCAGAGAACATACAATATACAAATCAGTAATGTTAAAATACTGTGTCTTAACAATTTGATTGTGTTATGATTGATTTAAGATATATGTTTAATATCATATGCATTTAATACTGCCAAATACATTAAGTTAACTAACAATATATATTTTATTTTTAATTTCTTTAGATGCAGAGCGCGCATTACTGACTTCGGAGGAGATTGACTGTTGTCTTCGTGAGCTGAGAGATTTCACAGAGGAGTCGTCCCTGGGAGAGAACCTATTTCCAGAATCACAGGATCAGGGACTCTCCCAGGGAACATCAGAAATAGGTTCTCTCAGCCGTTCTGCCCCTCCTGACCCCGAACAACCAGCTGCTTTGGACCCTGGTGACCCTCATGCCCCTGTTGGTCATGCCCCATCAGCTCATGGCCATGCTGATCCTGGCCACCGACTGCCTCGCATCACTGATGAGGAGGCAGTCGGGGAAATGTTAGATCTGGCCAGGCAGTACCGGGCAGAACACCGTGAGTTGCGTGGGGCATTACGCTTATCTATTGACCAACAGGGGCAGATATTAGATTGGGTCATCTCAGTAGATAGGGAAAGATTAGATATAGAAAGGGAAAGGTTTAGAGTAGAAACAGCTAGATTAGATTTAGAGAGGGAAAGATTTGAATATGAGCGACGTAGGGACAGTATCAGAATAGAGTTAGAGAGGGAACAATTAGAATTAAATAGACGCATGGATAGTTGTCGATTAGAATTGGAGAGGGATAGGTTACATTTGGATAGGGAAAGATTAGCTTTTGAGAGGGCCAGAGCAGCTGAAGACCAGCTAGAACGGCAGCGTCGGGAGAGGGTGGACGAAGACAACAGGGTTTTAAATCGTCAGATGATTTTAAACTTTGGGAGAAGGGCAACAAGGGAGAGATCACCCCCCCTCTCTCCCTCACCCAAAAGAAAAAAAGATTAGGGTGTTTTAATGTGCTCATTTTATTAGGGTTTTTAATCTAAGTTTATTTTTCAATTATTTTAAAATTTAAAAATATGAATAAAATATTTTTAAGTTTTAAAGTAAATGTCTTGATGTTTTTATGATTTTTAATTTAAAAATATGTCAATAATATTTTTAAATTATGTTAAAATGTCGATGTTTTTACTATTTTTAATTTTTGAATATGTAATGAATATTTTAAAATTAAATAAATGTCGATGTTTTTATGTTTTTAAATTTAAAAATATGAATAAAATATTTTTAAATTATTAAATTTGGTAATGTTTTTATTCTTTTCTATTTAAAAATATGTATACAATATTTTTAAATTATTATATGTTTTTCTCTTTTTATGAGTATTAATTTAAACATATGATTAAATTTTTTTTATTCTAGTTTGAAAATAAAAATATTTTTTTAAACATTAAAAAATGTGTTTGTTATTACTTGATTCACAAGTTAAAAATGACTGATGTTCGAATTGAATGCATAAGTAATATATTAAAGGGACACTAAACTCTAAATCTTTCATGAATCATATAGAACATACAAATTTCAACAACATTACAATTTAATTCTAATATTTATTTTGCTTAATATTTTATATATACTAATTTGAAGAAAAAACAATGCACATGGGTGAGCCAATCACATGAGGCTTCTATGTGCTGCAACTAATCAGCAGCTACTGAGCATATCTAGATATGCTTTTCATCAAAGAAGATCAAGAGAATTAAAAAATTAGATAATAGAAGAAAATTAGAAAGATGTTGAAAAATGATTTATCTTTCTAAATCATGAAATAAAAAATGTGGGTATCATGGCCCTTTAAATACTCTTATTATTAAATGTTAAATTTAATAAACATATTACATTTTATTTTATTAGAAGATTTATAATATTGAGCTTTTGGCTAAAATGTTATTATAATAAAGTGAACTTGAATCAATATTTATGTTTAAAATATTAATTGTTAACATGTGATATTCACATTTTAAAACACTTTTGCTAATTGTTTTTATATCTTTATTTTAAAATTAAAGTCCATACCCTTGGACAGAACTTATTTATTGGTGGATGAATGTATACACCAATCAACAAGAACAACCAAGGTAGTTCAACAAAATGGGTTGGCATGTAAAGTTACAGAAATGAATTTTTTTTTTAAATATATAAAGATTAGTTTTAAAAAACAATTGAATAATTAATAATTTTATTACATTTGTATGCTCTATATAAATAACACATAAAAAATCATTAAGTTCGGGGGTCTCTTTATTCGTTAAAACATTATAAAAAATATATTTAGAGAGAGAAAACACTTAATACATAGAGATATTGAAAGAGAGAGGGTTTGTGGTAGAGAAAGAGGGAGGGATTGTGAGAGAGAGAGATGGATTGTGAGGGAGAGAGGGAGAGAGAGGCGATTGTGTGAGATAGAGAAAGAGGGGGGATATTGTGTGTGTGTGAGAGAGAGAGAGAGAGAGAGAGAGAGAGAGAAAGAGGGGGGATATTGTGTGAGAGAGAGAGAGAGAGAGAGAGGGGATATTGTGTGAGAGAGAGAGAGAGAGAGAGAGAGAGAGGGGATATTGTGTGTGAGAGAGAGAGAGAGAGAAAGAGGGGGGATATTGTGTGAGAGAGAGAGAGAGAGAGAGAGAGAGAGAGAGAGAGAGAGAGAGAGAGAGAGAGAAAGAGGGGGGATATTGTGTGAGAGAGAGAGAGAGAGAGAGAGAGAGAGAGAAAGAGGGGGGATATTGTGTGAGAGAGAGAGAGAGAGAGAGAGAGAGAGAGAAAGAAAGAGGGGGGATATTGTGTGAGAGAGAGAGAGAGAGAGAGAGAGAGAGAGAGAGAGAGAGAGAGAGAGAGAGAGAGAGAGAGAGAGAGAGAGAGAGAGAGAGAGAGAGAGAGAGAGAGAGAGAGAGAGAGAGAGAGAGAGAGAGAGAGAGAGGGGGGATATTGTGTGAGAGAGAGAGAGAGAGAGAGAGAGAGAGAGAGAGAAAGAGGGGGGATATTGTGTGAGAGAGAGAGAGAGAGAGAGAGAGAGAGAGAGAGAAAGAGGGGGGGATATTGTGTGAGAGAGAGAGAGAGAGAGAGAGAGAGAGAGAGAGAGAAAGAGGGGGGATATTGTGTGAGAGAGAGAGAGAGAGAGAGAGAGAGAGAGAGAGAGAAAGAGGGGGGATATTGTGTGAGAGAGAGAGAGAGAGAGAGAGAGAGAAAGAGGGGGGATATTGTGTGAGAGAGAGAGAGAGAGAGAGAGAGAGAAAGAGGGGGGATATTGTGTGAGAGAGAGAGAGAGAGAGAGAGAGAGAGAGAGAGAGAGAGAGAGAGAGAGAGAGAGAGAGAGAGAGAGAGAGAGAGAGAGAAAGAGGGGGGATATTGTGTGTGAGAGAGAGAGAGAGAGAGAGAGAGAGAGAGAGAGAGAGAGAGAGAGAGAGAGAGAGAGAAAGAGGGTGGATATTGTGTGAGAGAGAGAGAGAAAGAGGGTGGATATTGTGTGAGAGAGAGAAAGAGGGGGGATATTGTGTGAGAGAGAGAAAGAGGGGGGATATTGTGTGAGAGAGAGAGAGAGAGAGAGAGAGAGAGAGAGAAAGAGGGGGGATATTGTGTGTGAGAGAGAGAGAGAGAGAGAGAGGGGAAGAGGGGGGATATTGTGTGTGAGAGAGAAAGAGAGTGGATATTGTGTGAGAGAGAGAGAAAGAGGGGGGATATTGTGTGTGTGAGAGAGAGAGAGAGAGAGAGAGAGAGAGAGAGAGAGAGAGAGAGAGAGAGAGAGAGAGAGAGAGAGAGAGAGAGAGAGAGAGAGAGAGAGAGAGAGAGAGAGAGAGAGAGAGAGAGAGAGAGAGAGAGAGAGAGAGAGAGAGAGAGAGAGAGAGAGAGAGAGAGAAAGAGGGGGGATATTGTGTGTGAGAGAGAGAGAGAGAGAGAGAAAGAGGGGGGATATTGTGTGAGAGAGAGAGAGAGAGAGGAGAGAGAGAGAGAGAGAGAGAGAGAGAGAGAGAGAAAGAGGGGGGATATTGTGTGAGAGAGAGAGAGAGGGGGTGGATATTGTGTGAGAGAGAGAAAGAGGGGGGATATTGTGTGTGTGTGTGAGAGAGAGAGAGAGAGAGAGAGAGAGAGAGAGAAAGAGGGTGGATATTGTGTGTGAGAGAGAGAGAGAGAGAGAGAGAGAGAGAGAGAGAGAGAGAGAGAGGAAGAGGGGGGATATTGTGTGTGAGAGAGGAAGAGGGGGGATATTGTTTGTGTGAGAGAGAGAGAGAGAGAGAGAGAGAGAGAGAGAGAGAGAGAGAGAGAGAGAGAGAGAAAGAAAGAAAGAGGGTGGATATTGTGTGAGAGAGAGAAAGAGGGGGGATATTGTGTGTGAGAGAGAGAGAGAGAGAGAGAGAGAGAGAGAGAGAGAGAGAGAGAGAGAGAGAGAGAGAGAGAGAGAGAGAGAGAGAGAGAGAGAGAGAGAGAGAGAGAGAGAGAGAGAGAGAGAGAGAGAGAGAGAAAGAGGGTGGATATTGTGTGAGAGAGAGAAAGAGGGGGGATATTGTGTGAGAGAGAGAGATTGTGCGGGGGGAATGTGAGTAAGAGAGAGGAATTGTGAGGGGGGATTGTGAGAGAGGAATTGTGAGGGGGGATTGTGAGAAAGAGAGAGAGAGAGAAAGAGAGAAAGAGAGAGAGAAAGAGAGAGAGAAAGAGAGAAAGAGAGAAAGAGAGAGAGAGAGAGATTGTGCGGGGGGAATGTGAGTAAGAGAGAGGGATTGTGATGGGGGGATTGTGAGAAAGAGAGAGAGATAGAGAGAGAAAAACTGTGATGTAGATAAAGACAGGCCGCACCAAAAAAACCATGTATAGAACTGTAGTGCATTGCTGCTAGGTCCATTAATGAAAAAAATAATAGTATCTTAGATTTTAGATTATTATAATGTGACCGTTAAAATTAATATACATAACATTCAGCTCATGCACGTTAAAGGGACAATGAACCAATGAATTTCTTTTATTTATTATGCAGATAGAGCATGACATTTTAAGCAACCTTTTAATTTACTACTATTCACTGATGTTCTTCATTATCTTGTTAGATTAATTGTAAATGCAAGAATGTAATTATTTTATCTGGAACATTTATGGTGATAAACCTGTTTATTCTAAAACACAAGTATGCCTAAATTAATTAAATAAAATGGTGATTTTCCAAAAAAAAAAAAAGAATATTAACACATTAATAAATATTTATTGTTAGAGCCTTACAAATAACAAAAGAGTCAAGTGTAGATCTTTAAAAAAATTTTTTAATGAGATTTTATTAAACATGTGTCTCATCAACTTTACATTAAACAATAGCAACATATTCAAAAATAAACCATTTTCAATCAATGGCTTTACAATGATATACAATTTCATTCATAGAAGCGACAATATTTGCTCAAAGGTAATCCAAAATATAGCAGCTTTTGGATTACAAATAATAATGTAAAGTAAAGAAAAACACAAATAAAAACTGTATGTTGCACAATCAACCTTCTTGCCCAAAACCCCCCTGGATATAGACTGATCGAGCTTGGACACCCAGAGCATTGTGCTCCATGTCTGGGTCGATGAATTCACCATATTCATTGTCCAAGCTCTCCATATCTATATCCGGGATTTTTATGGCAATATTGTGCAACATACAGCAAACCATAAAAATTAAGGAGACTTTGGAGGGGGCGTACTGAAGGACACCACCAGAGATGTCCAAGCAGCGGAAACGGCTCTTCAGCACGCCAAAGGTGCGCTCAATGACACATCTTGTTGACTTGTGTGCACGGTTGTAGCGCACCTCTTCCACTCCGTTGGGGTTTTGGATGGGTGTGAACAGCCACGGAAGACACGGATACCCAGAATCACCTTAAAAAACAAAATAGAGAATTGACATTAGCAATATGAATGATTAAAATATTTCATATACATATGGTTAAAGCAGTTTTTCAACCAATGGGCCGTGGCACACTAGTGTGCCATGTCAGAGATCCTCAGGTGTGCTGTGGTTGACAACAGTGCAGTTGTGTACCTCTTTCAAAACTCTAAATATTGGGAGGTATTTGACGGGATCATCAGGCATCATTTACAACCATGACATTGACATTCATTCACAGACAATCACTATGATTGATTGTGAATGAGTGTCAATATGTCATGTATATTTTGTAGGAGGCATTGCATGACAGCACAGTACAGTGTGTGTGTGTGTTTGTGTGTGTGTGTGTGTTTGTATATATATATATATATATATATATATATATATATAAACATATATATATATATATATATATAAACACATATATATATACACATAAATATAAATAAAAATATATTATATATATATATATATATATATATATATATATATATATATATATATATATATATATATATATATATATAAACACATATATATATATATATATATATATATATATATATCCTGTATAAGGCTACAATGTATGATTTAGTAACATATTTAAAATGTAATAAAGTGTGCCACGGACAATAAAAGGTTTCAAATCACTGGGTTACAGTATGTAATAGATATTTACCTATCAGGATTCCCTCTGGCATTTGGCCCTCCTGGAACCGATGGTAGATGGCAGAATTCCGGAGGATGAAGGAATCGTGATTGCAGCCAGGGAGTCCAGATCGAACACTCATCACCCTCAACCTGGCGTCACAGATGACCTGGATATTCAGCGAGTGATTGAATTTCCTATCCCGGTAGGGCTCTTCTTCATCCCTGGTAGGCTGCACTAGGATGTGAGTGCAGTCGATGGCCCCCAATACCCTTGGCAATCCAGCTCGATGGTAGAACTGGAGCTTGACAGCATGCCACTCCTCCGGTGTGTTTGGGAAGTGGACATGATGGACTAGGCGTCGGTGCAAAGCATCCAGGACAACCTTCAGATGACGTGAGAAGGTTGTCTGGCTCATACCAACGCCTAGACCTGTCACAGCCTGGAATGACCCAGTTGCCAAGAAATAGAGGACCGCAAGAAGCTTTACCATCCCAGGGATTGCCCTCGTTCTTCTAGTGAGTGGCTCGAGAGAGTCCGCGATCTCGACATAGAGCCTCTCAATAGAGGCCCTATCCAGTCGAAATCGACGGATCACCTCTCGGTCACTGAGGGCATGGAGCCCAATCCTTGGGTAGAAAACCCTTGGCACTCGCCGGCGTCTTCCATGTTGTATTGCAGCCATCAACACCCGTCTTGCCCTGCGTCTCCTTAATAAAAGCACAAAATTGACAACATTGAGGATGTCCATCCTCAAACCAAGAACCAAACAATAATAATGAAAAACAGTGATTGAACAGCCCCTTATATAATGCCTAGTTTCACAGATGTGAACGTTTTCAGTAATTAATTAAATTGGTGCAGCAATCATTACCTAAGCCATGACTTGCACATTTAGTTAAGTATCGCGTCATATAACGCTCAATTAAAGTGACTAATTGATCTACTAAATACTTGTGACGTATATGTCTTTTTTATCGCGTCATTTGACGAGCACAATACGATGTTCATAAACATATCTTATTGAGCCATTCAGGTGTGTATCACCTGTAAGAAATGCAGGTGTCTGTTTAATTATCAAAATTATTTATTCAAAACGCATGAGTATGTTGCTCTAGTTTCAATGTTATTTCATATTTTTCTGTTTGGATGGCAGCATTATGAAGGTGAAAAAGGTCAGTGATTACTGTGTTTTACTATTAAATATTAGAGAATTAAGATTTTTCAATCCTAAGTAACAAAAAGAATGCTGTATTGAACATTATGTGAAATATTTTGTTATTCTTGATGTGATTCCTAATAACATTTACAAATCAAATGTATTTTGAAAGTGCAGTTAAACATTGACATAAAGCTGACATTTATAATTATTGTAGCTACAAAAAGGGATCCTAGCAAATGACTGAAATCATTTCAATGTATTTTTATAGTACATAGTTACACAGTGACATAAAGCAATGAAATTTATAAAGGCATTTTATCTCCAAAAAGGGATACTAGCAACTGACTTAAAAACATGACTATCAAACATTATCCTAGTGATTTACCTTAGCCTCAACGATGCTGCCATCCAAACCAAATCAGAAATCATATAATGGCGATGTAAATTTGCATGTGTTTTTGATAATTGATTGATAGTCTAATTTGTATTGTATGTAATTAAATAATAGCCTCTTTTGTATTGTGTATAATTAATTGATAGCATTATTGCTGTGCAGTGTTTTCATTCTTTTCCTATCCTTTGTGTGCATGTGTTTTTAATTTATAAAATGGAACAATTGCTGTGCATTGTTTTCATTCTTTTACTATCCTTTTGTGTGCATGTGTTTTTAATTTTCAAAATGGAACAATTGCTGTGCATTGTTTTCATTCTTTTCCTATCCTTTGTGTGCATGCGTTTTTAATTTTCAAAATGGAACAATTGCTGTGCAGTGTTTTCATTCTTTTCCTATCCTTTGTGTGCATGTGTTTTTAATTTTCAAAATGGAACAATTGCTGTGCATTGTTTTCATTCTTTTCCTATCCTTTGTGTGCATGTGTTTTTCATTTTCAAATTTATAACATTTGCTGTGCATTGTTTTCATTCTTTTCCTATCCTTTGTGTGCATGTGTTTTTAATTTTCAAAATGGAACAATTGCTGTGCATTGTTTTCATTCTTTTCCTATCCTTTGTGTGCATGTGTTTTTAATTTTCAAAATGGAACAATTGCTGTGCAGTGTTTTCATTCTTTTCCTATCCTTTGTGTGCATGTGTTTTTCAGTTCCATAAACTGTAACAAGTGGCCAAAAAAATTTAGATTTTCCATTGTTTAATTAGGTGACATGATCGACTCGAGCCCATTGACTACTATAGGATCCGCGACCTCTGAGGCGGCGCATTGAAGATGAGGTACGCTGCGTCGGATAAGACGCGAGCGTAAGTGGTCATTTTTTGATAACTATCAGAAAGGTTCTAATTGTGTCGAATAGCAGGGCGAAAGCATTGAATCCGCAAGTTTTCCAGAGGTTTTCTATTCGAATCGATCTGTGTCGGATTGAGAGCGCCGATTCGTATATGACGTCACCAAAAATCAACTTCGGCCGATTTAGACACTTTGATAACTGAGGCGAAGCCAGTTCGCGACGTGTACGACGCGGATTTTCGGCGGATTTCAAGTAGACCTTTTGATAACTACCCCCCATGTAGTGTACCTACTCACATGTCAAATGTGTAATATTCAATATGTAGGTAAAACGAAGCGTAGTATTAAAGATAGATTTCTCCAACATTTAAGATCCATTGAGGATGAGGAAACGGATACGCCGGTATCCAGACATTTAAAAAATCATCATAATGCTGAGGCCTCCCTGTTATAGATTCAAGGCATAGATCATGTCCCTTTATGGAAAAGAGGGGGAGATAGGGAAGACAAACTTAACAAGCGTGAAGTTTTTTGGATTTTTAAGTTGCAGACTAGTAATCCTTTAGGCCTCAACATGAGGAGGGATTTGGATTTATTTGTAAATTAAAACACATAATCAGCATTCTAGAAACTATGTTTCCTTAAATCTTATTAGACATACAATGTAGACAGATGTAGTCAAAAATTAAAAATTAAAAAACATTCTAATAGGTGTCAACTCAACTATTAAGACATATCAACTTTCAAAAAATATATATAATCAAATATATGTGTACCACAGAACTTTTAGTGTAATTAGGGCCTTAATATATATTTAATACAAACATTGTTCTCTTCCTCAAACTTTTAGTAACTTAGGTTTAAGTGATTAGAATTTTGACACAATGTCTCAAAAAACTATATACTGTTACTTTAAGAAATTAAGCTATAAAGTTGTTACGATCAGGACCACACACATGCAGTGATCAAGTGCGCAACCGCACGAAACATGTCTGCGTGAGGTCCTGATCGGCAGACATTGTGTTTATTTTTATCAATTGTGCTACACACAGCCCTGGTAGCTGTCATGTTTTTACTCCGTGTATCGTTTTGAATAAAGCTGGAAGATTTTTTTATCTTACAAGGAGTCCTCTTGCGCTTTTTTGCGCTCTGCCACTTTCTGGATTTATATATATACCAGCCCAAACCAGTACTCCACCTCCACCTTGCTGGCGTCTGAGTCGGACTGGAGCTCTCTGCCCTTTACCAATCCAGCCACGGGCCCATCCATCTGGCCCATCAAGACTCACTCTCATTTCATCAGTCCATAAAACCTTAGAAAAATCAGTCTTGAGATATTTCTTGGCCCAGTCTTGACGTTTCAGCTTGTGTGTCTTGTTCAGTGGTGGTCGTCTTTCAGCCTTTCTTATCTTGGCCATGTCTCTGAGTATTGCACACCTTGTGCTTTTGGGCACTCCAGTGATGTTGCAGCTCTGAAATATGGCCAAACTGGAGGCTGTGGTTGCTGCTGCACGCAATGTTGATGGTGAACAGATCAAAACACTGACAGAATCCATGGATGGCAGGCTTTTGAGTGTCCTTGCAAAGAAAGGTGGCTATATTGGTCACTGATTTGTTTTTGTTTTGTTTTTGAATGTCAGAAATGTATATTTGTGAATGTTGAGATGTTATATTGGTTTCACTGGTAAAAATAAATAATTGAAATGGGTATATATTTGTTTTTTGTTAAGTTGCCTAATAATTATGCACAGTAATAGTCACCTGCACACACAGATATCCCCCTAAAATAGCTATAACTAAAAACAAACTAAAAACTACTCCCAAAACTATTCAGCTTTGATATTAATGAGTTTTTTGGGTTCATTGAGAACATGGTTGTTGTTCAATAATAAAATTAATCCTCAAAAATACAACTTGCCTAATAATTCTGCACTCCCTGTATGTATATATATATATATATATATATATATATATATATATATATATATATATATATATATATATATATATATATATATATATATATATATATATATATATATATATATATATAGGAATATCGAATTAAAAAAATACTTAGAACATATCCTGCTATGTGCAGAACATTGGAATGTAAAATATTTACAGTAAATACACTGCATAACACATTAAATATGAATATTGCATAAATATGATTTTTCATATTTTCATATACTTAAAGGGACATGAAACCCACATTTTTTCTTTCAAGATTCAGAAAGAGTACAATTTTAAACAACTTTCTAATTTACTTCTATTATCTAATTTGCTTAATTCTCTTGATATATTTTGCTGAAAAGCATATCTAGATAGGCTCAGTGGCTGCTGATTGGTTGCTGCACATAGATGACTCGTGTGATTGGCTCACATATGTGAATTGCTATTTCTTCAGCAAACAATATCTAAGGAATGAAGCAAATTAGATAATACAAGTAAATTGGAATGTTGTTTAAAATTGTATTCTCTACTTGAATCATGAGAGAATTTTTTTGGGTTTAGTGTCCCTTTAACTGCAAAGGGTTCCTATGCATTTTATTTGTGTGTGTGTGTGTGTGTGTGTGTGTGTGTATGTTAAAGCAGCCTCTTTTTTTTTTACTAACACCTGAGACCTCATATCTTTGAGCCCTTATAACTTTTTTGTTTTTATTTTTATTAGATACTGTTAATATGAGTAACTATTCTTTGTAATGTATTTTTGAAGTGTTTTGTGACACTTTTTATTTTGCGATATAGTTAACCAGAGCTCTGAGGACACGGTAATCATTCTAGTGTAAATTGCGAATGCGCTCACACGTTAACTTTTACTTTCATCTTGTAATACGAGCACTAAACCCGACGTGCGCTAACACCCATGATAAACCCCTTTTCACTTGTGCGTAACAGTTAGCAAGCCACTTGCAATTAGTGATGTCGCGAACAGTTCGCTGGAGAACAGTTCCCGGCGAACATATGCGATGTTCGATCCGCCCCCTATTCATCATCATTGAGTAAACTTTGACCCTGTATCTCACAGTCTGCAGACACATTTCAGCCAATCAGCAGCAGACACTCCCTCCCAGCTCCTGGGCAGCAGCCATTTTAGATTCATTCTGATCCTGCATTCTTAGTGAGAGGAGGGATAGTGCTGCTGCTGATTTTATAGGGAAATTGATAGCTAGGCTAGTGTATTCAGTGTCCACTACAGTCCTGAAGGACTCATCTGATCTCTGCTGTAAGGACAGCACCCCAAAAAGCCCTTTTTAGGGCTAGAACATCAGTCGTTTTTTTTTTCTTTGTTTGTTTTTTTTTTCTTTGTAATCTAATTGCATTTGCCTGCCTGTCAGCGTGTGTCAGGCTCACAGCATATACTGTGCCTAATTGCTCAGTGCCACCACTCATATCTGGTGTAACATTAGTGTAAATTTTAAAAAAAAACTTTTACATCAGTCTGCTAGTGTAATCTAATAGCAATTGCCTGCCTGCCACTGCCAGCCTGTGTGTCAGGCTCACAGCATATACTGTGCCTACTTGCTCAGTGCCACCACCACTCATATCTGGTGTAACATTAGTGTAAATTTAAAAAAAAATTTTTTTACATCAGTCTGCTAGTGTAATCTAATTTCAGTTGCCAGGCCAGCCTGCCACTGCCAGCCTGTGTGTCAGGCTCACAGCATATACTGTGCCTACTTCCTCAGTGCCACCACTCATATCTGGTGTAACATTAGTGTATTTTTTTTAAAAAAAACTTTTACATCAGTCTGCTAGTGTAATATAATTTCATTTGCCAGGCCAGCCTGCCACTGCCAGCCTGTGTGTCAGGCTCACAGCATATACTGTGCCTACTTGCTCAGTGCCACCACTCATATCTGGTGTAACATTAGTGTAAATTAAAAAAAAAAAAAAACAACTTTTACATCAGTCTGCTAGTGTAATCTAATTTCAGTTGCCAGGCCAGCCTGCCACTGCCAGCCTGTGTGTCAGGCTCACAGCATATACTGTGCCTACTTCCTCAGTGCCACTACTCATATCTGGTGTAACATTAGTGTAATTTTTTTTAAAAAAAACCTTTTACATCAGTCTGCTAGTGTAATCTAATTTCATTTGCCAGGCCAGCTTGCCACTGCCAGCCTGTGTGTCAGGCTCACAGCATATACTGTGCCTACTTCCTCAGTGCCACCACTCATATCTGGTGTAACATTAGTGTAAATTAAAAAAAAACACTTTACATCAGTCTGCTAGTGTAATCTAATTTCATTTGCCAGGCCAGCCTGCCACTGCCAGCCTGTGTGTCAGGCTCACAGCATATACTGTGCCTACTTGCTCAGTGCCACCACCAGTCATATCTGTTGTAACAGTAGTGTACATTTTTTTAAAAAATCTTTTACATCAGTCTGCTAGTGTAATCTAATTTCATTTGCCAGGCCAGCCTGCCACTGCCAGCCTGTGTGTCAGGCTCATAGCATATACTGTGCCTACTTGCTCAGTGCCGCCACTCATATCTGGTGTAACATTAGTGTACATTTTAAAAAAAAAACATTTTACATCAGTCTGCTAGTGTAATCTAATTTCAGTTGCCAGCAGGCCAGCCTGCCACTGCCAGCCTGTGTGTCAGGCTCACAGCATATACTGTGCCTTCTTTCTCAGTGCCACCACCAGTCATATCTGGTGTAACAGTAGTGTAAATTTTTTTTATAAAACTTTTACATCAGTCTGCTAGTGTAATCTAATTTCAGTTGCCAGGCCAGCCTGCCACTGCCAGCCTGTGTGTCAGTCTCACAGCATATACTGTGCCTACTTGCTCAGTGCCACCACCAGTCATATCTGGTGTAACAGTAGTGTAAATTTTTTTAAAAAAACTTTTACATCAGTCTGCTAGTGTAATCTAATAGCAGTTGCCTGCCACTGCCAGCCTGTGTGTCAGGCTCACAGCATATACTGTGCCTACTTGCTCAGTGCCACCACTCATATCTGGTGTAACATTAGTGTAAATTTAAAAAAAAACAAAAAACTTTTACATCAGTCTGCTAGTGTAATCTAATTTCAGTTTCCAGGCCAGCCTGCCACTGCCAGCATGTGTGTCAGGCTCACAGCGTATACTGTGCCTACTTGCCCAGTGCCACCACTCATATTATCTTGTTTAATTGTAGTGTAAGTGTACATTTAAAAATAAAAAAACTATTTTGACTGTGAAACATCATTCTGCTTTTTTGTGTCAGGCTCACAGCGTATACTGTGCCCACTTGTCCAGTGCCACCACTCATATTATCTTGTTTAATTGTAGTATAAGTGTACATTTTAAAAATAAAAAAACTATTTTGACTTTGAAACATCAGCCTGCTTTTTTGTGTCAGGCTCACAGCGTATACTGTGCCCACTTGCCCAGTGCCACCACTCATATCTTGTTTAATAGTAGTGTAAGTGTACATTTAAAAATAAAAAAAATATTTTGACTGTGAAACATTTTTGTGTCAGGCTCACAGCGTATACTGTGCCCACTCACAGTAGCTTGCACGCATAGTAGCACTAATTGAAAAAAAAAATGACAGGCAGAGGCAGGCCAACCCGCAGGGGCCATCGTGGTCATGGTGCTCTGATTCCCTTTGGCCATAGAATAATGCCCAGTGTTAGGCCACGTACCATGAACACGAAAAGTTCTGATGAAATAGTTGACTTTATAACACAGGACACCCAATCTTCTACAGCTTCCGCTCGTAACCTTGACGCACCATCCTCCTCCTCCTCTAGCTTAGCTTCGGGCACCTCTCAACTTACCACTTGCCCGCCTGCCGCCACCACCGACACTAGCACCACAGCCGCTTCACTTGATCTGTCAGAGGAGTTATGTACACCTCAATGTGAAGAAATGAGTGATGCGCAACCATCATTGACAGAGGATATAGATAACAGTGATATGTCTCAGTCAGGCAGCATTACAGACATGGACGACGCACGGTGTGATGATGATGTTGTACCCGCCGTTGCTTCCGTTGTTGAGTTGTCAGATACAAGTGAAGGGGTTGATGATGACAATGCGTCCGTGGATGTCACGTGGGCGCCCGGTAGAAGAGATGGAGAACAGGGGGAAAGTTCAGATGGGGAGACAGAGAGGAGCAGGAGGAGACGAGTTGGAAGCAGGGGGAGGTCGTCGCAAGGAGCTAGTGGCACAGTCAGACAGCATGCATCGGCACCCGGGGTCAGCCAGACAGCACGCCAATCAACGCATGCTGTTGCCACCACCAGAATGCCGTCATCGCAGAGCTCAGCAGTGTGGCATTTTTTTTATGTGTCTGCCTCTGACAACAGCAATGCCATTTGCAACCTGTGCCAAAAGAAACTGAGTCGTGGGAAGTCCAACACCCACCTAGGTACAACTGCTTTGCGAAGGCACATGATCTCACATCACAAACGCCTATGGGATGAACACATGAGTAGAAGCAGCACACAAACTCAAAGCCGCCACCCTCCTCCTGGTCCAGCACCTTCAGCCACGTCAACCACTGCTGTGCTCCTTGCCCTCTCTCAACCATCCGCCAATCCGTCTCTCTTCCGGAGCAATTCCTGCTCATCTGCCCACAGTCAGGTGTCTGTCAAGGACATGTTTGAGCGTAAGAAGCCAATGTCACCAAGTCACCCCCTTGCCCGGCGTCTGACAGCTGGCTTGTCTGAACTCTTAGCCCGCCAGCTTTTACCATACAGCTGGTGGAGTCTGAGGCGTTCAAAAAATTTGTAGCTATTGGGACACCGCAGTGGAAGGTACCCGGATGAAATTTCTTTTCACAAAAGGCAATCCCCAACCTGTACTCGATTGTGCGAAAGGAAGTAATGGCATGTCTGGCACACAGTGTTGGGGCAAGGGTCCATCTGACCACTGATAGCAGGTCTGCAAAGCATGGTCAGGGCAGGTATATCACCTACACTGCGCATTGGGTAAACCTGCTGACGGCTGCCAAGCATGGAATGCCTGGCTCTGCAGAGGATGAGTTGGTGACACCGCCACGACTTGCAGGCAGGCCTGCTGCCACCTCCTCTACTCCTCCTACTCCATCCTCTTCCATAACCTCCTCGGCTGAGTCCTCTTCTGCTGTTGCGTCTTGCTCCACATCAACGGCACCCCCCCAGCTCCCCAGGTACTATTCCACATCCCGGATACGGCAGTGTCACGCCATCTTGGGGTTGACTTGCCTGAAAGCAGAGAGTCACACCACAGCAGCACTCCTGTCCGCCCTGAACGCACAGGTGTATCAGTGGCTGACTCCGCACCAACTGGAGATTGGCAAAGTGGTTTCTGACAACGGAAGTAATTTGGTGGCGGCATTGAAATTGGGCAAGTTGACACATGTGCCGTGCATGGCACATGTGTGTAATCTGATTGTACAACGCTTTGTGCATAAGTACCCAGGCTTACAGGACATCCTGAAGCAGGCCAGGAAGGTGTGTGGCCATTTCAGGCGTTCCTACACGGCCATGGCGCACTTGTCAGATATCCAGCGGCCAGTGAGGCGCTTGATTTGCGACAGCCCGACACGTTGGAATTCAACACTCCTAATGTTCGACCACCTGCTGCAACAAGAAAAAGCCGTTAACGAGTATTTGTATGACCGGGGTGCTAGGACAGCCTCTGGGGAGCTGGGAATTTTTTTGCCACGTTACTGGACCCTCATGCGCAATGCCTGTAGGCTCATGCGTCCTTTTGAGGAGGTGACAAACCTAGTCAGTCGCACCGAAGGCACCATCAGCGACATCATACCATTTGTTTTCTTCCTGGAGTGTGCCCTGCGAAGAGTGCAGGATCAGGCCATAGATGAGCGTGAAGAGGAAGAGTTGTGGTCACCATCACCACCAGAAACAGCCTTATCAGCATCGCTTGCTGGACCTGCGGCAACGCAGGAAGAGGATTGTGAGGAAGAGGAGTCAGAGGAGGAATGTGGTTTTGAGGAGGAGGAGGAAGACCAAGCACAATAGGCATCCCAGGGTGCTTGTTGTCACCTATCTGGGGGAAGAAGATACCTTCAGTGAGATCAGTGAGGACGAGGAACGGGACATGAGTAGCTCGGCATCCAACCTTCTGCAAATGGGGTCTTTCATGCTGTCGTGCCTGTTGAGGGACACTCGTATAAAAAAGCTGAAGGAGAACGAACTGTACTGGGTGTCCACGCTACTAGACCCCCGGTATAAGCATAAAGTGACTGAAATTTTACCGAATTCCCACAAGTTGGAAAGGATGGAGCAGTTAAAAAATAAATTAAAAAGTATGCTTTACACAGCGTATAAGGGTGATGTCACAGCACAACAGGAATCTAACAGGGGAAGAGGTGAAAGTAATACTCCTCCTCTCACAACCACGCCGGCAAGGACAGGATGCTTTCCAGACGTGTTGTTGCCTTAACTGCAGATCTCGACACTCTGAAGTGCGATGAACCCCTTGACTACTGGGTGTGCAGGCTTCACCTGTGGCCTGAGCTATGCCAATTTGCAATTGAACTTCTGGCCTGCCCCGCTTCAAGCGTCCTGTCAGAAAGGACCTTCAGTGCAGCAGGAGGTATTGTCACTGAGAAGAGAAGTCGCCTAGGTGAAAAAAGTCTTGATTACCTCACCTTTATTAAAATGAATGAGGGATGGATCCCGAAGGGACTGACATTGGGCGATACATTCGAGTAAAAAAGGCCTGATGAGATGAGCTGCCTTGGGCTAAAAATGGTCCACACGCTGCTGTATTTTATCTTCGAATGCCAGATGACTTGCGTGACTTATCCGCCAACAACTAGGGTTCAAGCCACAATGTTTTAGGGCACTTTCTAACTGTCAAACAAACATCAATTTTTCTGGCCGCTGCTATAGCAGCGGCTGCAACAATACCTAATTTTTTAGGCATGTCTACATGCCTAATTTTTCTGGCCTCTGGTGCTGCACTGTGGCTTCAAAAACCAAACAAAAAAAAAAGCACATAACAGGGATTAAACTGCTAAGAATAGTACTACTTAACACACCACTCATATCTGGTGGCACAGTAGATTGCACGCGCAGTGCCCCAAATTTGAAGTAGGAGGACCGACCAAGCATCTTTTTCCATCTCCGGGTTCCTAAAATCGATGCCATACCTGTACTCGATTGTGCAAAAGGAAGTCATAGCTTATGGGGTCTTTCATGCTGTCGTGCCTGTTGAGGGTCGGGGACCCTCGTATAAAAAGGCTGAAGGAGAACGACCTGTACTGGGTGTCCAAGCATCTTTTTCCATCTCCCGGTTCCTAAAATCCATGCCATATACACGTCCCCTGATAGGGGACACCGCAGTGGAAGGTACCCGGCCACAATTTCTTTGCACAAAAGGCAATCCCGGACCCCAACCTGTACTCGATTGTGCAAAAGGAAGTAACCTTACCATGGGTCCCAGACCGCACGTCTTGTAATTCTCTGTCTGGGAAATTATATATATATCAAATCTATCTCTTTATCTATCAAATCTATCTAACTATCAATCAAATGTATATTGCATCTATTGATCTATGTAATTTGTATCTATCAAATGTATATTGCATCTATTGATCTATGTAATTTGTATCTATCAAATGTATATTGCATCTATTGATCTATGTAATTTGTATCAAATGTATATTGCATCTATTGATCTATGTAATTTGTATCTATCAAATGTATATTGCATCTATTGATCTATGTAATCTATGTATCTATCAAATGTATATTGCATCTATTGATCTATGTAATCTATGTATCTATCAAATGTATATTGCATCTATTGATCTATGTAATCTATGTATCTATCTATCAAATCTATCTCGTGGCCGGACTGATTTGTGACAGCCACTTGTGTTTCACCCAAATTTGAAGTAGGAGGACAGACCAAGCATCTTTTTCCATCTCCCTGTTCCGAAAATCCATGCCATATACACCTCCCCCGATAGGGGGAGTAACAGGTATTAAACTGATCAGAATAGTACTACTTAACACACCACTCATATCTTGTGGCACAATAGATTGCACGCGCAGTGCCCCAAATTTGAAGCAGGAGTACCGACCAAGCATCTTTTTCCATCTCCCGGTTCTGAAAATCCATGCCATATACACGTCCCCTGGCGCCGCAACTGCCTCTGTGAACCTTACCATGGGTCCCAGACAGCACATCTTGTAATTCTCTGTCTGGGAAATTATATATCTATCAAATCTATCTATTTATCTATAAAATCTATCTAACTATCAATCGTATCTATCAAATGTATATTGCATCTATTGATCTATGTAATTTGTATCTATCAAATGTATATTGCATCTATTGATCTATGTAATCTATCTATCAAATCTATCTATCTCGTGGTTGTGCAAATGGACTGTTTGTGGTGCGTTACATGGGGAGTTTGGTCTGTCACTGTGAAGCGGGCATAACCCTTACACTACCTGATCGATACAACATCATACCTGATGTTTTAAAATACGTTATTCCAAACAATTTAGGAATGTTAGGTGATTTATGCCCTTTATGGATTAAAACCAGACTCTGCATCAACTATGTAATTTTCCATGGGAGTTTTGCCATGGATCCCTCTCCGGCATGCCACAGTCCAGGTGTTAGTCCCCTTGAAACAACTTTTCCATCACTATTGTGGCCAGAAAGAGTCCCTGTTGGTTTTAAAGTTCGCCTGCCTATTGAAGTCAATGGCGGTTCGCCCGGTTCGCCGGATCGCAAACAGTTGCGGAAGTTCGAGTCCGCCGTTCGCGAACCGAAATTTTTAGGTTTGCGACATCACTACTTGCAATCTAGTGCTAAATGGATTCTGGAAAGAACACGGATACATGTACACTATTTACACCTTCCTGTATTCTATGAACTCCTTAACGATACCTTATAGCTAAAATTATAGTAGGGATATACCCAGTGCACAGTTTTAGCATGTTTGTAGAGCACATTTGCTTCTTTTAGCATTTTAGTCTAAGCTCAATGCCTTTTACATGTCTCGGAGAATACTAAGCCACTAATCAATTAACATTAACATCATTTGAACTTGTGCCAGTCTGAGAATGCAATACTTAAAAAGCCAGTTTTTTTTTTTTTTTTTTTTTTTAAACAGAGATGCTTTCAGACTTACGGGTAGATTACGAGTTTTGCGTTATGAGCGGCTCGGTACTAATTTGCAAGTTAATTCCACCATTCCAAGTGGGCAGAAGTCCTCAACGAAGCCGGGAGAGGTCTTTATCCAAGTGGCAAGAAGTGGTCCTCCAGGCAGGCAGAAGTCTTCATCCAGGCGGCATCTTCTATCTTCATCCTTTCCGATGCGGAGCGGCTCCATCTTCAAGACATCTGGTGCGGTGCATCCTCTTCTGACGACGACTACTGAAGAATGAAGGTTCCTTTAAGGGACGTCATCCAAGATGGCGTCCCTTGAATTCTGATTGGTTGATAGAATTCTATCAGCCAATCAGAATTAAAGTTGAAAAAATCCTAATGGCTGATGTTCCAATCAGCCAATAGAATGCAAGCTCAATCCTATTGGCTGATTGTATCAGCCAATAGGATTTGTTATACCTTAATTCCGATTGGCTGATAGAATTCTATCAGCCAATCGGAATTAAGGTATAACAAATCCTATTGGCTGATACAATTCTATCAGCCAATCGGAATTTAATGGGCTCGATCTTGGATGACGTCATTTAAAGGACCGTCATTCAGTAAGAAGACTCCAGATGAAGAGGATGCTCCGCGTCGGATGTCTTGAAGATGGACCCGCTCCGCGTCTGATGGATAAAGATAGAAGATGCCGTCTGGATGAAGATTTCTGCCCGTCTCGAGGACCACTTCGCCTGGCTTGGATGAAGACTTCTCCCGGCTTCCTTGAGGATGGATGTCCGGTCTTCAGAAGTGTAAGTCGATCTTCAGGGGGTTAGTGTTTTTTTACGGGTGTATTGGGTGGGTTTATTTTTTAGGTTAGGGATTTGGGCTGCAATAGAGCTAAATGCCCTTTTAAGGACAATGCCCATCCAAATGCCCTTTTCAGGGCAATGGGGAGCTTAGTTTTTTTTTAGTTAGTATTTTATTTGGGGGGTTGGTTGTGTGGGTGGTGGGTTTTACTGTTGGGGGGGGTTGTTTGTATTTTTTTTTTTACAGGTAAATTTTTTACAGGTAAAAGAGCCGATTACCTTTTAAAGGGCTATTGATAGTTTAGGCTAGGGTTTTTTTTATTTTGGGGGGCTTTTTTTTATTTTGATAGGACTAATAGATTAGGTGCAATTAGTTTAAAGATCTGTAATTTGTTTTTTATTTTCTGTAATTTAGTGTTTGTTTGTTTTTGTAATTTAGCTAATTTAATTTATTTAATTGTTTTTAATTTATTTAATTGTAGTGTAGTTTTAGGTGTTATTGTAACTTAGGTTAGGTTTTATTTTACAGGTAAATTTGTATTTATTTTAGCTAGGTAGTTAGTAAATAGTTAGTTAGTAACTATTTAATAACTATTCTACCTAGTTAAAATAAATACAAACTTACTTGTAAAATAAAAATAAACCCTAAGATAGCTCAAATGTGACTATTAGTTATATTGTAGCTAGCTTAGGGTTTATTTTATAGGTAAGTATTTAGTTTTAAATAGGAATTATTTAGGTAATAATATTAATATTTATTTAGATTTATTGTAATTATATTTAAGTTAGGGGGTGTTAGGGTTATACTTAGGTTTAGGGGTTAATACATTTAGTATAGTGGCGGCGACGTTGGGGGCGGCAGATTAGGGGTTAATAAATGTAGGTCGGTGCTGGCGATGTTAGGGATGGCAGATTAGGGGTTAATAATATTTAAATAGTGTTTGTGAGGCGGGAGTGCGGCGGTTTAGGGGTTAATATGTTTATTATAGGGGCGGCAGATTAGGGGTTAATAAGTGTAGGTAGGTTGTGGCGACATTGGGGGCGGAAGATTAGGGGTTTATAAATATAATGGAGGTGTCGGCGATGTTGGGGGCAGCAGATTAGAAGTTAATAAGTATAATGTAGGTGGTGGCGGTGTCCGGAGCGGCAGATTAGGGGTTAATAAGAATAATGTAGGTGGCGGCAATGTTGGGGCGGCAGATTAGGGGTTAATAATATTTAACTAGTGTTTGCGAGGCGGGAGTGCGACGGTTTAGGGGTTAATATGTTTATTCTAGTGGCGGCGATGTCCGGAGCGGCAGATTAGGGGTTAATAATTTTATTTTAGTGTTTGCGATGCGGGAGGGCCTCGGTTTAGGGGTTAATAGGTAGTTTATGGGTGTCAGTGTACTTTTTAGGACTTTAGTTAGGAGTTTTATGCTACGGCGTTGTAGTGTAAAACTCATAATGCATTACGGATCTTGGAGGTAGAGGGTGTACCGCTCACTTTTTGGCCTCCCAGGACAGACTCGTAATACCGGCGCTATGGAAGTCCCATAGAAAAAAAGGGTTTACGAAGTTTACGCAAGTCATTTTGCGGTAAGGCCAAAGAAGTGTGCGGTGGCCCTAAACCTGCAAGACCTGTAATAGCAGCGGTAGTGAAAAAGCAGCGTTAGGACCTGTTAACGCTGCTTTTTCAGCCTAACGCACAACTCGTAATCTAGCCGATAGGTAGGTGTCTGGAGCACTACACGGCACAAAATAGTGCTGCCATCTAGTGCTCTTGCAAATGGATAACATTGCTCTGCTACTATATAGGGCTCCAGACACATGAGTTTACATCCCTGATTTTCAACAAAAGATGCAAAGGGAACATAGAAAATGTGATAAGACGTAAATTAGAAAGTGGTTTAAAATGACATGCGCTATCTAAATCATGAAAGAAAAAAAAATTTAGTTTAATTTCCCTTTAACCCCTTTGCTACCGGGAATTTCAGAGAAGAACTTGCCCAAAATACCAGAGAATTTTTAGCATTTCTGATATCACTCTATTTAAACAGAAATAGAGCCTTGTTTTTTATTTACCTGTCAAAACTATATATTTTTCTTTAAGTAGACAACTAAAAGTATTGATCCAGGCTCATTTTGGTATATTTCATGCCACCATTTCACCACCAAATGCGATCATAAACAAAAATCATTTGCATTTTACTTTCTATTCCTGCCACAGTAACAGAATACCCATTTATATGAAACCAAACCTAAACCGCATCTCACAGTTGAAGATACATGAAATAGATTTCTGATTTAAACACTTCAGCTGAGGTGTAAAAATCACTACTGCTCATTTCAAAAATAGCATTTCCTCAAGCCAGAGCTCATCAATTGAAAATAAAGCAAATCAGTTTCTGTTCCTCCAAAAGTAATACATTCTTTAAATCCCCACAAAAAATGATGTTATAAAAAAGAAATATCACAATGTTTTCTAAGGTTTCAAATAATAATAAAGTATGATTTTTAATTAAAAAAAACATTGCACTTGTGTAACTGCAGTAATAACCCCAATCACAAGAGCACATGTTAAATATAGTGTTATTTTTTTGTATGGTGGGGTTTTCCCCACAGTGCACATGTACAAAAATTGCTATATCCAATCTTTATATACAAACATATCTGGAATTTTTGCTTACATTTGTAGATATTGCCAGATTGAAACTAAGTGTGCACTCTTTTTCACTTTACAGTTCATGAAATCTTAGCACTTGAAAAAGAAAGATCTATATAACAGAATTTCAATCCAAACTTAAAGTTTGATGACAGATAGCCATTGATACACTCAGCAGACACACACTTTCCATTGCTAAACCTTCACTGAGTGGAACACAAAGACAAACACAGACGTATACTCCCTGGCAAACACACACACCACATATTCACTGATACAAACACTTATGTACATACATACCTCGATAGCCAAACATGTTTATACATATTGTGCAAATGGCAGATACCTGCACACGGTAGGGTTGCCAGCTATCCTCCATAAAAATACTTGATAATTGGAAGAGTGGTGATTAGTCCTCAGAACAGAAAAAATGGTTCTGTAGTTCCTGTTAGCCATATGTATGTATTACACCTCATATTGGACCCATGCCTTGAAACCCATGTCAGCCATATGCCCATATCATACCATAGCTTAAACCCTGAAACCCCTGGTAAACCTTATGCTCATATTGGACCAAACATCAAACCCCATGACACTGAAGCTCCCTTCAACCATATGCCCATGTCAGACTTCAGATTAGATTATTTGTCAAGAACCTCATCATCATCTATATGCTCACATTGATTGAACCTCCAATTAATTAAATAAGAGATGCCCACTTTAATTTTTTGTGACGTATAGGGTTAATCAACCCTGCAATAGTCACCCGTTTGTCACAGAAAGGGTTAACTGACCCTTTCAACCTTACTCAGTTTGTCACAATCTAGCCACTCCAGTCAAGTTCAGGAGGGTGCAATGGTTAAGAAACACTCCCTTGTCTGTACCAGACATAGAAATATGCACAAAATCCCCTTAAATGCCACCCACACTAAACTATCTATATGCTGCCACCACCTTAAGATTATTAAATGGGAAATCCTAAAGGAAAAACCCAGATTAAAAATAAATCTAAAAAACACAGTACTGCTATTGCAAGTCTCTTTGGTAACATGGTTCAAATATTAGACAAAAGCAAAAACTTAATAAAGGAACATTTATTATGAACAAAAAGAGTCACAGTGAATGTATGTAAAAAAAGGAGTTAAACACAATTACACGCAAAAACCAGAACATAATAATGTACTAACATAGATATCTGTCCCAATGGAGCTTGGCAAGGAAAGACGGTCACTTATGCTGTTTAATGCAGCCTCCCATGTAGAATGACAAAGTTCTTAATTCTCCAAAATATAGGTAATACCAGGGATATCAGGTTGCTAACTCTGCCTCTTCTGGTAGGGCACACAGAGGAGTCTGGGATGATTTTTCACAAGGGGCCATAAACTTATGCCAGAACTAGCTATACATATATATAACACTAAATTTTATATTCAAGTGCTGCTAACCCAGAAACTCTATAATGGTGGCCCACACAGGAAATAATTCCCAAATACATTTTCTAACAAATAAGTATAGTAGAAGAGATGTCTTAAATGCATAATATTTAGACAAATCTTATTCTGATTTGATTCAGCGCTAACCCTTATTTCACCTCAGGGCTATGTGGCTCTGTCTCTCATGTCTCTGTGTTGACACTTTAGTGACTTGAGGCCAGAGGTCTCTGTGTGTAATAATGTTTGCTTAAAGGCACACTGAAACAAAAACAAAAAATCTTTCATGATTCAGATAGGAGCATGACATTTTAAGCCACTTTCTAATTTACTCATATTATCAAATTGTCTTCATTCTCTTGGTATCTTTATTTGAAATGCAAGAATGTAAGTTTAGATGCCGGCACATTTTTGGTGAACAACCTGGGTTGTCCTTGCTGATTGGTGGATAAATTCATCCACCAATAAAAAGTGCTGTTTAGAGTACTGAACCAAAGAAAAATGCCTTCTTTTTCAAATAAAGATAGCAAGAGAACGAAGAAAAATTAATAATAGGAGTAAATTAGAAAGTTGCTTAAAATTGCATGCTCTATCTGAATCACGAAAGAAAAAAATTGGGTTCAGTGTCCCTTTAAGTGAAACGTGCTCAAGTGAATCTATTTACTACAGGGGGGATGTTGTTGTTTTTTTAAGGATAGACACAGGGAAATGCTCATCTGGAAAAGCAAAATAATTAACACACAAAGAAAAAATGAACCCCTCACAACCTAAAATATTGAGGTATTCATCACAATTTTAAATAATGGGCATCTTACAGCCCTAGACACCCACAGTTTACTCATACAGCTTGCCAGTTATTGCCACATACATACAAACACACATATACAGATGCACGCACAGACACTAGCATAGATTTATAGACATACAGTATATGCACAAACAGTACCATACACACATAATATAATATTTTGTCATATTCAAAAATAAAAACATTAGCTTACACCAGGGCTCAACAAACCCAGGAGCCTGAGAGCCACTGGCTCCTAGAATTTTACCCCTGGCTCCTAACTTTTTGGGTTATTCTCCATATATCTATATAAAAATACCACTGTCTGGCTCCTAAAAGTGTGCCTGTCTCCTGAATATTCTTACTGGCTCCAAAATGTTAAACAGATTTGTTGACCCCTGGCTTACACAATATACATGTGGCTTACACAATATACATATAGTTCTGGTTTCTAAGTTTTGACTGATATAGTTGTAAGTCTCTTCAGTATTTTGGGGGCTCATCTGTTTTAATTATATAATTCAAACATACATAGATAGATGGACAGACAGACGGAACTAGGGCTTCCACCTCAGCTATGTTTTCCTGGGCAGTTATGAATTATACATGCTGCAGGGTTATTTGAAGGAGTAAAATGAACAGTGCTGTCCAGTTTTACAATGTATGCTCCTCCCTACACACACTACAGCATGTATAACTCGTAACTGAGGTGATATCCAACAAACAATACTTAACCTTTTAATGCTGTTATGCCGTTGTATTCCGTCACAACGGCACTGGGCTTTAAAGCCGTTATGACGGAATACACCGTAATCGCAAACGGCTGTCCTGAAGCCTACTAGGCTTCCTAGCATCATAGGTAACCCCCCAAGATCCCAACCCATAATTGAAATCTCACGATCGTGTGATTTTAATTTGTCTACATCGGAACGCTGTTCCGATGTAAACTTTTTAACCCGGTCATGAAAGGGTTAATAGCACAGGCATAACTACACTAACCTATATCATTAGACACAAAGCTTAATCATGTTAGTTTTGCAATTGGTACTTTTATTTATTTATTTCCAATTTAACTTTGTTTAATGGCACTACTACATTGCTGATATTCATGCTGTCTGAACAAGAACCCTCTTCTCTTTAGTCTGTCAACATCCCCTCCCACTGTAAAACCCCCAGAAGAATGAACCAGTTTTCAGAATTATACTCAGACAGGGAGAAGGCACCCACTCGCTCTCCTAATAAATATGAGGTTATGGACATGCCAAGGGAAGGGAATATCCAGGGCTGGAGTGCAGCATCTCCCCCACTCTGAGTGCAATATGCCAATGTGGGGTATTCCATGAATCAAACATCTCTGCAGGTTTCAGTCCATATGCAATTGGTAATTTTACACTGACCTGTAACCAGTGGTAGGATATGGCTCTATAAGTAACAGGAACAGCAGATACAGCATGTGCAAGTAATGCATAATGATGGTGAGAATGAATAAGATCACACTGGCATGTGCTAGATGGCATCCTGACTCCTGTGGCTGTGTGTGGAATATATCACTTAATGGGATGGCAGTACAAAGAGGCAGATCACAAAAAGTGCCCCTTGGCCTTGTCAGCCTAGACCACTAGTTTTCAAACCTGTCCTCGGGCCTCCCCAACAGGCCAGGTTTTCTGGATTACATTGGATTAGAGCAGGAAAAATTACCTTGTTTACTAATCAACTGATTATTTCACCTGTGCTCCAGTTCAGCTATCTTCAAAATGTGGCCTGAAGACTGGTTTGAAAACCAGTGCTCTAGGTTAACCCAGGATAAAGATCATATTATGGTCAGGTTTCATTTGCTGCATCATAAGCAGCGCATTTTAAAAATGCATTACAGATATTTGTTAAGATGTTTTTTTTTTTAATATGCTAAATAAACCTACTGTTTCTTGTCAGACTAATGGAGGTATATCCACCTAAATACAGCTAAGGTAGCTGTCACTATTAGCTTATGAAAATTAACATAGTATACACAAATTATCTTCCTGAAAGTTTTTATCTATGTTTTTTAAATTGACATTTAAAAAGTTTACAATAATAATAAAACTGAAATTAGTCAAACAAGCAAAATAATATTTAATGTGCTTAATTATTTCACATGTATTAAAAAAAAGTATTTACATACACTGTCATTTAAAGGATCGTTTGATCTGCTGGATGCCTACAAGCAAAAGCTTAAAAGAATAAAGACTTAAAAACAGTATGCCAAAACGTATTACAGCTTTAAATGATACCTTTATCTGCAAAAACAATGTTTTGTGTTTATGCTGTAGAAGAAGTTTGTCTGCCAATACAAAAGTGAGAATTGTCCATATCAACCACTCAGTCAGCAGCCGAGGCTTCTTTATCATGTATTCTCCGTTAGTTCCTAATCAAGTCAAAATGACATGTTTAAATCTCACTGTCCATAGGCATTTTGAGTTGAAGATTCTGTAAAACTATGTGACTACAAAAATATAATAGAAATCCCAGATCACAGTACTGGACTGCCTGTGTAAGGAGCGTATATATTCTGGAATCTATACATTTTTTAGTATGTTATTTCATTCAAATAAAGAAAATGTTACACTGGTAATAATGACAATGCAATAATTATATCCATATGACTGGCACATCATTCTTCAGTACACACTAGAATGTTTTCAATATCACCTGACCATACAACTGCACCTGTTTCCTGCTGCTCCCATTTGTCATTTGCAGGATATAAGGAACCACCAGTAGAGAGCGCCAGAGCACACTTAACAGACTATATTCCTTCCTATTCTGCCCATATTATTCACTGTAATTCTTTTGATCATCCCTGAATGTAATCTACTCTGTCTCTTTATCCTTCAACCCAAGTTTACTTAATCTCACTCCAGTCTAACCCCATTTATACCATAATGTACTACATTGTTCATAATTCATCGGCAACTCCTTCATTATCTTTTCTAGCTTAGTTCACAGTATAAATACATGTGTGTAGTGCAAAACCACACAAGTGCTGATAACTGCAAGCAATCAGTATATCATTCAAGTAACACGTTACAATTTGTATTCACTATTATTGTATCTACTCCATGGTAGAAGCAGTTTGAGTGCTGTGTCTTATTAACTTTTTTATTTTTGACTGTGCCTGTATTATGTTTTTTTCTCTTATTCCAAATGTCATTTCTGTTTATGTGTTCTTTAGCCGAACACAATACTACCATGTGTCCATCTCTACATATATTCATTATTCACATTATATTGAGGAATTTAATACGATTGCATGTGAATTAACTACTAAAACCACTTGGCTTTATTTTGAAGCTTAAAAACTTGCACCTCTTTCACTTCTTATACAGTTGTAGTTTAGGTAATATATACTGAGCTTCGCCAGTTCCTCTCTAAAGACATCTGAGGAGGATCTATAGAGCCTACTATAATATATATATATATATATATATATATATATTTATTTCAATGGTTTCTGGCAAAAGCAGTTTGTTTTAGAATCAAATTACTTTTGCCTCTAAAATAAAACAGGCTTTTGAAATAAAAATAGTTTTCCTTGACATACTAAACTGAAGCTAAACTGCAGTAATATTAACAGTGGATAAAGTTAGCTAACAGTATGATATAATTGGTAAAGTGTCCCATTTTACCTTTGTTTAAATGTAATACTTTCTATAGCATTTAATACACTGCTTACTACTTGTAAGATATATTTTGTTCTTTCTCAACAAACTAACAATTTTTAAAAAAAAGCTTCCGGTAATATTCTCTAAAATTAGCAAAGCCTAAATATGCTTTAATAAAACTTTCATTTCCACTTGTTGCATCATAATGTTGCATAATTATTAACAAGTCTTCCTGACCATCTCTGAAATGAACTACGTCCAGACATGCCCACACAGACACGCTTCAGGATGCAAAAGTTTAGATAGTGCTGCACATCTAGGTAATATACAAATAAAAGACTGTCCGATATTTTACACCTGCTCTGTCTATTAGCAGGACAATCCCTGTCAGAAGAGTGTGGCATGGCTTTATATCAAGGTAAAGCTATGATCAAAGAAAGGATTATATTTTTTTTTTATAGGAAACATTTGATCGCTGAATTTTATTTTATTTGTTGAACCCTCTATGAAATTATTCTCTCTTCACATTTTTTAAACAGTTATAAATATATAAATATGATAGTACTAAAGCCCGTGTACACGGGCCATTTTTTTCAGAACAGCGGTCCCACCCCTTGCTCTCTCCCCCCTTTCTTTTGCTCTCTCTTCCCCCTCTCTTTTGC
Source organism: Bombina bombina (assembly GCF_027579735.1). NCBI lineage: Eukaryota > Metazoa > Chordata > Amphibia > Anura > Bombinatoridae > Bombina > Bombina bombina. The sequence goes on along the minus strand of NC_069500.1, from coordinate 490,172,741 downwards.
TTTCTTTCCCCCTCTCTTTTGCTTTCTCTCCCCCCTCTCCTTTGTTCTCTCTCTCCCCTCTTTTGCTCTCTCTCTCCCCTCTTTTGCTCTCTCTCTCCCCTCTTTTGCTCTCTCTCTCTCCCCTCTTTGGCTCTCTCCATCCTTTCTTTTGCTCTCTCCCCCCCCTCTTTGGCTCTCCCCCCCCCCCTCTTTGGCTCCCCCCCCTCTTTGGCTCTCCCCCCCCTCTTTGGCTCTCTCCCCTCTTTTGCTCTCTCTCCTCTTTGGCTCTCTCTCTCCCCTCTTTGGCTCCCCCCCCCCTTTGGCTCTCTCTCTCCCCTCTTTGGCTCTCTCTCCCCCCTCTTTGGCTTTCTCTCCCCCCCTCTTTGGCTCTCTCTCCCCCCTCTTTGGCTCTCTCTCCCCCCTCTTTGGCTCTCTCTCCTCTTTGGCTCTCTCTCTCCCCCCTCTTTGGCTCTCCCCTCCCCTTTGCCCCCCCCCCTCTTTTGCTCTCCCCCTCCCCTCTTTGGCTCTCTCCCCCCCTCTTTGGCTCTCTCCCCCCTCTTTTGTTCTCTCCCCCCTCTTTGGCGCTCTCTCCCCCCCTCTTTGGCTCTCCCCCCCTCTTTGGCTCTCCCCCCCCTCTTTGGCTCTCCCCCCCCCTCTTTGGCTCTGCCCCCCCCTCTTTGGCTCTCTCTCCCCCCTCTTTGTCTCTCTCTTTGGCTCTCTTTCCTCTTTGGCTCTCTCTCTCCCCCCTCTTTGGCTCTCCCCCCCTTTAGCTCTCTCCCCCCCCCTTTGGCTCTCCCCCCCCCCTCTTTGGCTCTCTCTCCCCCCTCTTTGGCTCTCTCTCCCCCCTCTTTGGCTCTCTCTCCTTTTTGGCTCTTTTTCCTCTTTGGCTCTCTCTCTCCCCCCTCTTTGGCTCTCCCCCCCTTCTCTTTGGCTCTCCCCCCCTTCTCTTTGGCTCTCTTCCCCCCCTTCTCTTTGGCTCTCTTCCCCCGCCTTCTCTTTGGCTCTCTGCCCCCCCCTTCTCTTTGGCTCTCTGCCCCTCCCCTTCTCTTTGGCTCTCTGCCCCCCCCCTTCTCTTTGGCTCTCTGCCCCCCCCTTCTCTTTGGCTCTCTGCCCCCCCCCTTCTCTTTGGCTCTCTGCCCCCCCCCTTCTCTTTGGCTCTCTGCCCCCCCCTTCTCTTTGGCTCTCTGCCCCCCCTTTTCTTTGGCTCTCTGCCCCCCCCTTCTCTTTGGCTCTCTGCCCCCCCCCTTCTCTTTGGCTCTCTGCCCCCCCCTTCTCTTTGGCTCTCTGCCCCCCCCTTCTCTTTGGCTCTCTGCCCCCCCCCTCTCTTTGGCTCTCTGCCCCCCCTTCTCTTTGGCTCTCTGCCCCCCCCCCTTCTCTTTGGCTCTCTGCCCCCCCCTTCTCTTTGGCTCTCTGCCCCCCCCCTTCTCTTTGGCTCTCTGCCCCCCCCCTTCTCTTTGGCTCTCTGCCCCCCCTTCTCTTTGGCTCTCTGCCCCCCCCCCCTTCTCTTTGGCTCTCTGCCTCACAGCTGTTTGTGGCCGACGGGAGTGTCGCGAGGGGCGTGGCCGGGCGCCGCGAGGGGCGTGGCTCTGTCTTCGCGGGACAAATAAAAGACTGTCCGATATTTTACACCTGCTCTGTCTATTAGCAGGACAATCCCTGTCAGAAGAGTGTGGCATGGCTTTATATCAAGGTAAAGCTATGATCAAAGAAAGGATTATATTTTTTTTTTATAGGAAACATTTGATCGCTGAATTTTATTTTATTTGTTGAACCCTCTATGAAATTATTCTCTCTTCACATTTTTTAAACAGTTATAAATATATAAATATGATAGTACTAAAGCCCGTGTACACGGGCCATTTTTTCAGAACAGCGGTCCCACCCCTTGCTCTCTCCCCCCTTTCTTTTGCTCTCTCTTCCCCCTCTCTTTTGCTTTCTTTCCCCCCTCTCTTTTGCTTTCTCTCCCCCCTCTCCTTTGTTCTCTCTCTCCCCTCTTTTGCTCTCTCTCTCCCCTCTTTTGCTCTCTCTCTCCCCTCTTTTGCTCTCTCTCTCTCCCCTCTTTGGCTCTCTCCATCCTTTCTTTTGCTCTCTCCCCCCCCCTCTTTGGCTCTCCCCCCCCCCTCTTTGGCTCCCCCCCCTCTTTGGCTCTCCCCCCCCTCTTTGGCTCTCCCCCCCCCTCTTTGGCTCTCTCCCCTCTTTTGCTCTCTCTCCTCTTTGGCTCTCTCTCTCCCCTCTTTGGCTCCCCCCCCCCCTTTGGCTCTCTCTCTCCCCTCTTTGGCTCTCTCTCCCCCCCTCTTTGGCTTTCTCTCCCCCCTCTTTGGCTCTCTCTCCCCCCTCTTTGGCTCTCTCTCCCCCCTCTTTGGCTCTCTCTCCTCTTTGGCTCTCTCTCTCCCCCCTCTTTGGCTCTCCCCTCCCCTTTGCCCCCCCCCTCTTTTGCTCTCCCCTCCCCTCTTTGGCTCTCTCCCCCCTCTTTGGCTCTCTCCCCCCTCTTTTGTTCTCTCCCCCCCTCTTTGGCGCTCTCCCCCCCTCTTTGGCTCTCCCCCCCTCTTTGGCTCTCCCCCCCCTCTTTGGCTCTCCCCCCCCCTCTTTGGCTCTGCCCCCCCCTCTTTGGCTCTCTCTCCCCCCTCTTTGTCTCTCTCTTTGGCTCTCTTTCCTCTTTGGCTCTCTCTCTCCCCCCCTCTTTGGCTCTCCCCCCCTTTAGCTCTCTCCCCCCCCCTTTGGCTCTCCCCCCCCCCCCTCTTTGGCTCTCTCTCCCCCCTCTTTGGCTCTCTCTCCCCCCTCTTTGGCTCTCTCTCCTTTTTGGCTCTTTTTCCTCTTTGGCTCTCTCTCTCCCCCCTCTTTGGCTCTCCCCCCCTTCTCTTTGGCTCTCCCCCCCTTCTCTTTGGCTCTCTTCCCCCCCTTCTCTTTGGCTCTCTTCCCCCGCCTTCTCTTTGGCTCTCTGCCCCCCCCTTCTCTTTGGCTCTCTGCCCCTCCCCTTCTCTTTGGCTCTCTGCCCCCCCCCCCCTTCTCTTTGGCTCTCTGCCCCCCCTTCTCTTTGGCTCTCTGCCCCCCCCTTCTCTTTGGCTCTCTGCCCCCCCCCCCTTCTCTTTGGCTCTCTGCCCCCCCCTTCTCTTTGGCTCTCTGCCCCCCCTTTTCTTTGGCTCTCTGCCCCCCCCTTCTCTTTGGCTCTCTGCCCCCCCCTTCTCTTTGGCTCTCTGCCCCCCCCTTCTCTTTGGCTCTCTGCCCCCCCCTTCTCTTTGGCTCTCTGCCCCCCCTCTCTTTGGCTCTCTGCCCCCCCTTCTCTTTGGCTCTCTGCCCCCCCCCTTCTCTTTGGCTCTCTGCCCCCCCCCTTCTCTTTGGCTCTCTGCCCCCCCCCTTCTCTTTGGCTCTCTGCCCCCCCCCCTTCTCTTTGGCTCTCTGCCCCCCCCTTCTCTTTGGCTCTCTGCCCCCCCCCTTCTCTTTGGCTCTCTGCCTCACAGCTGTTTGTGGCCGACGGGAGTGTCGCGAGGGGCGTGGCCGGGCGCCGCGAGGGGCGTGGCTCTGTCTTCGCGGGACCCCGCCCAGCCACGCCCCATCGCGGCAACACCCACCCGGCCACGCCCCTCGCGACGCCCGGCCACGCCCCTCGCGACGCCCGGCCACGCCCCTCGCGACACTCCCGTCGGCCACAAACAGCTGTGAGGTCTGGGGAGCGCGTTGCCGCTTCTCACGCAGCAGACCTCACAGCTGTTGAGTAGCTCGCGCTCCCTATCTCACAGCTGCTTGTATGCTGTGTACCTCGCGCTCCCAATCTGTCAGCTGTCAGCTATGCCGAGGTGCGCGAGAATAGAATCTAAGGCCAAGTGTTTGTCTGAACTGCGCATGACGGCTTCAGACAAACACTTGTCTTTTATAATATAGGATGAACATACTTCAGGTGAGCTGCAGAACTGACAGCCTCACAAATCTGCCTACAGACTGCATCACTGAGAGAGATGTGCTGTAAGTGACATAGCATTTCCTACCACCTTTCATTTACATGTGATTTTTTGTTTAAAGGGACAGTGTACTTTGATTTTTCTCTCCTTAAAGGAACATGAAACCCATTTTTTTCCCATTCATAAAGAGCATGCAGTTTTAAACAACTTTCCAATTTAGTTATATTATCACATTATCTTCATTCTCTTGATATCCTTTGTTGGAAAGCAGGGAGGTAAGCTCATGGAGCTTGCACGAGCATGCAGGGAGGTGAGCTCAGGAACATGCATGTGTCTACAGTACTAAATCGCAGCAGTTTTTCAAGAATGTTATACATTTGCAAAAGCACTATTTTTTCTGCCATGTAGCGCTCCAGACTTGAAAGAATACAATGAGAATGATGCAAATTTGATAACAGAAATGGGAGCTCTGTCTGAATCATGTCCCTTTAATGTCTTCTCAGTGATCTATTTTACCTGCTGGTGTGTATTAAATTATTTACAAACTAGTCCTAAAGCCCGTTCACACGGGCCATTTTTTGCAGTACAGCGATCCCACCCCTTGCGCTCCCTTCCCCCCTCTCTCTCCCCTCTCTTTTGCGCTCTCTCTCTCCCCTCTCTTTTGCGCTCTCTCCCCCCCTCTCTTTTGCATTCTCTCTCCCCCCTCTCTTTTGCACTCTCTCTCCCCCCTCTCTTTTGCGCTCTCTCCCCCTCTCTTTTGCACTCTTCCCCCCTCTCTTTTGTGCTCTCTTTCTCCCCCCTCTCTTTTGCACTCTCTCTCCCCCCTCTCTTTTGCGCTCTCCCCCTCTCTTTTGCTGTCTCTCTCCCTCTCTTTATCCCCCTTCTTCTGCTCTCTCTCTCTCTCTCCCTCACTTTTGCTCTCTCTCTCCCCCTCTCTTTTGCGCTTTCTCTCTCTCCCCTCTCTTTTGCGCTCTCTCTCTCCCCCTCTCTTTTGCGCTCTCTCTCTTCCCCCTCTCTTTTGCGCCCTCCTTACCCCCTCTCTCTCCCCCCTCTCTTTTGCGCTCTCTCTTTCCCCCCCTCTCTTTTGTGCTCTCTCTCTCCCCCTCTCTTTTGTGCTCTCTCTCTCCCCCTCTCTTTTGTGCATCTCCCCCCTCTCTTTTGCGCTCTCTCCCCCCTCTCTTTTGCGCTCTCCCCCCCTTTTTTTTGCATTCTCTCTCCCCCTCTCTTTTGCGCTCTCTCCCCCCTCTTTTGCGCTCTCTCCCCCTCTCTTTTGCGCTCTCTCCCCTCTCTTTTGCGCTCTCTCTCCCCCCTCTCTTTTGCGCTCTCTCTCCCCCCTCTCTTTTACGCTCTCTCCCCCCCTCTCTTTTGTGCTCTCTCCCCCCTCTCTTTTGTGCTCTCCCCCCCCCTTTTGTGCTCTCTCCCCCCTCTCTTTTGTGCTCTCTCCTCCCCTCTCTTTTGTGCTCTCTCCCCCCTCTTTTTTGTGCTCTCTCCCCCCCTCTCTTTTGTGCTCTCCCCCCCCTCTCTTTTGTGCTCTCCCCCCTCTCTTTTGTGCTCTTTCCCCCCCTTTCTTTTGTGCTCTCCCCCCCTCTCTTTTGTGCTCTTTCCCCCCCTTTCTTTTGTGCTCTCCCCCCCCTCTCTTTTGTGCTCTCTCCCCCCCTCTCTTTTGTGCTCCCCCCCTCTCTTTTGTGCTCTCCCCCCCCCCCTCTTTTGTGCTCTCTCTCTCCCCCCTCTCTTTTGTGCTCTCTCTCTCCCCCTCTCTTTTGTGCTCTCTCTCTCTCCCTCTCTCTCTGTCTCCCTCTCTCTCTCTATCCCCTCTATCTTGCGTGAGCAACCGAGCCCGGCCACGCCCCTTTCACGGTCCTCCACGACCGACCACGCCCCCCAATGTCCGGCCACGCCCACTTCTGCCGCAGATCTGGATCAGGTAGGGACTCAAAGGCCAGGTGTGTTTGTCCTCGTGCTGTCTCTACTGCGCATGACAGCTTCGGACAAACACACTTGGCCTTTTATATAATAGGATGGCTGATATAATAACATATACATAAAGGGCAATTATTTTTTATTATTATTATCGGTTATTTGTAGAGCGCCAACAGATTCCGCAGCGCTAGTTACCCATAGATTTTAAACAATGCAGCAGGTATAACAAGTCATTGTAATGAAATTAAAGGAAAATTAAACCCAATTTTTATTCTTTCATGATTTAGAGAGAGCATGTAATAATAAACAACTTTCCAGTTTACTGCTATTATCTAATTTGTTTTGTTCTCTTGGTATCCTTTAGTTGAAAAGGATACATAGTTCGGCTCAGTAGCTGCTGATTGGTGGTTGCACTTATATGCCTCATGCTATTAGCTCACCCAATGTGTACAGCTTGCTTCCAGTAATGCATTGATGCTTCTTTAACAAATGATAGCAAGAGAATAAGTACATTTGATACATTGGAATGTTGTTTAAAATTGCATTCTCTAACTGATCATGAAAGAAAAAAAATTTGGTTTCATGTCCCTTTAAGGGAAAACAATATTACAGTACACTCTCCCTTTATCAATGTTAATTTTATCCTTTTGCTCTGTTTTTCTACAGTCACATTCAGATGTTAATGCCCAGCCTCTATAAAACAATGTAATAAAAATATCTTTCAAAGCATGATCAAATAAAGAGGGTATCTGGGCTTACCAGTTTTTTTATTTTATTTTTATTTTAAAGAGTAAATATGTGTTAATTCTGATTATTCTTATTTAAAGAGACATGAAACTCAACATTTTTCCTTCATGATTCAAATATAGTATGCAATTTTAAATAACTTCCATTTTTTAAATTATCTAATTTGCTTTGTTCTATTTGTATCCTTTGCTGAAAAGTATACCTAGCTAGACTCAGAAGTTGCTGATTGGTGGCTGCACAAATATGCCTCTTGCTATTGGCTTTCAGCTAGCTCCCAGTAATGCATTACTGTCAGGGGCGTGTTAAGGCATAGGCCAACAAGGCCAGTGCCTAGAGCGACAGATTTTGGGGGGCAGCACTTGCCATGGCTGCACTGAATATGCGGTCATTAAAACAAATAAAAAATAACTTGAAAGTGCATGCTACAACCGTTTCAAGCTTTGCCAAAACCAAATATGGCTACCGGGCCCTCATCTCATACCCACCGTCGCCTCCTTGAGGCCAGACGCACCGCCCTCTTACACCTCCGCTGGATTCAGACTGAAACCAATATCATGATAGTCCTGTCTGAGATTCACAGCTGTCCGGCTCCTGCCGCGTCATGTCTAGATATTCGCGGCCAGTCCACCCAACTCTTCCCTCTTTGTTAGGAATGTGGCTGATGCCACCAGGTAAGCAGGAAGTTATAACCGCAAGTGCTAGTCTGGTGTATGTGCACGACACGTTAGGCTTGAGGCCTGCGCCTGTCCTCATCTGAAACCTGGACCCCCCAGAACACACCATGGATGGAGGTGTAGACAGGATAGATAGTAACAGGGATCTAAACTTTCAATCTCTGGTCTAATGCGCAGGATAGACTAAGCATAAATTAGGGACAACGAGACAGCAATAGAATAAACGAGAGATGAAGCCGAGTACACTACACCCCTACTATCCCTAGGACATTCTGTCTAAGTTACTGATTGCTTATATGTTTGCATAAATTAGAGAAAACTGAGACACCTAGATCCCCAAGTATGTTTACTACCCAGGTATAGCTCCTTTGGTTATTTCAAGGGAGGGAGTCCTAGGGATAGTAGAGGTATAGTGTACTCGGCTTCATCTCTTGTTTATTCTATTGCTGTATCGTTGTCCCTAATTTATGCTTAGTCTATCCTGCGCATTAGACCAGAGATTGAAAGCTTAGATCCTCGTTATTATCTTTCCTGGCTTCACCTCCATGGTGTGTTCCGGGGAGTCCAGGTTTCAGATGGGGTGTAGCTGACTTTATCTGTGTCCTTTATGCCAGCTGTATTCTGCAGCTCTCTGTGCACTCTCATTATTTGGTGCTAATATTGTCAGTGACCGGTCACTTGGTTTTTGTGCATAGACTTTCTTATTAGTTTATGCATTTTGGAATGTTTGATTTATTTTGTACATTCTATGTATTGTTTGCTTTCAAGTGGTTCTGATATCAGTTTTCAGGTGTTGCAGCATCTAATTCACACATGGGGCTCCATGTACTAAGCCGTCAATTCATCCGTCATTTTAGACGCGGATAAACTCGCCGTTACTCGCCGCGGGCGAAATGGTGTCTGCTGTCACTATGTACTAATAATCCCCCAATAAATAGACAAGTCTAGCCCGCCGCGAGCAGTGGCGGATTATTGATAAATTTGACGCCTCGCTCGCCGCGACTAAGCTGATGTACTTAACTTTCAGTTGAATTGTCTGGCCAATTATTAACACGTGACATGCAAGGTGTCACGAACATCATAGTAGTCGCGGGAATAGAATTTTGCTCCTATAAAAGTTCAACTTATCTAAACAACTTTATTATTGTTCCAAATTTTTTGAAGAGTGATAACAGAGCGTTATTTTTGTAATATTTATTTACAATTTGGATATGGCTTCATCTGGATCTGATAATATATAAATATTAATATAAAAATAATTATAAAGATTGACAACTATACAATACAAATTTAAAATATAGATTACTCTTTAATTACAGTCGACAAATTTGGCGCAATTTATGTACATGGAAATGAGAGACAAATTAGACGCCAGTTATGCTGTACAATGCTGATATTACTGCCTTTTATATATGTCTAGACTGGCGTCTAGATTGACTTTCCTATTGTTTTGTACCTTGCCCGCCACCTAAAAGGTGGCGAGGCAAAAATAACGAGGTGGGAGCGGAAATTGTAGCGAGCGGACAAATAGATTTTTTAGTACATTCGTTTTTGGCGAGTTGGTGGTCAAATGTGTCTAATTACAGTGAAAAATGGAGAGGTAGCGAGGTTTGGCGGATAAGTACGCTCGCAATTTTAAAGATGCGAGTTTGAACATAGTTGACGACTTTGTACATATCAGTTTGCGAGTTTTGACGCGAGATTTGTTGCGGGTAGCTCGCTGACTGCTTAGTACATGGAGCCCATGATGTGGATATTATACCTAGTCTGTCCCTTATATAAATAATTGAGCCATACACATACACGTCCTGGGGTGAACATTTTCTAAACAAAAGTCAAATTATACCCTGACCTGACCAAAAAATGGTTGAAGAAAAGCCTAAAACCTAGGGTGTGTGTGTGTGTGGGGGGGGGGGGGGGGAGCAGAATTTTGTGAGCCTAAGGCAGCACAAAATCTAAATACGCCACTGATTACTGTTCCTTTAGAAAAGAATACCAAGAGAACATTTTTGGGTTTCATGTCCCTTTAATATAATTTAGATAAATATAAATTATTTTGCATTTAAATTACACAAAATCAGATTTAAGTAAAGATATTAATTATGTATCCAAACATTATATATATATATATATATATATATATACACACTACTTTGTGTAGTGTGAGACAGTGAACAGACCCCAAGGAGTGTGTCACACCATCTCATATTGAGACTTGACAACTCTGATGGTATGGAATGTTTTTTTTTTTTAAATTACAAATTTAGTAATTACACTTGCTATCCAAAGGAATTTCCAAATAAATAACACTGATAATACAAGTATATGAACAAGAGAAGAAACTTGGAGCACACAAGATACAGAAATTTGGTGCATGCATGGAATGCCATCCAGTAGGTGTGTTTCAATAATGCTGGTTTAAAAATAAAAAGGAAAAAAAAAAAAGACAAACTGAATTTACTAAGTAATTCTCTAGTGTCACATTTTGATATGATACTAGAAGTCACAGATTGCCTTGTGTTCCATACAGACACTTGGATGTTCAGTTTACTCCTTTTACCTGCTTAAAATAATAATGTCAATAACTCTCCACCTGGAGTTCATAAACACGTTAGTTAGACAAGAACTGTAACACTCAAAATTCCTTATGTTGTTTCTGAAAGTCTGGTTCAAAATGTCATTATCATTTCCCTGGAAAATTGCAAGTAATCTAATATATGAGCTTTGCCTAGGCATGCCTCCACAGCACTGATCTTAAAATGCATGAACTAGGGATTTTTTTTCTGAAGGAAACTAGGTCTGCACAATGTAACTGTCCTGAACAGATAGAAAGAATGCCAGGCTTTGGTAGGTATTTCCGAATGGGGAGAAATGAAATACATAAAACAAACCATTGTACTTTATTCAGATTTAAATGTGCTATAGACTAAATATTCTAAAATTCCACTTCTAAAACAGTTAGCAGTGCATTGTATAGTGATGCATTGCTGAGTTTCTCAGCTATAGTATTTGACCCTCAACTGTTTCTCTTTTGGATAAGTGAGTATATGCGTGTAAAAAAAAGGCTCTGTGTGTGTATATTTGGCAATGTGCAGGGGCGAAACTACAGGGGGTGCACAGGTCGCAGGTGCGACTGGGCCCCTGAGGGTGGGGGCCCAGCTTAAAAAAAAATAAAAAAAATGTTTTAATAAAAAACGTGAACCTACCACTACCTGCACTGATATCATGAGTGTGACATGACTACAGGGGTTAGTGTTTCTGTTTTACCCATTAGTGTTTATGTGTGTGTGTATGGTGTGTGTGTGTGTATGTATGTGACTGTGTGTGTATTTATGCATGTATGTATGTGTATGTATGTGTGTTTGTGTATCTTTGTGGAACCAGCAAATTACAGACCTTGTTACTACAGCATGGGCGGGCAGGGGGTAAACAGTGTCACTATACAGTACCACTATATACAGCATGGGGGGGTGGACCATGTCACTGACTACTGTAGTCACTTTATAAAGTACTGGGTGGGTAGGGTCAGGCCAGCCATCTCACCGGCAGTTAACAGGCTGTGTCACTAACTTACTATATACAGTACTGAGGGGGTTAAATAGTGTCACTATATATATATATATATATATATATATATACAGTAATAGGGGGTCAGACCATCTCACAGACTGTGGCACAGGGTACCTCCTTTTGCAGACATGTAATCTGATTCACATTTTTTTCTGTGTTAAATGTAAAAAAAAAAAACAAAATGTATTATATTCACCTTTTTTTGGAGGAGGGAGGGGTGGTGGGGGGGCCCCGTCTTAGATTCTTGCACCTGGGCCCTGTGGTTTCTAGTTACGCCTCTGGCAATGTGTGTGTGTATATATAGCTCTGTATGTGTATATATGGCTGTGTGTATATTGCTCAGTGTGTATATGGCTGTGTGTGTATGGTTGTGTGTGTGTGTATATATATATATATATATATATATATATATATATATAGCTGTGTGGTGTGTATGGCTGTGTATGTGTATATATGTCTGTGTGTGTGTTTATATGTCTGTGTATGTGTGTGTGTGTGTATGGCTGTGTATGTGTATATATGGCTGTGTGTGTGTTTATATGTCTGTGTATGTGTGTGTGTGTATGGCTGTGTATGTGTATATATGGCTGTGCATGTGTGTGTGTGTGTGTGTATGGCTCTGTGTGTATATAGCTGTGCGTGTATATATAGCTGTGTATGTGTATATATGGCTGTGTGTGTGTATCTGGCTCAATGTGTATATAGCTGTGTGTGTGTATGGCTGTGTGTGTATATATATATATGGCTGTGTGTGTGTATGACTGTGTATGCGTATACATGGCTGTGTGTGTGTATGGCTCTGTGTGTGTATGGCTGTGTGCGTGTGTGTATGGCTGCGTGTGTGCATGGCTGTGTATGTGTATATATGGCTGTGTGTGTGTGTATGTATGTGTATATATGGCTGTGTATGTGTATATATGGCTGTGTGTGTGTGTATATATATATATATATATATATAAATATATATATATATATATATGGCTGTGTATGTGCATATATGGCTTTGTGTATGTGTACATATGGCTGTGTATGTATATATGGTTTATATATAAATATATATATATATATATCCATACATCTATATATATGTGTGTGTTTCTATATATATATATATATATATATATATGTCTGTGTATATATATATATATATATATATATATGTGTATATATGTATATATATATATATATTTGAAATTTCCAGTGGTCCACTAGTCCAGGACAACTTAGAAATTACATCAGATGACTTAGAAATTTTAATTTTTCCTATCTTTAACATTGAGTGGACTAGTAACTTCATTCCTCTGGGCTAGTAGCTTTGGAGCTTTTAACCCTTGACCAGTAAACCATAGTGATATTTTTCTACTCTTGTGTATATATATATATATATATATATATATATATATATATAAAAGTACAAAAAGTCCAGCACTCGCTATACTCCATAAAGCTGGGGTGCATCCCACATTATATACAAATAAAAGATCCAAAGAGAGCACTCGCCATAAATTAAAGAATATATTTAGTGAATATATTTAATAATATATTTAAAGAATATATTTAATATATTTAATGAATATATTTAATCCAAAGTTTTGTATACAACACTTTGGATTAAATATATTCTTTAATTTATGGCAAGTGCTCTCTTTGGTTCCTTTATTTATATATGTATATATATATATATATATATATATGTTGATTGGAGTAGCCATGTAATTCCAGAGATTTAGATATCAAAATAACAAGAGTATTGCATTGATTTTTTTATTGGACTAACTATACATTTATAAGATGACAAGCTTTCAGAAGAGTGTCTTCCTTTTTCAAGTCTGAAGCAATACTGACCAATTTGATGGAATATACAGTATATATATATACACCTTGAGTGCATTAGTACAGCTAATGTTTCAGCCCTTACTGGGACTTTTGTGATGGTCTAAACATTGCATGTACTCGTGCACCTGAGAATAAAGAGCATAAATATATGGATGGCTGAGTTTTAATTGTGGATGTATTAAAGGAGAAAATTTCATTCAGAAACATGTCACACACATACATAAATACATGTATACATACACACACATACATAAATACATGTATACATACACACACACATACATAAATAAATACATGCCTACATACACACACACATACATAAATACATGTATACATACACACACATACATAAATACATGTATACATACACACACATACATAAATACATGTATACATACACACACACATACATAAATAAATACATGCCTACATACACACACACATACATAAATACATGTATACATACACACACATACATAAATACATGTATACATACACACACATACATAAATACATGCCTACATACACACACACACATACATAAATACATGTATACATACACACATACATAAATACATGTATACATACACACACATACATAAATACATGTATACATACACACACACATACATAAATACATGTATACATACACACACATACATAAATACATGTATACATACACACACATACATAAATACATGCATACATACACACACATATGTCACATACATACATACATGTATACATACACACACACATACATAAATACATGTATACATACACACACACATACATAAATACATGTATACATACACACACACATAAATACATGTATACATACACACATATATAAATACATGTATACATACACACACATACATAAATACATGTATACATGCACACACATACATAAATACATGCATACATACACACACATATATAAATAAATACATGTATACATACACACATATATAAATACATGTATACATACACACACACATAAATACATGTATACATACACACATATATAAATACATGTATACATACACACACATACATAAATACATGTATACATGCACACACATACATAAATACATGCATACATACACACACATATATAAATAAATACATGTATACATACACACATATATAAATACATGTATACATACACACACATACATAAATACATGTATATATACACACACACACATACATAAATACATGTATACATACACACACACATACATAAATACATGTATACATACACACCCATACATAAATACATGTATACATACACACACATAAATACATGCATACGCTGGAAATTCCCACTAGTCCAAGACTAATGTATAATTTAAATGTCATAGAAGGAAAGGTTCTACATTTTCCATCCATGCACATACACACGTATCTTCCTAACATTTGACAGTTCCTGTTGGCTTCATTCCCATTAATCTGTTCTTAATTTATAGATTTTGGTTCCTATAATTATACTTCTTGGAGGGGCCCTTATGCTGTCACAGGTAAGTACCACAGGCAGCCAGAAAGATACCTGTTAAAGTAGCTTCTGCTGTGCAGATTTACTGACAACTGGAAAGCATGAACACTGCATCCTTCACTAAACAAAAATGTCTATGAGCAGTAGATAATTCATCTGATTAAAATCTATTTGTGTAATGTCTATGTCTTGCGTTTTACGTGGGCATGACCCTAATGTTTATAGAAGTTTGTCTGGGTAAAAATGTGTATGGTTTTGTTATATATGTTAAACTAAAATCCCTAGCCAACATTTTACCCTTTTGTGATCACACACTGTAACCTTTATTAGTCATACTATGGATAGATTTCCCATTCACTCATTTAGAAAATGACCTGAAACCTCTCTTCTCTCATCACTTTGTTACAGTCCTTCTCTACTCCCCAGAGTCTCACTTCTATAAGCCCATGAGAGCTGATTCAGAGAGAAAGTTGTGTGACTCAGCTCTCACCTTTTAACACACTTTGGATCACTTTCTTTGGGGTTTTTGGAGACTCACTATGGGTATTATGAGCCAAACAGCGACTCATTTTTTCTGTCACTCTTTTACAGAATATAAAATGTTTTAAGCTTGCAGCTGTCCAAGATGCATTTTCATTTAAATGGTTAATGACTAGAAAAAAAAACCACAACTTTTGATGACGGCTGTTCAAGGGAAAAAAAAAAATCAAATTTTCCTGTGTTAGCTTCCTGTTTGCTGATTGGCTCAAGTGAAGTTTTTTTTTTACATTCATTCCTTACTATAAAAGTCAAGGCTTTGCATAATTTTCAGTAAGATACTTTACAGCTACCAGCTATAGAACTGACTGCCCCAAAGGAATTTGTGAACACGTGTAGCATGAAGGTTTTAACAGGTATATACTTTTTTATTGGTGCTTTTCAGTTCTTTGCAAAGATCACTCGCTACTGCAATAGTAATAGAACTTTAACTCTGTTTCTGGGAACTGTCACAAAATGACATACCAAACATTTTTGATGGAATGTAAAATATGTAATTATATGTTTGATTCTCTTTGGCAGAAGTAACTGGCTGCAGCATACTTTTTTATGTTGCTTATCCATTAAAGAAATGGACAACTTCCAAGTACTACTTTTTTTTTTTTTTTTAACCCAAGAATGTAATAGTTAAATACTGAGAAGTGCAAGAATTTAAAACTAAACTTTTAGTGGACAGTTTTGAACTCTCAAAAAAGTGTTTAGTACAAGTCTCTACAATGGTATACGTCAATGTATTGCTAACTGTACTATTTTATTACAATTTTAAAATGTTTGTACAGGGGAGTTTGTGTATGTGTAGTCTGCTCTATCCCTAGAATAGTTTCTTGTATAATACACACACACACACACACACATATATATATATATATATATATACACACACACATATATATACACACACACACATACATATACACACATAGTTTTTTAATAAGACAGTGAAGTATTGTGTAATGGATGTAGTCTGATTGTGTGCTTTTCCCCTGTCCCCTCAATTTTTTTAAATTAAAATATCTAATGTATCTGGTACTTTCTGAAGCTTCTCACGGTGATGCTGACTGTGGTGGCCAAGGCTTGGGTTAACTTCCAACTATCATATGCTTTCCCAGCAGGCTGCTGTGATAATGACTAATTGATACAGAAAACAGCTATTACATTAGAATTGTGTTTTAAAAAAAAAAAAAAAAAAAAATAGGTTTTAAGGTGCTAGTAGCTCTTTAATGTTCATGTAACATAGGAAAAAAAACTTATACAGGGCTTATCCAACTTTAAACTCAAAATCTGGCCCATAAAGCATAATGTCTTAGTTATGCAGAAAGTTTAGTACTTTTGATCTTATATTAACCCTTTCAAGCAACAAATAGATAGATTTGTAGATGTAGGAGACAGAAAATTGGGGAACGATACCCTATGTGTGTGCCAGGTTCTTTGCAACAACAGAGGTACAAAAGATTGAACTACATGTATCATAAGCAATGATTATTTGAAGGTTGTATATATAGATATATATATAATATATATATAAACACACTGTATAGCGTTTTACTTTTATTTGCATAATTTCTAAAAATAATCACCATCCTTTGGCTTGATAATAAGCTGCAGGGTGGCCGTTCAAGTGAAAAGCTGTGCTATAACAATTTCCTAGCTAATATTGTGATGACACAAGCTAAAACAAATCATTTAAGCAATCACGCAATAGTGACATTTTAGATCTCTTTTGTCATGTCGGAAAAAAAGTGCTTAAGTAGAATAATCTAAAACACATGTTTTGTTTTTTTTCTGGTGAATAGGAATTGTGCAACTACTGTTTCTCCAGTACTGGCATGTAGTGATAGGAGGAGCGATCCCACTGAACTTAGCAGGACAGATCTGTACAAAAATTACAGACTGCAAAAGTGACAACAGTCTTATCAGGCACCAAATCCAGAAACAATTGCTGCTTCTGAACTCATCTGCTGGGACCCTCTATGACACCTATGTAAGTATGCCATTCTGTTCAATGCATCTTTAGACAAAACAAATGCATTTCTTTCATAAGAATATAGATAAATAGAAACATAGCTAAACAAACTATTACTACAGGCCTCTTGTTAATTGTCACATACACCTATTATAGCATAGATCAGTCATTTCCAACCACCAGACACGAGTGTCTGAAGTTGGCAATATATGAGGAATTTTATATATATATATATCATTAATATAATTTACTAAATACTGAATATATTTTCAGTTTTGTTTAGTCCCGATTTAGTTTATTTTGAGTATTTTTAACAGGCTTTTTACACATATGTAGTACCTTATAATATATTTTAAGAAAAAAAAAACAGTCAAGCACTCTCTTTAGTGCCTGATTAATAAATGAACATTGCAAGCAATTGCTATTCTCTAATATTCTGTATTCTTACACTTAGCAGCCAAATCAGCCAACCAGACATTGGGGAATGTGTATGTGATGACATCATTGAAAAGTCAGGAAGCATTTAATTAATTAACCTCTGCCTAAGGGTACTATCTGTCTCTGGTGTATCATAGCAAAAACATTGAAAAACACAGGGCTAGGTCGTATTGCAGTTATGAAGTTTACTAGTTGTTAAAAAAGTCTACATGGAATTTAATGAAGGTTTTTGTTATTATTATTTAATTGACCGAGCATATTATATTGTTTACAAATAGCTCCTTTAACCTTTTTTGGCATTTCAAATAGCTGATTTAGCCTGAGGTAAACCTAGCTATACTGAAAGTTTTTATACTTAAAGGGACATTAAATACTTTGAGATGGTAATATTAAATGATAAATCGTATATAGATTATAATTAATTATTTTGTCCCTTTTTCTGTAATTCCATTCTGAAATTGTGAGCTTTTCAGTTCCTTTTAGAAATGCAGAACACTTATATTCCACAAAGCCATTGGCTGCACACTCTAGTGACCTATTTATATAACTGTCCCTAATTGGCCACAGTAGAGAAGGTAACTTAAGTTACAACATGGCAGTTCTATTATTTTATATACTCTACAACTTTACGCATATTTTGTCAATATTTAAACATCTAATTAAACTTAAAAAAATACATCTACATGTATTTCTTAGACTATTCTTTTCTTTGAATGCCTCATGCTATCTAGGATTTATTTAGTGTATCTTTAAAGGGACACTGAACCCAATTTTTTTCTTTTGGGTTTCAGATAGCGCATGCAATTTTAAGCAACTTTCTAATTTACTCCTATTATCAATTTTTTTTATTCTCTTGCTATCTTTATTTGAAAAAGAAGGCATCTAAGCTATTTTTTTTTTGTTCAGACAGTGGACAGCACTTGTTTATTGGTCGGTGAATGTATCCACCAATCAGCAAGAACAACCCAGGTTGTTCACCAAAAATGGGCCGACATCTACTTACATTTTTGCATTTCAAATAAAGATACCAAGAGAATGAAAAAAAATGATAATAGGAGTAAATTAGAAAGTTGCTTAAAATTGCATGCTCTATCTGAATCACAAAAGAAATTTTTTGGGTTCAGTGTCCCTTTAAGTATAAGCTATTGACAAGTTATATAAACATATTCAGCATAAGAAATTACCCTACCAGTAGGGTATAGGAGCGATAGCAATATAATGTTAATTTTCTATTGTTCTGTCTAAGTATTTGGCTTTCGTATACAGAAAGATATAAGATAAAGAAGCATTTCTGTGTACAGATAGTGATAAAACATTGAGATCTGATTTTACCTGCAAGCTCAATCTATTTTAATGGGTTGTAGTTGCAAAGAACAAAAACAGTCATTGGAAATACTATTTTACTGTACACTGGCCCTTTAAAGTTTTCAGATCTAAATCTGATGATTGAATTGTGTAGATTTTCCTGTATCTTAAATAAGAGGACTAATTTTTCAGATAAATTTACAAACGGTGCTGTAATTCAGATATAATTACCACCAAAACAGTGGTAGAATGTGAAATAACCGCAACTTAATACAATGTATAAAAATTTTTTTTTTTAATAATTATATTACTGTTTCCCTAAAATATGTATTTTTTTTTCTTTCAAGGTCCACTGCCAAGGTTTTCATCCAAATTTGAATATAGTCTGCAATAAAAGTTATGGTGACTTTCCCAAGTATAATCTCAGTAAGGCAAGTGAGGAAGAGAAACTGGTTGAAATGTTCAAAATCTTCACATATATGACTGCTGCACTGGGCAACATCACAACACAACAGAAACAATTAAACCCAAAACAGCATCATTTGCTAAAAAATCTTACTAGAACTTTGAGCTCCATTAATGCGATTATCTCCAATCTTTCTTGTGTCCTCTGCAAAAAGTACCATGTAACTGATGTGAATGTTTACTATGGAAAATATCCATCCAGCAATCCTTTTGAACAAAAGCAGATGGGTTGCCAAGTCCTACGAATTTATAAACATTTCATTTCAGAAGCTGCTGACAGTTTTGCACCATCGTTTGGCGAATGGATGGATACAATGGGACACTGAGCCATGTTCTATTATTGGATAAAAGTATTGTCTATTGACGCCTGCTCTCTCCTCTCACTGTGAAGAACATCACAAATATTTTGAGCCTACATATTATAAGGAAAAGTTTATGGGAAAAAATCCGGATAAAAAATAGTTATAGGTTACTGGCTCAGAATTCTGGATAAAAAATGGGTTGCCTAAGCCCTCGCTAAAAAGGAAGACCAGCACAAATAATACCCAAATTTACAAGAGCTGGGTAATAAGCTAAAACAAAACTACATCTCGTATCTACCTATAGGTAATCCATTTTGGTTTACCACTTCCTTCCACCTCAAGTGATTTCTGCTATAGCCCAGTAATGTAAGGAACATGAAACTATTAGTAGGTGCTACTCAATATTTATGTGCCAGTGAAAGTGTTTGTGTGTTTCCTGCAAAGGATCAGGTCTTGAGAGCAAAAGTATTGAAGATGTCTAAGATTATTTATACAATGTTAAAACCAAAGAAACATTCATAATATTACATTCAAGTGATAGCCCATTGTGCAACTTAAGCTCAGGGAAGAAGTGAAAACCAAAACATTTTGACAATGAAATGTGTAATTATTTGTATTTATTACAGTTTATTTAACCATCTCCCTTTGAGATACCTGTGACAATAATTCTCTTTGAGGATGGCTGTTTGAAAGAAAGATAGCAGTCCTATTGGAGAAGTTTAAAAGAATGCACTATTTGTTTTAGGGAGAATGTTGATTCATGTGTTTAAGAATCCCTCCTACAAAAAGTTACTAAGATGTATTTATTTTTGTATTTATTTATATTGATATATTTATTTATTTATTTATTAATTTTGAGCGTGTCTAACAAAATAATGCACAGACCATTTTTTTTCTATGTGAATTATTTATGTATTTAAACAACAGTAATTAATATTATTTTTATAATAAAATATTTTTATATGTAATGATGAAGTTCACCAGCAGAAAAGAGAACATTTGTATCTTTTTTCCCCCATTGATGCATTGGATTCAATACATATTAAAGGAATGATTTACTTATTTTTCCATGAGTTAAAGGGATATGAAACCCACATTTTTTCTACCATGATTCAGTTAGAGAAAACAATTTTAAACAACTTTCCAATTTAATAATAATATTAAATTTGCTTTGTTCCCTTGGTATCCTTTGTTTTAATACAATGCACTACTGGGAGCTAGCTAGCCAATAAAAAGAGTCAGTTAGGTATTTTTTTCAACAAAGGACAGCAAGGGAACAAAGCAAATTAGATAATGAACATAAATTGGAAAGCTGTTTAAAATTGCATGCTCTATCTTATTCATGAAATAAAAAATGTGGGTTTAATTTCCCTTTAAAGCCTGTTCTGGCATTTATGTTCTGTTCACATATTATTTTACATTTACACATACTTTATATAAAATATATTAAAGGGATAGTCTAGTCAAAATTAAACTTTCATGATTCAGATTGAGCAAGCAATTTTAAGCAACTTTCTAATAAACTCTATTATCAATTTGTCTTCGTTCGCTTGGTATCTTTATTTAAATGTAAGCTTAGGAGCTGGCACATTTTTGGTTGAGGACCTGGGTAGCGCTTGCTGATTGGTGGATACATTTAGCCACCAATCAGAAAGTGCTACCCAGGTGCTGAATCAAAAATGGGCCGGCTCCTATGCTTACATTCTTGCATTTTCAAATAAAGATACCAAGAGAAAGAAGCAAAATTGATAATAGGTGTAAATTAGAAAGTTGCTTAAAATTGCATACTCTATACAAATTATGACATTTTTATTTTGACTAGACTATTCCTTTAATACTATAATAGGATACCAACTACTGTTAAAAGTTTTATTGCTAGTTAAATAGCCTTAACTTTGTTGTTATTTGATGAATGTGATATAACTATCGATGTGAATGTGAAAAAAAACATCTTTAGTTTGAAAATTGGTCTTCTTGTTGCTAAATGTAAATGTTCTGTTCAAAAAAATGTGTAAATAGTGTTCAAATATTTAAATATTTATTTATCTTTGTATTTTTAAAATAAATATTTATTTTGAAATTATGTGGAGCATCTACATATACAATATGGTTTTTAAAGCTAATTTCATCTTATTGGACACACAGCATGTTATTATCTATAATGATCCAGAATAAATGGGTTTCTACAGATATTTTGCAATAGGGAAAGGATCAGTCATATCCTAGACCCATTTGTAAAGCATAGCCCTCCAAAAAAACTGCCAACAAACGAGATCAAAAGCTTTTTCCACATCTGTTGACACAATAACCAGCAGATTCGATGAGACGAAGCATTGTCAATTACTATATCGCCCTGATAGTGTTATCCTTTGCCTCATTGGCTACCTGATTCCCACGTATGTGGTCAAGTAGAAGACTATTCAGTCTATTCACCAGTAATTTAGCAAAGATTTTAATATCAGTATTTAATAACCAAATTGGTCTATTATTCTCTACTTTGGTAGGATCTTTGCCTAGTCTAGGGATAATTAGTGCCTAATCGAAGAAGGAATTATAATCTTTTATAGAATTAAATAGCGTTAAGAGGTGTGGCGTCAGTACATCTTTGTATTTTTTGCAATAATAGTATACTTTCTACAGATATTTTCATAATTTAAAGTAGCATTAGAATGGAAAATCTTAAATTTTATATATTCTTTTTCCTAATCAATATTTCTGATTCTTCAATAAAAAAAACAACAAATTATCTAATTTATTGTATTATCTGTCACAGTAAACTGAGAAACAAAGGTGAGAATGAAACTGATTTCAAGGACAGCACTGGTTCACATTTACAAATGCTTTTTATTGATATTTATAAAGACTGGTGTAAGAGATGGGAAACTTTTCACAATTATGTACACAATTAATTAATCAATAGTCAATGTGTTAGCAGTTTATATTACACCTTTGCTTATTAGAGAACATATACACACAGGATGTTTACATTTATTCAGCATATATATTTATTTAGCACGTTTGCCTTTAAGATTATTGCCTTTAGGTAAAGTTACATATGTATTTCTCTGTTCTGTTCTGCTGTCTGTTCTCATAGTCATACAGTGCTTATCTAGAAGGAGAAGGGGGGTTGTATTCCTATGCAAGGTATTATCTGTGAGAAGGATTTTTTTTTTCTTTTAAGAAAAACTGTTCATTTAACCAACACAATTGCTATGAAATATGATTGGCATAACACTTAGATACGCCTGCTACACTAACTATTTAAATTATTAGACTTGGTAAAGGGGGTGGACTAGCTTGGAAGGAGTGATCGTGGGAGAAGTTTCTGGGCAACATCAGAGAGAGAAACACCTCTCACATCTGCTGTCTGGTGATGGTATACCAGGAAGTAGCTGTTATTCTGCCCATTCTTGAATAATGATCTTAATGCCTTATTCAAAATCCAAAGAAAAGTAACGTTTATAGTTTAATGATTATCATGCTTGAAAGCTTATTACTGATTTATATGATTGCAATATGTTTATAATAAACACTGCTATTATTATACTGCATTCTAGTGAGAGTGCACCCTTGTGGTCAGGGCATAACAACTGATTATATGGATTTTTATGCATTGACACTCTAAACTAAAGGGATATTAAAGTCAAAATTAAACTTTCCTGGTTCAGATAGAGATTTTAAAAGACTTGTCACTTTGTTTCCTTTATCAGATTTACTTTGTTCTTTTTATATATTTTGTTGAAGAGTATACATTTTTCAGGAGCAGCAATGCATTGCTGAGAGCTAGCTAGTGACTGGTGGCTACACACATTTGTCTCTTGTCATTGATGTCTGCTAGCTCCCAGTAGTGCATTGCACTAGCATGTAACCTATAGTTAAACTGCTGGATTGTACATTGGTTGCTTCTCATGTTATTGTTTTTCCTGCAGCTCTCTTTAAAGCCGTTCTTTTATTTTAACCCATTACAAAAAGCAATTGGTAAAGCTCTGTATCATTATACTGGGCACCGCCATCTTGTAAAACACGTATTGCTGCATCCTGTGACACAAGCAGTGTACATTTTACAGACCAATGCTGCTACTGACTTTTTGACAGCTGTACCTGCACTTTGGTTTATCATGCACAACAGAAAGCACAGGCTTTACATGTTTGCAGTTTTTTGTGCTCAATTTAAAAAGTACATAACATATATAAAAAATATAGAGAAATACAGCCACCGGCAAACATACAGCTCCGGCTTTGTATTCTACGCTTTCAACTGAATTGCACAATAAGGCTTGTCAAGTAGACAACGATATCACTGATCTGTGAGTGTGCACTGCTTCGGTCACATGGTGTAAGAAAACTTAAACTTCAAGATGGTGGTGCCCAATGTTAAAAAAGCAGAACTTCTTTAACCAACACTTCTAAATGGTTTAAATAAGAGAACATCTTTAAAGAGAGCTGAAGGCACAAGAGAAAAAACACTAGTATTATAGGTAGTAGCTATAATGCTGTAGTTGTACACAGCAGTTTAATGTCCCTTTAATACATTTGAAACAAACTAGTTAGTTATAGGGGCCTATTTATTAATGTGCGACCGGACATGATCCGATATTGCGGATCATGTCCGCTGCACATCCATAAATGCCGACAACATACGCTCTCTGCATTTATCATTGCACCAGCAGTTCTTGTGAACTGCTGGTGCAATGCTGCCCCTTGCAAATTCGCATATTCGATCGGGTTGATTTCTGTCCGTCGCTCAGAGCAGACGGACAGGTTATGGAGCAGAGGTCTTTAGACCGCTGCGCCATAACTTCTGTTTCCGGCGAGCCCGAAACACGTGGCATAAAGTTCCATACGGAGCGTGATAAATATGCCCCTTATTTATAAGTTAGGAGATAGGAAATATAACAACGTTTTCTCCACCCTCGTGCGTGCACTTCAGTCTGTGGCTTTAAAGTGACTGAGTGGCGTGCAGAGGGATAGCATCAGAGTAGGAACTTCTCAGTTGTAGGGTAAGTAAGCCTTAAAGGAACAGTAAAGTCAAAAATAAACTTTCATGAGTCAGATAGTGCAGCAATTTTACACTTTCAAATTTACTTCTATTGTCTAATTTGTTTCTTTCCTTTGGTATGCTTTGTTGAAAAGCATACCTAAGTAGGCTAAAGAGCAGCAATGTGCTACTGGGAGCTAGCTGCTGATGCTGCACATATATTCCTCTTGTCGTTAGCTCACCAGATGTGTTGAGATAGCTCCCACCAGTGCATTGCTGCTCCTTCAACAAACAATACAAACCAAACTAGATAATAGAAGTAAATTTAAGTTTTCTTTCAACACCTTCTTTTATCAGATGAGGAAGATCAGAAACATTCAGCAATTAACTATTACATAATCAGCATATATTACCAGATATTACAGGGTGTACCTGTGAAGCTGGTTTCTAATAGTTTTAATACTAAATATAGTACCTAATGTTGTTTCATGTCATGTTTTAGTAACATGCAAAATCGTGCTTCCATATTTTAGCAAACTTTGTAAAATTGTCAAGGTCCCAGGTCCTTAACTAAGCATGATAGGGGCTGAGCTAATCTGAAGGCTAGTGGCAGAAGTCAGGCTCACGCTATGAGGGGATCTGTTATCATGGCTGAAGTCCAGAGCTGCGCTGAAGAGAAGAGGCTTAGGGGCTGATTTACCAAGCAGCCGATGCAGCTTATTTTGCGCGAGCCTTCCGGCTCGCTGGAAACAGCTGAAGCAGATACGATCGGTATGCTTGACACCCTCTGCTATTGGCTGATTGGCCGTGAATGTGCAGGGGGCGGTATTGCACAATCATTTACCAGAAGTGCTTGTTCAATGATAAATGCCAACTGCATATGCTGTCAGCATTTAGCGATGTCGGGCGGACATGATTCGCTACAGCGAATCATGTCCGCCCGACATTTGATAAATCGTCCCCTTAGCATGGTGGATAGAGCAGGTGTCTGAAGAGGCTTCAGAGGGGAGATCTAAGTTTAGTGCAAAGAATCTACAGGTTTCTTCTTTTAACAGTGTGCTAAATGTAGCCCTGTTTGTAACTGAGATGTCTGAAGTCACCCTGCAATGGTTTTGGCACCAAGACCTATGGGGAAGGTATAAGGCCCCTGCTGATGCAAGACAAGTGCTTGGTTATTCTCATGGAAGTGCTAGCGATTTTGTCTCTGAACTGTTTTCCTGGTTGTGACCTCCACTTACATCTAGTAATGTTGCGAACCTAAAATTTTGCGTTCGCGAACAGCGAACACAAACTTCCGCAAAAGTTGGCGAACCGGGTAAACCGCCATTGACTTCAATAGGCATGCGAATTTTAAAACCCACAGGGACTCTTTCTGGCCACAAAAGTGATGGAAAAGTTGTTTCAAGGGGACTAACACCTGGACTGTGGCATGCCGGAGGGGGATCCATGACAAAACTCCCATGGAAAATTACATAGTTGATGCAGAGTCTGTTTTTAATCCATAAAGGGCATAAATCACCTAAAATTCCTAAATTGTTTGGAATAACGTGCTTTAAAACATCAGGTATGATGTTGTATCGTTCATGTAGTGTAAGGGTTACGCCCGCTTCACAGTGACAGACCAAACTCCCTGTTTAACGCACCGCAAACAACCGCAAACAGTCCATTTGCACAACCGCAAACTCCCCATAGATCAATAGATGCAATAGATACATTTGATGATAGATACGATAGATAGATAGATTTGATAGATAAATAGATAGATTTGATAGATAGATAGATAGATAATTTCCCAGACAGAGAATTACAAGACGGGCTACTGGGACCCATGGTAAGGTTCCCAGAGGCAGTTGCGGCGCACAAGGCTCTGATTAGAACAGAGCACTCTGTGTATCTGCCCTCGGCCGAAATCGGAACATTCTTTAGCTTTCTGCCTGTCGGCCAAATGTCCGTCTGCCAAATGTCCATCTGCCAAATGTCCGTCTGCCAAATGTCCTTCTGCATTTTGTCAGAGCACCGCATGCAATCTACTGTGCCACCAGATAGGAGTGGTGTGTTAAGTGAAAAAGTTATGGAGATTAGGCGCTTAATCTGCAAAAGGGATAAAGGTGTGTATGGAGGTCGTTAGCTAAATATGTAGAAAAAACTGGACCTTGGACAGAATAAGTGAAAAATTCTTCTACAATTTATTTTCAAAATAAAAACATGATAATACCAAGATAAAATAAATCACAATCCCTAAGTGTTGCAACACTATATCGATCAATTCATAAAATTTCTAAAATTCAGATATACATTTGTTTCATACACAAATAAAAGGATTTATCTGCTCTTTTGTATCCTTTGTTCAAAGATTTTAGATAGAATGTATTCTTTTATTTCAACACAATTAATAATATTTGTCTCTATTTGATATTTTATATCTATATTTCATCAACTTTAAAATTACAAATATGTAGCAAAAACTAACAATTAGTTAAAACAATTTAAATGCAAGATTATAAATGGTGTCCCCACAATGGCTGTTTACTTATATTGGTTGTAATTTTGTGTATCTAAAAAGTTCATCAAAGCATTTGTAAGTAATTGGAGATAAATTACTGAGGGCTGTGTTCTTTATCCTTATATTTATGTTGTGATATATTACGGTTTCACAGTTACCTCTTTGTATCCTCAGTGAGCTTAATTTGTAGAAAAGGAATGTTCCAAACAGTGTTTAGGGGTGATTTTCTTACCCTCTCTTGTGAGCTGTTACTACTCACGGCTTCCCAGCGGTTCCTATGTGTCCTCAGTTTGACTCTCAGACAAGGGGTTCCGGTAGGTAATTTTCTTTGTGTTACCTTGTCACTGGTCTTTGTAGAAGTGCTCTGATTACAGCACCAAACTGTAGACAATCCTTTTGTTTCTGTAACTTGCGCAAGTTAGCTTTTGTGTTTGTAGTTCCTCAATCTCCTGCACTTAAGTACTTCTGTACGCAGGAAAAAAACAGGCTTTTTCTTTCTTGGTGTTCACACAGATATCAACATGTTTCGCCAGCAACCCTGGCTTTATCATGATCTAGAGACAAATATTATTAATTGTGTTGAAATAAAAGAATACATTCTATCTAAAATCTTTGAACAAAGGATACAAAAGAGCAGATAAATCCTTTTATTTGTGTATGAAACAAATGTATATCTGAATTTTAGAAATTTTATGAATTGATCGATATAGTGTTGCAACACTTAGGGATTGTGATTTATTTTATCTTAGTATTATCATGTTTTTATTTTGAAAATAAATTGTAGAAGAATTTTTCACTTATTCTGTCCAAGGTCCAGTTTTTTCTACATATTTAGCTAACGACCTCCATACACACCTTTATCCCTTTTGCAGATTAAGCGCCTAATCTCCATAACTTTTTCACTTTATACACCTTTCTATCTGGGAAGTAGATAGTAGGAGAATAGGGCAAGGGATATTAACTCTTAAGCGCTAGTTTATTTAACCCCCTTTTTTTGCTAGGAGTGGTGTGTTAACTAGTACTATTCTTATCAGTTTAATCCCTGTTACGTCCCCTATCAGGGGACGTGTATATAGCATGGATTTTAGGAACCAGGAGATGGAAAAAGATGCTTGGACACCCAGTACAGATCGTTCTCCTTCAGCCTTTTTATACGAAGGTCCCTAACCCTCAACAGGCACGACAGCATGAAAGACCCCATATGCCATGACTTCCTTTTGCACAATCGAGTACAGGTATGGCATCATTTTTAGGAACCCAGAGATAATTTTTAGGAACCGGCGAGATGGAAAAAGATGCTTGGTCGGTCCTCCTACTTCAAATTTGGGGCACTGCGCGTGCAATCTACTGTGCCACCAGATATGAGTGGTGTGTTAAGTAGTACTATTCTTAGCAGTTTAATCCCTGTTATGTGCCTTTTTTTGGTTTGGGGTTTGAAGCCCCAGTGCAGCACCAGAGGCCAGAAAAATTAGGCATGTACACATGCCTGAAAAATTAGGTATTGTTGCAGCCGCTGCTGTAGCAGCGGCCAGAAAAATTGATGTTTGTTTGACAGTTAGAAAGTGCCCTAAAACATTGCGGCTTGAACCCTAGTTGTTGGCGGATAAGTCACGCAAGTCATCCGGCATTCAAAGATAAAATACAGCAGCGTGTGGACCATTTTTAGCCCAAGGCAGCTCCTCTCATCAGGCCTTTTTTACTCGAATGTATCGCCCAATGTCAGTCCCTTCGGGATCCATCCCTCATTCATTTTAATAAAGGTGAGATAACCAAGACTTTTTTGACCTAGGCGACTTCTCTTCTCAGTGACAATACCTCCTGCTGCACTGAAGGTCCTTTCTGACAGGACACTTGAAGCGGGGCAGGCCAGAAGTTCGATTGTAAATTGGGATAGCTCAGGCCACAGGTCAAGCCTGCACACCCAGTAGTCAAGGGGTTCATCGCTCCTCAGAGTGTCGAGATCTGCAGTTAATGCGAGGTAGTCTGCTACCTGTCGGTTGAGTCGTTCTCTGAGGCTGGATCCCGAAGGGCTGTGTCGATGCATAGGAGTTAAAAAGGTCCGCATGTCCTCCATCAACAACTCGTCTGGAAAGCGTCCTGTCCTTGCCGGCGTGGTCGTGGGAGGAGGAGTATTACTTTCATCTCTTCCCCTGTTAGATTCCCGTTGTGCTGTGACATCACCCTTATACGCTGTGTAAAGCATACTTTTTAATTTATTTTTTAACTGCTCCATCCTTTCCGACTTGCGGTAATTCTGTAACATTTCAGTCACTTTATGCTTATACCGGGGGTCTAGTAGCGTGGACACCCAGTACAGTTCGTTCTCCTTCAGCTTTTTTATACGAGTGTCCCTCAACAGGCACGACAGCATGAAAGACCCCATTTGCACAAGGTTGGATGCCGAGCTACTCATGTCCCGTTCCTCGTCCTCACTGATCTCACTGAAGGTATCTTCTTCCCCCCAGCCACGTACAACACCACAAGTACCAGATAGGTGACAAAAACGAGATGCCTGTTGTGCTTGGTCTTCCTCCTCCTCCTCAAAGCCACATTCCTCCTCTGACTCCTCTTCCTCACAATCCTCTTCCTGCGTTGCCGCAGGTCCAGCAAGTGATGCTGATAAGGCTGTTTCTGGTGGTGATGGAGACCACAACTCTTCCTCTTCACGCTCATCTACTGTCTGATCCAGCACTCTTCGCAGGGCACGCTCCAGGAAGAAAACAAATGGTATGATGTCGCTGATGGTGCCTTCGGTGCGACTGACTAGGTTTGTCACCTCTTCAAAAGGACGCATGAGCCTACAGGCATTGCGCATGAGCGTCCAGTAACGTGGCAAAAAAATCCCCAGCTCCCCAGAGGCTGTTCTAGCACCCCGGTCATACAAATACTCGTTAACAGCTTTTTCTTGTTGGAGCAGGCGGTCGAACATTAGGAGTATTGAATTCCACCGTGTCGGGCTGTCGCAAATCAAGCGCCTCACTGGCAGGTTGTTTTGCCGCTGGATATCTGACAAGTGCGCCATGGCCATGTAGGAACGCCTGAAATGGCCAAACACCTTCCTGGCCTGCTTCAGGATGTCCTGTAAGCCTGGGTACTTATGCACAAAGCATTGTACAATCAGATTACACACATGTGCCATGCACGGCACATGTGTCAACTTGCCCAATTTCAATGCCGCCACCAAATTACTTCCGTTGTCAGAAACCACTTTGCCGATCTCCAGTTGGTGCGGAGTCAGCCACTGATCCACCTGTGCGTTCAGGGCGGACAGGAGTGCTGCTGTGGTGTGACTCTCTGCTTTCAGGCAAGTCAACCCCAAGACGGCGTGACACTGCCGTATCCGGGATGTGGAATAGTACCTGGGGAGCTGGGGGGGGTGCCGTTGATGTGGAGCAAGACGCAGCAGCAGAAGAGGACTCAGCCGAGGAGGTTATGGAAGAGGATGGAGTAGGAGGAGTAGAGGAGGTGGCAGCAGGCCTGCCTGCAAGGTGTGGCGGTGTCAACAACCCCTCTGCAGAGCCAGGCATTCCATGCTTGGCAGCCGTCAGCAGGTTTACCCAATGCGCAGTGTAGGTGATATACCTGCCCTGACCATGCTTTGCAGACCAGCTATCAGTGGTCAGATGGACCCTTGCCCCAACACTGTGTGCCAGACATGCCATTACTTCCTTTCGCACAATCGAGTACAGGTTGGGGATTGCCTTTTGTGCAAAGAAATTTCGGCCGGGTACCTTCCACTGCGGTGTCCCAATAGCTACAAATGTTTTGAACGCCTCAGACTCCACCAGCTTGTATGGTAAAAGCTGGCGGGCTAACAGTTCAGACAAGCCAGCAGTCAGACGCATGGCACGGGGGTGACTTGGTGACATTGGCTTCTTACGCTCAAACATGTCCTTGACAGACACCTGACTGTGGGCAGATGAGCAGGAACTGCTCCGGAAGAGAGACGGATTGGCGGATGGTTGAGAGGGGGCAAGGAGCACAGCAGTGGTTGACGTGGCTGAAGATGCTGGACCAGGAGGAGGATGGCAGCTTTGAGTTTGTGTGCTGCTTGTCCTCATGTGTTCATCCCATAGGCGTTTGTGATGTGAGATCATGTACCTTCGCAAAGCAGTTGTACCTAGGTGGGTGTTGGACTTCCCATGACTGTTTCTTTTGGCACAGGTCGCAAATGGCATTGCTGTTGTCAGAGGCAGACACATAAAAAAAATGCCACACTGCTGAGCTCTGCAATGACGGCATTCTGGTGGTGGCAACAGCATGCGTTGATTGGCGTGCTGTCTTGCTGACCCCGGGTGCCGATGCATGCTGTCTGACTGTGCCACTAGCTCCTTGCGATGACCTCCTCCTGCTTCCAACTTGTCTCCTCCTCCTGCTCCTCTCTGTCTCCCCATCTGAACTTTCCACCTGTTCTTCTTCTCTTCTACCGGGCGCCCACGTGACATCCACGGACGCATCGTCATCATCAACCCCTTCACTTGTATCTGACAACTCAACAACGGAAGCAATGGCAGGTACAACATCATCATCATCACACCGTGCGTCGTCCATGTCTGTAATGCTGCCTGACTGAGACATCCTCTGTCAATGATGGTTGCGCATCACTCATTTCTTCACACTGAGGTGTACATAACTCCTCTGACAGATCAAGTGAGGCGGCTGTGGTGCTAGTGTCGGTGGTGGCGGCAGGTGGGCGAGTGGTAAGTTGAGAGGTGCCCGAAGCTAAGCTAGAGGAGGAGGATGGTGCGTCAAGGTTACGAGCGGAAGCTGTAGAAGATTGGGTGTCCTGTGTTATAAAGTCAACTATTTCATCAGAACTTTTCGTGTTCATGGTACGTGGCCTAACACTGGGCATTATTCTATGGCCAAAGGGAATCACAGCACCATGACCACGACGGCCCCTGCGGGTTTGCCTGCCTCTGCCTGTCATTCTTTTTTCAATTAGTGCTACTATGCGTGCAAGCTACTGTGAGTGGGCACAGTATACGCTGTGAGCCTGACACAAAAAAGCAGACTGATGTTTCACAGTCAAAATAGTTTTTTTATTTTTAAAATGTACACTTACACTACTATTAAACAAGATAATGTGAGTGGTGGCACTGGACAAGTGGGCACAGTATACGCTGTGAGCCTGACACAAGAAAGCAGACTGATATTTCACAGTCAAATTAGTTATTTTAGTTTTAAAATGTACACTTACACTACTATTACACAAGATAATATGAGTGGTGGCACTGGGCAAGTGGGCACAGTATACACTGTGAGCCTGACACAAAAAAACAGACTGATGTTTCACATTCAAAATAGTTTTTTTATTTTTAAATGCACACTTACACTACTATTAAACAATATAAAATGAGTGGTGGCACTGGGCAAGTGGGCACAGTATACGCTGTGAGCCTGACACAAAAAAGCAGACTGATGTTTCAGAGTCAAAATAGTTTTTTTATTTTTAAAATGTACACTTACACTACTATAAAACAAGATAATATGAGTGGTGGCACTGGACCAGTGGGCACAGTATACGCTGTGAGCCTGACACAAAAAAGCAGACTGATGTTTCACAGTCAAAATAGTTTTTTTTTATTTTTAAATGTACACTTACACTACTATTAAACAAGATAATATTAGTGGTGGCACTGGGCAAGTGGGTACAGTATACGCTGTGAGCCTGACACAAAAAAGCAGACTAATGTTTCAGAGTCAAAATAGTTTTTTATCTTTAAAATGTACACTTACACTACTATTAAACAAGATAATATGAGTGGTGGCACTGGACCAGTGGGCACAGTATACGCTGTGAGCCTGACACAAAAAAGCAGACTGATGTTTCAGAGTCAAAATAGTTTTTTATTTTTAAAATGTATACTTACACTACTATAAAACAAGATAATATGAGTGGTGGCACTGGACCAGTGGGCACAGTATATGCTGTGAGCCTGACACAAGAAAGCAGACTGATGTTTCACAGTAAAAATAGTTATTTTAGTTTTAAAATGTACACTTACACTACTATTACACAAGATAATATGAGTGGTGGCACTGGGCAAGTGGGCACAGTATACACTGTGAGCCTGACACAAAAAAGCAGACTGATGTTTCACAGTCAAAATAGTTTTTTTATTTTTAAATGCACACTTACACTACTATTAAACAAGATAAAATGAGTGGTGGCACTGGGCAAGTGGGCACAGTATACGCTGTGAGCCTGACACAAAAAAGCAGACTGATGTTTCAGAGTCAAAATAGTTTTTTTATTTTTAAAATGTACACTTACACTACTATAAAACAAGATAATATGAGTGGTGGCACTGGACCAGTGGGCACAGTATACGCTGTGAGCCTGACACAAAAAAGCAGACTGATGTTTCACAGTCAAAATAGTTTTTTTATTTTTAAATGTACACTTACACTACTATTAAACAAGATAATATGAGTGGTGGCACTGGGCAAGTGGGTACAGTATACGCTGTGAGCCTGACACAAAAAAGCAGACTAATGTTTCAGAGTCAAAATAGTTTTTTATCTTTAAAATGTACACTTACACTACTATTAAACAAGATAATATGAGTGGTGGCACTGGACCAGTGGGCACAGTATACGCTGTGAGCCTGACACAAAAAAGCAGACTGATGTTTCAGAGTCAAAATAGTTTTTTATTTTTAAAATGTACACTTACACTACTATAAAACAAGATAATATGAGTGGTGGCACTGGACCAGTGGGCACAGTATACGCTGTGAGCCTGACACAAAAAAGCAGACTTATGTTTCACAGTCAAAATAGTTTTTTCATTTTTAAAATGTGCACTTACACTACTATTAAACAAGATAATATGAGTGGTGGCACTGGGCAAGTAGGCACAGTATATGCTGTGAGCCTGACACACAGGCTGGCAGTGGCAGGCTGGCCTGGCAACTGAAATTAGATTACACTAGCAGACTGATGTAAAAGTTTTTTTTTTTTTAAATTTACACTACTGTTACACCAGATATGAGTGGTGGCACTGAGCAAGTAGGCACAGTATATGCTGTGAGCCTGACACACAGGCTGGCAGTGGCAGGCTGGCCTGGCAACTGAAATTAGATTACACTAGCAGACTGATGTAAAAGTTTTTTTTTTAAATTTACACTATTGTTACACCAGATATAAGAGGTGGCACTGAGCAAGTAGGCACAGTATATGCTGTGAGCCTGACACACAGGCTGGCAGTGGAAGGCTGGCCTGGCAACTGAAATTAGATTACACTAGCAGACTGATGTAAAAGTTTTTGTTTTTTTAATTTACATTAATGTTACACCAGATATGAGTGGTGGCACTGAGCAAGTAGGCACATTATATGCTGTGAGCCTGAAACACAGGCTGGCAGTGGCAGGCTGGCCTGGCAACTGAAATTAGATTACACTAGCAGACTGATGTAAAAGTTTTTTTTTTAAATTTACACTACTGTTACACCATATATGACTGGTGGCACTGAGCAAGTAGGCACAGTATATGCTGTGAGCCTGACACACAGGCTGGCAGTGGCAGGCTGGCCTGGCAACTGAAATTAGATTACACTAGCAGACTGATGTAAAAGTTTTTTTTTTTTAAATTTACACTACTGTTACACCATATATGACTGGTGGCACTGAGCAAGTAGGCACAGTATATGCTGTGAGCCTGACACACAGGCTGGCAGTGGCAGGCTGGCCTGGCAACTGAAATTAGATTACACTAGCAGACTGATGTAAAAGTTTTTTTTAAAATTTACACTAATGTTACACCAGATATGATTGGTGGTGGCACTGAGCAAGTAGGCACAGTATATGCTGTGAGCCTGACACACAGGCTGGCAGTGGCAGGCAGGCAATTGCTATTAGATTACACTAGCAGACTGATGTAAAAGTTTTTTTTTAAATTTACACTACTGTTACACCAGATATGAGTGGTGTGGCACTGGGCAAGTGGGTCTGGCACACACGCTGGCAGGCAGGCAACTGCAATTAGATTACACTAGCAGACTGATGTTTCACAGTCAAAAAAGTTTTTTTTTAAATTTACACTACTGTTACACCAGTTATGACTGGTGGTGGCACTGAGCAAGTAGGCACAGTATATGCTGTGAGTCTGACACACAGGCTGGCAGTGGCAGGCTGGCCTGGCAACTGAAATTAGATTACACTAGCAGACTGATGTAAAAGTTGTTTTTTTTAATTTACACTAAAGTTAAACCAGATATGAGTGGTGGCACTGAGCAAGTGGGCACAGTATATGCTGTGAGCCTGACACACAGGCTGGCAGTGGCAGGATGGCCTGGCAACTGAAATTAGATTACACTAGCAGACTGATGTAAAAGTTTTTTTTTTACATTTACACTAATGTTACACCAGATATGACTGGTGGTGGCACTGAGCAAGTAGGCACAGTATATGCTGTGAGCCTGACACACAGGCTGGCAGTGGCAGGTAGGAAACTGCTATTAGATTACCCTAGCAGACTGATGTAATTTTTTTTTTAATTTACACTACTGTTACACCAGCCAGATATGAGTGGTGGCACTGAGCAAGTAGGCACAGTATATGCTGTGAGCCTGACACACAGGCTGGCAGTGGCAGGTTGGCCTGGCAACTGAAATTAGATTACACTAGCAGACTGATGTAAAAGTTTTTTTTTTTTATTTACACTAATGTTACACCAGATATGACTGGTGGCACTGAGCAAGTAGGCACAGTATATGCTTTGAGCCTGACACACAGGCTGTCAGTAGCAGGCTGGCCTGGCTACTGAAATTAGATTAAATTTACACTAATGTTACACCAGATATGAGTGGTGGCACTGAGCAAGTAGGCACAGTATATGCTGTGAGCCTGACACACAGGCTGGCAGTGGCAGGCAGGCAACTGCTATTAGATTACAAAGAAAAAAAATGACTGATGTAGCCCTAAAAAAGGCTTTTTGGGGTGCTGTCCTTACAGCAGAGATCAGATGAGTCCTTCAGGACTGTAGTGGATACTGAATACACTAGCCTAGCTATCGATTTCCCTATTAAATTCGCAGCAGCTGTCCCTCCTCTCACTAACAATGCAGGATCAGAATGAATCTAAAATGGCTGCTGCCCAGGAGCTGGGAGGGTCTGGGAGGGAGTGTCTGCTGCTGATTGGCTGTAATGTGTCTGCAGACTGTGAGATACAGGGTCAAAGTTTACTCAATGATGACGAATAGGGGGCGGATCGAACATCGCATATGTTCGCCCGCCGCTGCAAACGCGAACAAGCTATGTTCGCCGGGAACTGTTCTCCGTGAACTGTTCACGACATCACTACTTACATCCTAGTTTACACTCCAAACTTTATTCTTGTCAGTACCCTGAACCTTACGCAACAAGGTAAATTTTACTGCCTTCTAAAAATGTATAAACAGTGAGGAGTTTCTTATAGAAGTACTGATTCAGATAGCCAAGATACAGTATGTGCAATAGGGCTTCTGTTTCAGACACAGTGCGAATGGATTCAATGTACAAAAAAGATGCCAGTTTCTAGGTTGTTGTCCAGTTTATAATTTGAACGTAATTCCAATTTAAGGCTACAAATAAAGCAGTGGATATCCACTCAACTAATGTTTTTTTCCTAAAGAGTTTTTTTTCCCTAAAATGCATCTAAAACAATGAGTGTGTGTGTCTGTGTGAGAGTGTACCTGTGTGAGTGAGTGTGTGTGTCTGTGTGTGAGAATGTATGCCTGTGTGAGTCTGTCTGTGTGTCTGATTGTGTGTGAGACTGTTTGTGTCTGTGAGTGTGTGTGTCTGTGTGTGAGTAAGTGTGTCTGTATGTGTGTGAGAATGTATGCCTGTGTGAGTCTGTGTGTGTCTGTCTATGTGTGAGACCGTGTGTATGTGAAGGAGAGTTTATGTGAGTGTGTGAGAAAGAGTGCAGTGAGAGTCTGTAACTATTTATTTGTGTGTTTGTGCATGTGTGTTATTAACTTATTGCATTTACTTTTTATTGCACACATTTTAGTCACTTGGCAAAAAATTGCACAGGTTAAAAGTTTTGCACACAGTGCTCACAAAAAATAGAGGGAACATTGGAACTTCTAAAATATGTGTATGTACAGTATGTTTATATATGTATATGTGTATGTACAGTATGTATATATATATATATGTGTGTGTGTGTGTGTGTGTGTGTATGTACAGTATTTTTATATATGTATATGTTTATGTACAGTATGTATATATATATATATATATATATATATATATATATATATATAATATGTGTATGTACAGTATGTTTATATATGTATATGTGTATGTACAGTATGTTTATATATATATATATATATATATATATATATATAAATAATATGTGTATTTACAGTATGTTTATATATGTATATGTGTATGTACAGTATGTTTATATTTATATATGTGTATGTACAGTATGTTTATATTTCTATATGTGTATGTACAGTATGTTTATATATGTATATGTGTATGTACAGTATGTTTATATTTATATATGTGTATGTACATTATGTTTATATATGTATATGTGCATGTACAGTATGTTTATATATGTATATGTGTATGTACAGTATGTTTATATTTCTATATGTGTATGTACATTATGTTTATATATGTATATGTGTATGTACAGTATGTTTATATTTATATATGTGTATGTACATTATGTTTATATATGTATATGTGTATGTACAGTATGTTTATATTTCTATATGTGTATGTACATTATGTTTATATATGTATATGTGTATGTACAGTATGTTTATATTTCTATATGTGTATGTACATTATGTTTATATATGTATATGTGTATGTACAGTATGTTTATATTTATATATGTGTATGTACATTATGTTTATATATGTATATGTGTATGTACAGTATGTTTATATATGTATATGTGTATGTACAGTATGTTTATATATGTATATGTGTATATGTGTATATATATATATATATATATATATATATATATATATATATATATATATATATACTTGTGCACAGATGTATTTAAAAGGATAGAAAGGTCAAAAATTAAATTTGCAGAGATGCTTTTCAATTTAAAATAGAAGCATTTTTGCAATAAACTTCTATTAGCAATAGTGTTTCTAATAAAAGTTATTACTGTTTTTTCTGCAGCATACGCACATATCCCATGAGGGCCTATGCACAAATTAAGTCATTACCAGATTGTACAAGCACCTTAGGCTCTCTGAGCAAGTGCTGTGTTTAAAATGCTGGTGCACAATGCATACTTAAATTACACATTTGAAACAACTATAGCTTTTATTAGAAGCATTTTTGCTAATACATTTATATTGCAAAAATGCTTCTATTCACAAGTGAAATGCATCTATGTGGATTCAAATTTTGGCTGGAATGTCCCTTTAAATAGTTAGGGGGCTAAGTGTGCTATATCCCGCACACGCTAACATTACCGGTTCACTTGTAGTCTAGCCCTTAGTATGATCCTGATCTATATAGCTTTATCTCCAAGACTCCTTTACAATCTATAAGTACCACTCAGATTAAAGCATAATCAACTTACCTTCTGTTACATGTAGGCTTTTAAAGAAATGGTTATGGTTCTCTACAGGAAACTCAGAAGCTTTTGAAGGAAGTTATTATTCAAGGTCAGACACCAATGTGTACAGGATGACAGGAAAGATAAAGAGGGCAGTGGAGAACAGGTATGTACCTCTACCTAAGTGCAAAAATGTGGGTATTGAAAATAATAACATTTTGTTGCTTTGCAGCCTGAAATAAAGATATACACAGTTTTTGTTTATCCAGTTGTCATTACTCAGTGCAACTTATAACATCCAAGTGAAAGATATAACACCAACATGTCAGGCAAAAATAAAGACAATTCAAAAACAGAATCAATGAGTTGCAAAAAGGATCACCCCCATGTGTCAGTATTTTGTTGAAACACCTTTTGCTTTAATTACAGCCTTTAGTCGGTTGGGATATGTCTCTACTAACTTTGCACATCTAGACTGTGCAATATTTGCCCACTCTTCTTCGCAGAACTTCTCCAGTTCCGTTACTGCAGTCTTCAAGTTATGCCACAAATATTCAAAGGGATTTAAGTCTGGGCTCTGACTAGGCCATGCAAGGACATTCACCTTTTTCTCCTTCAACCACTGTGTGGTCATTTTTGCTGTGTGCTTTGAGTCATTGTCATGTTGGAGGGTAAACCTTCTTCCCATTGACAACTTCCTGGCAGAGGGCAGCAGATATTCATTAAGAATTTGACTGTTTTTTGCCACATCCATTATTCCTGTCAGGGTGCCAGGAATCAGACTGAGACGAGAAGTGCAAAAATAATCACACCTTTATTAATAGCAAAAAATAATAAAAAGTCCACAAGTCAAATAACAAGCCAGGAGTCAAAATCAGAGCTGGTAGTCAGACGAGCCGAGTCAGGAGCCAAAGCGAATAGTCAGACGAGCCGGAATCAGGAACAAGGAAAAAAGCAGAGTCAGGAACAAGCCAGGGATCAGGAACCAGGAAGGATGTCAGGCATCCAGGTAATACACAGGAACTCTCACAAACAGGTTTGAGACAACGCAAAGGCAAAGCATACTGAACAGAGGCCCTTTAAATAATAAGTGATGACATCACAATTCTGAGACTGCATCCTGTCTCACATGGATGATGCACACCAGTCTGGCCATAAAAGAAAGTGCATGAAATTAGCAGCATCCCCCACAATGCACCATAGTCAGGAAGAGAGGTGAGTAAAATGGCTGCCAGCAGCACATGGCAAGCATAACAGGGAAAAAACCCTGACAGTACCCTCCCCTCAACGACCCCTCCCCCGCGGGAGGACAAAAGGCTTATTGGGGAAACGGGCATGGAAGGCACAGAGGAGGGCAGGAGCATGAACATCAGAGGAGGGAACCCAAGAACGCTCCTCCGGACTATAGCCCCTCAAGTGAACCAAACACTGTACACGGCCCCTGGACATACGAGAGTCAATAATGCTGCTGACCTCATATTCCTCATGGTTGTCAACAAAGATAGGACGGGGACGAGGCAACACAGTGGTAAACCGATTACAAATCAATGGTTTCAAGAGGGAGACATGAAAAACATTGGAGATGCGCATAGCAGGAGGAAGGTCAAGAGCGTAGGCCACAGGATTAACCCATCGGAGTATTCGAAAAGGACCAACATAACGGGGAGCCAATTTATTGGAAGGCACACAAAGTTTCAAGTTGCGGGAGGACAGCCAAACTCTCTCACAAACCTGGTAGGAAGGTGCGGGCAGACGCCTACGATCAGCCTGGAACTTTTGGCGCTGCATAGAACGATGAAGGCAATTCTGAATCTGCACCCACGTGGAACGGAGTTGCCGGAGATGCTCCTCCAAAGCCAGAATACCCTGAGACATGAATGAATCGGGCAACAAGGATGGTTGAAACCCATAATTCGCCATGAACGGGGATAACTTGGAGGAAGCATTAATAGCACTATTACGAGCAAACTCTACCCAAGGTAACAGTTCAGACCAATTATTGTGGTTATCTGAGACATAGCAAAGGAGGAACTGTTCCAGAGCTTGATTAGACCGTTCCGCAGCCCCATTGGAATGAGGAAGAAATGCCGAGGAGAAGGAAAGCTGGATCCCCATTTGAGCACAAAAGGAACGCCAAAATCTGGAGACAAACTGGCTACCCCGGTCCGACACTATCTCCTTGGGTAGCCCATGTAAACGGAAGACCTCCAGGGCAAAAATTGAAGCAAGCTCCTGAGCGGTAGGCAGCTTCATCCAGGGAATGCAATGTGACATTTTAGAAAAACGGTCAACCACCATAAGGATAACAGTATTGCCATTGGAAACAGGGAGCTCGACAATGAAGTCCATGGAAAGATGTGTCCAAGGACGCTCACCTTTAGCAATAGGCTGAAGAAGACCCACAGGAGGATGTCGAGGAGTCTTATTCTGTGCACAAACTGAGCAGGAGGCAACATATGCAGCAACATCAGAACGAAGAACTGGCCACGAGAATTGTCGAGTGACAGACCAAATCATTTGGTTTTTGCCTGGGTGACCTGCGGCTTTAGGATTTTGGTAAGTGTGCAAAAGTTTAGTTCGAAGATTCTTAGGAACAAAACACTTACCACTAGGTTTCTCAGGAGGTGCATTGGTTTGTGCAGCCAGGATCTCCTCCCCCAAGGGAGAAGTCAAATTAGTACGTATGGTAGCAAAAATATGGTCAGGAGGTATAACAGGAGTAGGTACAGACTCCTCCTTGGACAGAGGCAAACATTGTCGAGAGAGGGCATCAGCCCTAACATTCTTACTACCAGGCAGGTAGGAGACCGCATAATTAAACCAAGACAAAAATAGCACCCATCTGGCCTGTCGGAGCGACAAACGTTTTGCTTCAGATACATAAGTTAAATTCTTGTGGTCAGTAAGAATGAGCACTGGCACGCTAGTACCCTCAATTCCTTGAGTGCCAAAATTATGGCCAGTAATCCCCTGTCTCCAATTTCATAATTGCACTCCGCTGTAGACAATTTCTTAGAGAAGAAACCACACGGATGCAAGGAACTGTCAGGCATAGGACGTTGAGACAAGAGGGCACCTACTCCAGTCTCAGATGCATCGACCTCAAGAATGAAAGGCAGGACAGGGTTAGGATGAGCCAGAACTGGTGTGGCAGCAAAGTCAGTCTAAAGAATATCAAAGGCCTTAATGGCAGTATGTGACCAATGGAGTGGATCATTCTCTTTACGAGTCATGTCTGTGGAAGAAAAGTTTTTAATAAACTTTCTATAGTAATTGGCGAACCCCAAAAAACGTTGAATAGACCGAAGACCAACTGGTTGAGGCCATTGCAGAACTACAGATAACTTGTCTGGATCAATGGAGAACCCTGCAACGAAGATAACATAACCTAGGAAGGTTACTTGAGTCTGATGGAACTCACATTTCTCGAGTTTACAAAACAGGCCGTTCTCACGTAGTCTCTGAAGAACCCGTTTAACATCAGAACGAGGAGCCTCAAATGTGGGTGAGTGTATGAGGATGTCGTCTAAGTACACCACAACACACTGTTGCAACATATCTCGTAGGACATCATTAATAAATTCATGAAAAACAGCAGGAGCATTACATAGGCCAAAGGGCATTACAAGATACTCATAATGCCACTCCTGGTGTTAAATGCTGTTTTCCATTCGTGGCCCTCCTTAATCCTAACAAGATTGTACGCTCCTCTCAAAGCAAGTTTAGTAAAGACCGTAGCTCCCTTGAGGCGGTCAAAGAGTTCCGTAATGAGCGGAATAGGGTAAGCATTCTTAATGGTAAGACGATTAAAACCCCTATAACCGATACATGGTCTTAACTCAACACCCTTTTTCTTCACAAAGAAGAAGCCAGCCCCTGCAGGAGAGCAGGATTTGCAGATGATCCCCCACGACAGAGCATCGGCAACATACTCCTCCATAACACAATTCTCTGCAACAGACAGAGGGTACACCCGGCCCCGAGGAGGAATGGCTCCGGGTTGCAGGTCTATGGCACAATCGTAAGACCAGTGAGGAGGCAACGTACCAGCACGCACCTTGTCAAACACGTCTAGGAACTCTCGGTACTCCTCTGGCAATTGAAATACCAAAGAAATGCACAAGACTTTAACCGGTTTCCGAAGACAAGTGGAAATACATTGCGGGGACCACAACAAAATTTTGGACCTGCGCCAGTCGAGACTGGGATTGTACTTTAGGAGCCAGGGATAACCCAGAAAAACCAGAAAATGCGGAGAGTTTATCACCTGGAACTGGAGGGTTTCAAGATGGAGAGCCCCAACAGCCATGGACAAGGGAGCAGTTTCGTGAGTAACGAGTGCGGGCTGAAGGGGCCTGCCATCAATGGCCTCAATAGCAAGCTGAACGGACCGAGGCAAAACAGGAATGGAGTGCTTTGATACAAATGCACTGTCAATGAAATAGCCCGCAGCACTGGAGTCAACAAGAGCCTAGGTGACTATGGAGGAGTCCACCCAGGAAAGGACAACCGTGACCAAAGGTTTCTCCTTAAGCGGTTCTGGGGACGAGGATAAACCACCCAAGGTCTGCCCCTGACAGGACCTTAGGTGTGAGCGTTTCCTGGCTGTGTAGGACAAGACTTCAAAGGGTGGCCCTGTAACCCACAATAGAGGCAGAGCCCTTCCCACCTCCTATAGGCCCTCTCCACCGCAAAAAGACGCGTGAATCCCAACTGCATCGGCTCAGCAGTACCTGGTGACTCGGGACCAGGAGGCATGTGAGGAGAGGGAGGCATGGGTGGGAACGAACACGTAGGAGACAACGGAACAGGAGGCTTCCGCAAGTGCTCCTTGAAAGAGGGCCTCTCTCTGAGTCTGATGTCAATTAGGATCAAAAAAGACACCAATGCCTCGAGATCCTCTTGTAAATCTCTGGCAGCAACTTCGTCCTTAATCGCATCAGAGAGCCCATGAAAGAAGGCGGCAACAAGGGCTTCATTGTTCCAACCTACCTCTGCGGTAAGTGTACGGAACTCAATAGCATACTGAGCAACAGATCTTGTACCTTGCTGAATGGACATGAGTCGTTTAGCAGCAGAGGAGGAGCGAGCCGGAACATCAAATACCCTTTGAAAGGAGGCCACAAATTCAGGGTAATTTGACATCACAGGTTTATTAGTCTCCCACAAGGGATTAGCCCAGGCAAGAGCTGTGTCAGAGAGTAACGAGATGAAAAATCCCACCTTAGCTCTGTCAGAGGGAAACGCCTGAGGTAACATCTCAAAGTAAATGCCCATCTGGTTCAAAAACCCTCTGCACTCCATATCACTGAGGTAGAGGTGCAGAACCGGACATGCTCCTGGTAGGCATAGGTGCAGCAGTGGAAACAGGAGCAGCCATAACTTGCGGAACACTTTGGTCCAAATGTGCAGTGCGAGTCAGCAGAGTTTGAAGGGCTAGTGCAAATTGATCCAAGCGGTGATCCTGTTCATCCATCCTGGAAATGATGGCAGGTAAAGGTGGATTATTAGCACCATCAGGATTCATGTCCTTTGCATAATGTCAGGGTACCAGGAATCAGACTGAGACGAGAAGTGCAAAAATAATCACACCTTTAT
Organism: Bombina bombina; assembly: GCF_027579735.1. Classification (NCBI taxonomy): domain Eukaryota; kingdom Metazoa; phylum Chordata; class Amphibia; order Anura; family Bombinatoridae; genus Bombina; species Bombina bombina. Next base: position 490,129,001 of record NC_069500.1, on the reverse strand, counting down.
TAATAGCAAAAAATAATAAAAAGTCCACAAGTCAAATAACAAGCCAGGAGTCAAAATCAGAGCTGGTAGTCAGGCGAGCCAAAAAAGAGTTTGTAGAGTGAAGTGTAGATCAGACTCAACTTGCTTCCCCAAGTCTGATATGCTCCCAATATCAGATTGTGTGAAAGTGTGCATGGGGGTGGGGAGCGCTCAAAGGAGCTGTGAGTTGGACTGTGATTCTATTAACTTTTCCTAAAATGTCCTTAAAATATTCTCACAAAGATCATTATTAAATGATATGCATGTATATATTGTAAATGTGAGTGCGTGAATCCGCTACAAAGTGTTTACCTCGTGTTAAAACAACTGGTGATAAAACATATGTTGGTGATTAATTCTCCTAACGGCAACAATAGAATTGCCTGATGCAACAATTTGCAAATGAAGTGTGAAGTGAAGTGAACATGTGTATGTGCGTATGTAATTTATTCAATCTGCACAGAATGCTGTTTTAAATTTCTCCTATTCTTATAGGTTTTTATTTATTGTGTACAGATTACTATCTTTCAATACTCTTTTGTTCTATATTTCTTAGATTGATGAATGTATTAAGTAATTGGATTTAAAATAATATATCTGTGATACATGCGCAATTTTATAAATATACTTTACTTCAAACTTGATAAGTAAATAATAAAACTGAACAATTGTATAAGAAAAAGCGTTTACTTAAAACTTGGTTAAAAAACTGGTTCTACTGATGTAGGCAATTTATAAGAATATTCCATACCATATAGAATTTATATAAGCATTCATATTAGAGCATATCCATACCTTGTAAATTTGTATAAATATACAATTTTAAAACTTAATATAATGTTCAATGTGTAGTCCAGATATTGTTAATCCTTCTATGGTGTATCTGATAGGATATTCCTAAATTGTGGCCACAACTTGTCCTGAGACTGTTAAAAAATCCCAATGTTATAGTTGAAAGTTAAAAGTTAACAGCTAGACTCCCCCTAACCGGACCTCCGATATCCCTTACCTCCGTGTTTTTAAGCTTCTTCGTGGTTCCGTGGGTTCTGGGAAGAGTGCTTCTGTATACAAGCTGAATTTGCTATTTCTCCAGTCGGCGTGCCGCCGTTTGAATTTCTTCCACAACTACTTCCTACCCAGGTGTGTTTGATGTCCGTCTGACGTGGTGCACGGAGGACCTATCGGGTAACCGGATCGTGGGGGGAGTGTTCCTGTAGTTCTTCTGCTGGAGCCAATAGTATCCACACTTGATGTCGGTATTTCTACGCGTTTCAGCGCTGTAACAAGAGCCTTTATCAAGACTGTATAATCTGGTGTGTTCTTTGGACTCCTTTAAAGTTCTTTAAGAATTCGGATACTCCCCCTAATTAGTTGTAACAGTTGTGCTCTTAGTATGCTAATGGTATGCAAAATATCAGTATTGTGATACTTTTATATGATGTACATAGTATTCTATTATTTTGAACATATTCATTAAGAATCCATCTTTATAGTATGTTACAAAAGGATTATAAAAATGATTATCAAAAGCCGTACATACATTTGGATAGGTCGCTAAATTTAAAATAAATATACTGAGTGAAAAAAATATACTGTGTGAAAAAATTAAGTAGTGACTGTGAATGTATATATGATTAGTATTCTTGGTGTATATATTCTATCACTGTCTGTATTTATATAGATTTTTTCAAGTTAGTTGGTCTTTAAAAATTCAGAAATTATTCTGATGATGGTGTTATATTTTGGTATGCACTATTAATATATATTGGTAAAGGATGTATATCTGTAATCGTCTGTATTACAGATTTCTATGAATTTAAACACCACATGTGTATTTATTATATAGAATAGGAAATATAGATTTTGAAAATGCATCGTTGTTCTATTGTATGTATCTATTGTTATATAAATGGATTTAAATTGAATTCTGCATTCAGGCCATTGGGGGTGAGTGTGTTGAACTTAAATATTAATTCAGCTTCTTTTAATAACAGCATTTTTTCCATACCACCTCCTCTATCATTGTATACTTTTTTTATGCCCCAGTATGTGAATCCTATCGTTTTTTTTTCCGGTGTATTTCTGTGAAATGTTTGGAGAGTAGGTGTTTACAGTTGCCTCTTTTAATATTAGAAAGGTGTTCTCTTATTCTATCATGTAATGGTCGGCTCGTTTGTCCCAAATACTGTAATTTACACTGGCATTGGATTAAGTAGATTATGTTTGTGTCAGAACATCTGATGGTATCTTTTATGGGGTATTTGTAATTATTATTGGAGGATATCACTTCTTTACTTTTTTTTACCAAATTTGCATGCTTTACAACTGGTACAAGGGAAAAAATCTTGTAGTGCATTTCCCTGTAAATCTTGATCTCTTGGTTTGGATGTTTTATTAAACTGACTGGGTGCTAGTATACTTCTCAAGTTATTTGTCTTTCTGAATATTAGAGTTGGACGTTGTTTGACAATGTCTGATAATAACGGATCCTTTCTAATTATGTGCCAGTGTTTATTTAGAATCTTTTTTATAACTTTATGATCCTCATTGTATTCTGTAATAAAGGATATTTGATTATGAATTTTTTTTGTATCTTTTTTTGTATATTTTAGTAATTCTGTTCTATCTTTATTTGTTGCTTGAGTTTTAGCTTCTTTTATTATTGTTTCTTTATATCCATTCTCTTTGAATTTTCTTTCTAATATATTGGCTTGTTTTTTAAATGTGTTATCCTCTGAACAATTTTTCCTTATTCTATAAAACTGACCTTTAGGTGTATTATTGATCCATCTTTCCAAATGACAGCTGTCAGAATGTATATAACTATTTGTATCTGTGGGTTTGAAATATGTCTCAGTTGTTATAGTATTATTTTTGATATGTATTTGAACATCTAAAAAATGTATACTTGTTTCACTATATTCATGGGTAAAGCTTAAACCCCTAGAGTTACAATTTATGTCCTCTAGAAATAAATTCAGGAGTTCTTGATCTCCTTTCCAGATCAGAAATATATCGTCTATGAATCTCCTATAGAGCACAAGGTTTGCACCCCATGGGGAGTGTAGGATATGTTTATCCTCAAATCTCCCCATGAACAAGTTTGCATAGCTGAGTGCAAACCTCGTGCCCATAGCCGTTCCTTGTAATTGTAGATAGAATGTTTTGTTGAAATTGAAATAATTATTTTCTAATATAAATTGCATACAGTTTAGAATAAATTTAATCTGCGGGGTTTTCATTTCGTAATCTGTGTTTAGATAATGTTCTGAAGCTTCTATTGCTAATTTATGTTGTATGTTGGTGTATAATGAATTTACGTTGCATGTGACTAATGTATAGTCTTCTTGCCATGTTATAGTTGTCAATATATTCAGAAAATCTGTGGTGTCTTTTAAATGTGACGGCAGGTTATGTACGTATTTTTGCAAAAAAGTATCCACGTATTGTGACATGTTAGAAGTAAGGGCATCAATTCTGGAGATTATGGGACGGCCTGGTGGGTGATCTAATGTTTTATGTATTTTAGGGAGGTAATAGAAGACTGGTGTTTTTGGATATTGTATATTTATGAATTGGTATTCTTGATTATTTATTATTCCTGCTGTTTTGGCATTGTTTAAGATTATTTCAAAATTCTTAGTTTGTTTTTGAATTGGATTAAATGGTAATTTTCTATAGGTTTCTGTGTCTCCTAATATTCTATTAGCTTCTGTTATATAATCTTTAGTGTTTAATATGACCAACCCTCCACCTTTATCTGCTTGTTTTATTGTAATTGTTGGGTCTTCTTTAAGTTCTTTTAGGATAGTTTTCTCCTTCCTAGTTAGGTTAGATAGTTTCCTTTTATTAATTTCACATTTTTGTATATCCTCTTTTATTAGTCTTTCGAACATTTCAATATGTGTTCCTTTATCCTGTGTTGGGTAATATGATGATTTGGGTTTAAGTGTTGTATGAGTGTATTCTGTTCTTCTAGTTTGTAATTGGCTTTCTTGAGGGTTTTTTAAAAAATGTCTTTCACGCACTCACATTTACAATATATAAATGCATATCATTTAATAATGATCTTTGTGAGAATATTTTAAGGAAATTTTAGGAAAAGTTAATAGAATCACAGTCAGGTGAGCCAAGTCAGGAGCCAAAGCGAATAGTCAGATGAGCCGGAATCAGGAACAAGTAAAACAGCAGAGTCAGGAGCATGCCAGGGATCAGGAACCAGGAAGGACGTCAGGCAGCCAGGTAATACACAGGAACTCTCACAAACAGGTCTGAGACAGCGCAAAGGCAAAACATACTGAACAGAGGCCCTTAAATAATAAGTGATGACATCACAATTCTGAGACTGCATCCTGTCTCACATGGATGATGCACACCAGTCTGGCCATAAAAGGAAGTGCATGAAATGAGCAGCATCCCCCACAATGCACCATAGTCAGGAAGAGAGGTGAGTAAAATGGCTGCCAGCAGCACAACAGGGAAAAAACCCTGACAATTCTTTCTATCCTTACAAGTGCCTCAATGCCTGCTGCAGACAAACACCCCCATAACAGGATATTACTACCTCCATGGTTTACTGTAGGTATGGTGTTATTTGGGTGGTGAGCTGTATTGGATTTCCTCCAAACATATGGTTTGGTGTTGAGGCCAAATAATTAAATTTTAGTCTCATCTGACCATAACCCCTTTTTCCATGTGGCCTCAGAATCTCCTAGGTGTGTTATGGCAAAGCTCAGTCATGACTGCATGTGGCCTTTCTTGAGGAGTAGCTTTTTTCTTGCAACCCTCCCATACAAGCCACATTTGTGGATAATTTTTGATACTGTTGTCACATGCACACAATAGCTCTTTGTCATAAATTCCTGCAACTGCTTCAGAGTTGCTGTGGGTCTCCTCTTGGTAGCCTCTCTGACCAGTTTCCTCCTGGCTTTTTCATCTAGTTTGGAGTGACATCCTAATCCAGACCAAATGTACCAAATACCTTCCACTTCTTTATAATAGACTTCACTGTGCTTCTATGCATTGATAAAGCTTTTGATATTTTCTTGTATCCATCTCCTGACTTGTGCCTGTCCACAACATTATCCCGGAGATCTTTTGACAGTGCCTTGCCACTCATAGTTGATTGTTTGCTTTAGTTGCACTACCAGGGACTGAGATGTTCCAGGAAAGCTCTTTTCATGCTGAGCTAATCAATATGCCCACAGCTGATCACAGTTGAAGGTCAAATGGCTTTGTGTGTGCCGTTGAGAAGGTGATTAGCAACACCTAATTGAGTTTACAAGTAATTTTAGGAGGGGTGATCCTTTTTGCAACTCAGTGATTCTGTTTTTGAATTGTCTTTATTTTTGCCTGACATGTTGGTGTTATATCTTTCACTTGGATGTTATAAGTTGCACTGAGTAATGACAACTGGAAAAATAAAAACTGTGTCTTTATTTTAAGCTGCAAACCAAGAAAATGTGATTATTATCAAGGGGGGTGATTTTTTCTTCAATACCCACTGTAAAAAGTGCCAAAAAAACTCTAAGGAACAAGCTACCCTTAAAGGTATATGTCCCTAAACATATACAAAAAATAGTAGAAAGAACAGGGGGATAAGGGAGCGTTAAACAGAGCAGTTCCTAAACAGATTACTTTCAAGCACAATATAAAATGCTGGTGATTCAAATATTGATGATAAATAAAGAGCAAAATGTTTTAAAACAAATTACATTCATTTAAATAAACACATATGTCAAAGCATAAAAATATAGACAGATTGGTCAATCCAAATTAAAAATAAATCAAAACAGAGTAAAAAAAATAATATATAAATATATATATATATATATATATATATATATATATATATATATATATATATATATATATATATATTGTAGTATTAAACTCCTAAAATCAGAGATTTTAAACAGCTTTTGCAAATGAAAAAGTTGCTAGTTCTGAGATGTCAGAGATACACCTAAAATGGCGTCAAGAAAGTTTGCGCAAATAAAAGACTTGATGCAATAACAGATTAAACCCTTTTTCTCTCTTTCTCTCTCTTATGCTTCATATGTTTGTTGTTTTTTATTCTAGCAGGTTTTGATAGATTTCCACGGAAGCAAAAGATATGTAACCAATGCAAAAATAAAACACTATGACTAAGTGATTCCATATTGATAATGTTGTCTGCTAATGTATTTGCATGCAGGTTATTCACATATATTTGTATAAGTGCAATTATTGGGTTTTTTTAAAATGGTTTTAATTGAGGTTTGAACAGTAAAATGCAAGATAAATATCTGCAAACAGGCTGAAAACCCCAATCTGTAAATGTGTGCATACAGATTGACATACTAAGATTAAAAATAAGCAAAATTAGGTGCAGACTAATAAACCACTTATTTTACCCTCCAAGATGTTATGGGCCACCCTTGGGCCCCAGATTTCACATGTACATAGTATGAGGATTAATTTAAACATTTCTTATTCTGACCTCCTAACTGTATTAAGGTCTCTTGTGGACCTTAGGCATCTACTTTACAAAACATAGGTTTATATGATCACAACAGCATAGGCCCCTTTTGGACCTATAAATATACAACAGAGCAGCATATAATCTAAGCATATGAATTTAAACATAAGCTTTATAATCCTTAAAAATAGGCATAGTAAATGCTGTTTGACGCCACAATTTGCTGATTGGAAAATCTATATAGTTAACTATAACATATGAAGTTATATTGAGAAACAATGCTAAACCCTGTATCAGATACTACAAGCATTTGAGTAAATATAACATGATGCCCAAAACTGGAGTATACCTATTTGAAAGAGGCCTAAGCATTTTTCCAACCTCGTTCCTATATTAGGGATTCTCTTGGACCTTAGTCAACTGCTTTACAAAAGATAGGAGGTTTATGTAATTTCAACATCATAGGTCTCTCTAAGACCTGTAGGTACACTATAGGGCAGCACATGATCTAATCATATGGACTGAGACAAAAGCCTTGTAATACTTAAATATATATATAACAGATGCTGTTTGGCATCGCTAAATTGTCTATTGAAAAGATTAATATAGTTAACTGGAACATAAGAATCTATATTGGGGAAAAATACTAAGCTCTGTATCAGATATTTCAAACAAATGAGCAAAGAAAAAGATATGCTGCCAAATTGTTAGCTAGCATCCCTTTTATAAGACAAAGCAACATGCCTTCACAGGAATGAATAGACCCTAGGCCTATATTACAACATATGCATGCAAAACGTAGCTTATAATAGCTTATCAAATAAATGATCCAATGGCTATGTCAAATAGCTTATGTGAATAAAATGTAAAGAGTATGGAATCTTAAAGAGTGTGGCTGGCATAAAAGCATCTAAGCAAAGATGCATTCTAAGTAGATGCTGCATTATATTGTAAACAATTTGCTAATATGCTCAGAAAGAAAAGACAAAATAAACTAGTACTAAATGGTAAGGCTAGTTACTCTGACACAAAGGGAGAAAGAATTTAACTAGAACCAAAAATAGGCTGAGACTGACCTATGACAAATATCACTCTGTGCATAAAATGGTTAGACTGATAGGCTGAGATACTAGCACACAACAATCTCTCGTCGAGGCAAATTGAAAACATAAAACTGTATAAGCAAGCAACTATTGCTACAACTAAATGCATAAACACAGTGTTTCACAGGTATTGTCCCAACCTTGAAGATCCGACTGATATCTCCTCCTCAAAGGCTAGTTCTATGTTAAAAAGGGGAGGGGGGGCAAAACATAATATAGGGGTACTACAAAATACCACTGTATCAAAATATAAATCATCAAGGGGAATTTTCTAGGCAATAGCAATATGAATCCCACTCTGAGAAGATTACAAAGTCACTCTATTCCAGACGCAGGCAGCACAACATCCCATTAAAGCTTTCCAAGTGACAGCTTGGTATAAGACTGACAAAACAGTTGAGGTAGCACCAGGCTTGCTCAAATCTCCACAGTTGAAGTTGTCCACTGTTGTTGTAAATTCCATTCTTAATCCAGGGATCTGGTCGTTCTCCCCGTATTATCCAGAATATATAGAGGCACTTCACTGCCGATTTCAAGAAACACACCATTCCTCTTATCTGTAAATAGCAAACTGTCAAGTGATCCATCTTCCTCTCTTTAGCCGTTCTCAGTTAGGGTTATAGAACTTTCCTGTCTGGCAAGTGATCTGTCTTCCTCTCCTTAGCAATTCTCATCTAGGGTCATTACACTGTCCCATGTTACAGGAAGCAGAGAAAGACTCGTGGGGGATTGCATAGATGTAACTTTATCTTTGTTCTTTGTTGTAGAGACCTCACAATTAGGGGTTAAATTGCTTCTTGTCACTTCGAAAGTCAAAATTAGGTGATCAATTCTCTCGCTAATCTTTCTCTCAAAACCATCGAAGAGAGATAGAAAGGCTCTGTAAAATTCCTTTATGTGACAGCCTTTCAGGGAGTGCTCAAATGTAATATAAAAAAAAGTATCTCACCATTTTCTCTCAAAATCTGCAGATACAAGCTAGCACAGGTAGTATTGCAGTAGGATAACTAATATTGCTCTACCCCGGGTTACGGGGGAATGTTGACAAGTAGGCCGCTGCCTCTGATATCAATGGTCCAGTCCGGAGAGCTGCAAATGTCACTGAAACAAATTTTATATATTTCGATTTAGCACAAGCTACTTTAACAAGATTTACTAATCTCAATATCAGATGTAACAACAATTTTCAGATAATCGGTAGATTATCTCTATCCCATTAGCAGTCACCAGATTTGTGGCCAATCATGGCCGCCACCTGGACACGCCCCAATTATTAATTTTTTGTATATTTTTTATAATTTTATGCTTACACTTTTTTTAAACATTTAAATTGTCATGCTACATTCTACAATTCCAGTTTTATCCTTGTTTTGTTTGCACTGTTGCAAGACACATTTAGTTTTGCACCATCTTGAGAGAAGTTGTCACCAATAGGTCACTACATGTGCTGTAGCTTCAAAGGTAGACCTGAGTCTCAAGGGAAAACAGGGAGACTATGATATACTAAACTAACAACGTTTGCAGTGCTTCCAGTAAGTGTATATACTTTTTGGAGAAGCCACAGCACCGAGACAATGGATAACCCACACATTTGCCCATCAATAAGTCTGACAGTTTAAAGGGACATTACTAAATCTTAAGTTAAAGCTTAATTACAAACAGAAAATAAACAGCAGAAAATTAATAGCATAGAGCAATAAAGGCAATAAAATAAGACATTAAAGTGATTGTAAAGTTAAATGAATAAGTGCTCGGTAACTAAAAATAATCTTAAAAACAGAGGCACGTTCATTCATTAAACTTTACAATGACACTTATTTTTAAAAAGACTTACCTTTGCGTTATTGTAAACATAATGCCGATCCTCTGCCCGCAGCTCCTGCTTTCTTTAGCAGATCGAGGATGAATCCAGCTTCCTCCAATCGATGTGTGCCCCCTTTGGCGTCCGGCTCGTGAGGCACGCAAACGATTGGAGGAAGCCAGATAATCATTGATATGCTAATGAAAGCAGGAGCTGTGGGTGGAGGATCGTCGTTATGTTTAACTTTGTAATGGCAGACAGGATATGTAGATAAGTTGTAGACAGGTAACTCTGTAAGAGCTGGCAGAGTACGTCGATATGCAAAGGGCTCCAATACACTTGTATATATGTCTTTATATGTGTACATATGCATTTGTGTTTATATGTGTATATAAATGTCTGTAAATACACATATAAATACATAAATACATATGTAGACATATACATACATAAATATATATACAGTATATATATATATATATATATATATATACTGTATATTTATATATATACACACATCATATCATTCTTTAGACATGTATATATACTGTATGTATCTCAATGTTTAAGCCCTTTGCCTGCCTTTATTTTTCTTTCTAACACCTGAGACCTCAGGTTGTGTCCAATATATTTTTTTGAAATATTTTTTATTAGATGGTGCTATTATGGGTGTAAGTGTACTTTGTAATGTATTTATGATGTGTTTTGTGCAGCTTTTTAGTTTCACAAAAAAGTTAACCAGAGCTCTGAAGTAGCGGATATCATTCTAGCATAAATTGCGATTGCGCTCAAACAATCACATTTACTTTCAACTCGTAATACGAGCGCTAAGCCTGACAAGCGCAAACATTCGCAATAAAGCCCTTATCGCTTGGGCGCTACACTAGTTATCTGGCCCATACAGGGGACAGCTATTAGCACTCCTCCAAAATGATCAAGTATTCATTTTTGTTGGGAGAGGGGCTTACGATTCATACTTTTGTATCTTAAAATTTCTGTCTCACAAATGCATCCGTTTTCACTGTTAAAACCCAATCTGTTTCTTCTAATTCACCCTCTTTAAAGGGGATATTAAAATCCAAAAACTTCTTTCATGATTTAGATAAATCACACAATTAAAAAAAAAAAATTCCAGTTCACTTCTTTTATCTAATTTGCTTAATTTTCTTGTCGAAGGAACAGTAATACACTACCGGGAGTTAGCTGAAAGCCTCTGACAAGAGGTATATATGTGTAGCCACCAATCAATAGCTTCTGAACCTACCTAGGTATACTTTTCAATAAAGGATACAAAGAGAAAGAAACTAATTAGAATATAGAAGTAAATTGAAAATAATTTAAAACTGTGAGCTCTATCTGGATCATGAAAGTAAAAAATGTGTTTTATGTCCCTTTAAGTTAATAAAAAGTGTGTTTAGCAACGTAGGTTAGTTTAGCTCAGTGCTTTCCAAACTGTGTGTCGTGACTGTACGTGACACATTAGTGTGTCCCTGCTTCAGCACAGTTTTTTTTTATTAAAATTTTTTTTATTTCCGACTTTCCATCTGCCTGCTACGCATATCACATGGTTGACAAGTGATTAATACCTAATGGGTCACAGATCATCTTTTTTTTTTTTAAATATTTATTTATCAGTTTTTTTCGAATAATACAGAAAATAAGACTGGACAGTCCATACAAAATAAGAAAAACACAAAATATAGTATATTATGGAGACACAGCTTCTCGTCATATTATAGATTCCATGAATACTCAGTTTCAACAAAAAGAGAGAGAGAAGAAAAAAAAAAAAAAAAAAGCACACCGCCCCCCCCCCCCCCGTTCCCTGTCTCCCAATTATATTTTATTATTCAGTGAACTAAATTAGTTTACTGAGCTAAAGAGCACTATTATATTTCTCTGTATAGTGAGATCCAAGATGCCGGAAATTCGTTTAATAAAACTAATTCAGCAAAACTATTGGAACTCAAGAAAGGGTTCAAAATACATTTTTGAATTTGAGGAGAATAAGTTTTAATTATAGGGAGCCATCCTACCAAAAAATTTTTGATTTTTTGTTCGCCTAATAATTGTGTATGAAATGATTCGAAAATAATTTGATTCTGTACCTCTTTAATAAAAAGCGAGAAGCTAGGAGCTATTTTACTCTTCCAGGCTTTCAGAATTAAATGTCTGGATAGTAATATTACTATGTTTAGTATGTTTTTATACGAATTTTGATTCTCTATTTGAACCTCAAAAAATATAATCTCTTTCAACTCAATATAAACATTAGTCCCATAGTTTTTGTTAAACCAGTATGATACCTTATTCCAGAATTGATATATTTTTGGGCAGAAACCGAACATATGTGAAATGTCTGCGTCTGCATATGAACAACGTGGGCACAAAAATACTTGTGAAGCAAACATTCTTTTTAATCTGGCAGGAGTTAGGTAGTAATTATTAAGTAATTTCATATGGGATTCTTTCCAACTTACTGGGACCCTACATTTATCCAGGGCTGCAAAGCTTGTCTTAATCTTTTCATGATTCATATCGGGAAAATAAGGTAGCCATGTATTACAAATTTTGTCCAAAAAAATTTGACTCTGTTTAGCCAGCATAATATTATATATCAATGATATAGATAAGGTTCCCCCCACAGATTTTTGAATACATATTCTGATATCTGACCATGAGCCTCCATTGTCCAGAGTCGAGTCCCTACAATCCATAAAATTTCGAACTTGAAAGTAAGCAAATAAACTATTTCTCGGGAGATCAAATTGGTTTATAAGCTGTTCAAAAGGCAATGTCTGCCCTGTACCTGACAGCAGTTGGTATAAGTATTTCAAGCCCATTTCTTCCCATGTCCTAAATATTTTCTGGGTGTTTCCAGGGATAAATTCCATGTTACCTATTATAGGTAAATATTCAGAAAAAGTGTGGTTTATCCCAACCAGGGAACAAAATTTACGCCATGCTATCACTATATTATTGATGGTTATTAAGCCAGAGACAATATCAGGGATTTTGTTCGGTGAATTATGTAGTATAGTTTTTAACGAAAAAGGGTAAATCATTGGGCTTTCAATTTCATTTGAAGAGAACCAGTTGGTGTCTGCTAGCCAGTCTATTGCAATTTTAACTAGAGCGGCCAAGTTATAAAAGTTAATATTGGGTAGAGCAAGTCCAGCAATATTACGTTTTTGTGTAAGCTTATTAATAGAAATACGCGCCTTCTTACCATGCCAGATGAATTTAATAAACATAACATTTATTTTATTTATATCAGATTTTTTAAGAAAGAGTGGAAGATTCTGTAGTGGGTACAGCAGTTGTGGAAAGACTATTGTCTTGATAAGACTAATTCTGGCTGAGATGGACAGTGGGAATGCTGCCCAGATCTCTAAATTAAGCTTGATCTTTTGTAGGAGTGGTTGGAAGTTCAGATTATACCAATTGTTTGGATTTTTATGTAAGTGAATGCCCAGATATGTAAATGAATCAACCACTCTGAAAGGGGGATCACGTATACTAGACAATGTCTTTTTTACCCACATAAACTCGCTTTTAGTATAATTTATTTTATATCCCGAAAACGTAGTGAAAAGATTTAAGCAATTTAGAATTGATGGTATTGCCTGGGGAGTATTATATACAAAAATCAGCAGATCATCGGCATAGAGGAGAATTTTCAGTCTTGATGCAGCTAAGGGAATCCCTACGCATGTTTGTCTTAACCATATGGCCAAAGGTTCGAGCGCAATATTAAACAGTAGGGGAGAGAGTGGACACCCCTGTCTGGTGCCTTTTTTTAAAGATATTGCCTATGTTAAAAAGCCATTAATCAGTAAAAAGGATATTGGTTTACTATATAAATTACGAATAAACTGTACTATCTGATTTTTAAAACCAAATTTTTCCAAGGCTTTAAATAGATATTCCCACTCAATCTAATCAAATGCCTTCTCGGCATCAAGTGTTAAAATTGCTGAATCATACTTTAATTGTTTCCCATTAATATCCTCTATATTCCACATATAATCTAAAAGCGTAGTGACTTTACGTATATTCTTGGATGATTTCCTTGATGTCATGAAGCCCATTTGATCAGAGTGAATAATTCCGTCCAAGCAAGCCATCAATCTAGCAGCAACAATTGACGTTAGTATTTTATAGTCTGCATTTAAAACTGATATCGGTCTGTATGACCCTACATCTTCTAAGTCCTTACCTTTTTTCGGTATCAATGTAATATTTGCTGCAGAAAAATAAACTGAAATTGGGTTATTAGACATAAAATAGCTATTAAAAAGTTTTTCTAGTACTGGGGTAATTTCCTCTACTAATATTTTCAAGTATTCCACTGGTAAGCAATCTGGGCCTGCTGCCTTATTTAATTTAGCTTTTTTTATTGCTAATATAATCTCCTGCGATGTAATTGGCATATTAAGTACTGCAAGTTGTTCCTCAGAGATTCTAGGTAATAAAATTTGTGACCAGAAATATTCTTGATTTACATTATCAGTCTGAGTATTCGAATACAATTGCTGATAATACTCAAAAAATAATTTGCTAATTTCTTTAGTCTCTATATTCCTCTGGCCATCTTTTTTAATTGCTAGGATAAAAAATTTTTTCGTTCTATTCTTAACTAAATTGGCCAGATATTTAGCCGAGCAACCATAAGATCCTCTAAATTTGGTACTGATTTTTTGCTCTTCTTCCTGGGAGTTTTGCTTTAATACTATGTCCCTTTCTTGTCTAACTAACATATATTTTGACCAATTTGTATTTGAGGGATTATTAAGAACCTTCCTGTAGGCATTTTTTACTTGATTTGCCAATTGTATTTCCCTGGCTAATACTTCTTTTTTCTTGGCATATATAAATGACTTAATTTCGCCCCTTAATACTGTTTTTGATGCCTCCCAGAAAGTTTCTATTTTATTCAAATAGGAGATATTATTTGTGCAATAGTCCCTCCATTTTTGTTTTAACCAATAAGAGAATCTAGTATTATAGTATAAGTAGCGGGGGAAAGGAATAGTTTGAATATTATTTCTAGCGCAATTACCTAGCTGAAAGGAAAGTATGATAATTGCGTGGTCTGATATTAATATATCATTTATCTGTGGATCAATTTTCATTATTGAAAGTGCCTCAGAAACAAAGATAAAATCAATCCTAGAAAAAGACTTGTGTGACTTTGATTCACATGTATAAGTAAGAAGATTTGGGTTTTTAATACGCCATATGTCTACTAATTTAAGCTTATGAGTAAAGCTTTTAAAAAAATTTGCTTGTTTATTGTATTCTTTCATATTTTTTTTAGAGGACCGTTCCATTTCAGGAACAAGAGACATATTAAAGTCTCCACCTACGATCAAATTATCAGATATAAATGGAAATAATTTAATCTTGATTTTCTCCCAGAATTCTTTAATAAACTTATTTGGAGCATAAATATTACAAAGTACAAAATTAACTGTATTGACCCGAATCTGGACAATCATATATCTAGCATCTTTATCTAATTCTATTTTGATAATTTCATATGTTAAATTTCTATTTATAAGGATTGCTACCCCTAATTTTCTATTCATATAGGGTGTTGCTATCACCTCGCCGACCCACTTTGATTTCAATTTCGGTATTTCCATATCTTTTAAATGAGTCTCCTGTAAGAAGACAATACTCGGATTTAACTTACCTAGTTCTTTAATAATAAGTTTGCGTTTAATCGGCGAGGAGATACCGCCTATGTTCCAAGAGAGCACATTCAATTCATTTGCCATAATATATACTTAATTTTAAATTTTTGTAAGGACAGGAGCTCTTTCTTTCCCCTACAGGATTAACGAGGGGAGACAGGGTGGCGGGGGGAGAGAGCAGAGAAAAAAAAAATAAAATAAAAAAATATATATATATATGTGTAGCCACCAATCAATAGCTTCTGAACCTACCTAGGTATACTTTTCAATAAAGGATACAAAGAGAAAGAAACTAATTAGAATATAGAAGTAAATTGAAAATAATTTAAAACTGTGAGCTCTATCTGGATCATGAAAGTAAAAAATGTGTTTTATGTCCCTTTAAGTTAATAAAAAGTGTGTTTAGCAACGTAGGTTAGTTTAGCTCAGTGCTTTCCAAACTGTGTGTCGTGACTGTACGTGACACATTAGTGTGTCCCTGCTTCAGCACAGTTTTTTTTTATTAAAATTTTTTTTATTTCCGACTTTCCATCTGCCTGCTACGCATATCACATGGTTGACAAGTGATTAATACCTAGTGGGTCACAGATCATCTTAACCTATTGGCGCAGCTCAGTGGGAACTGAAACTATTCCCACTGGCGGCACATTGGCTCCTGACTGCCTGTGTAGTCTCCTCAATCGGCTTGTGACTGCACGTGTAGTCAGTGAGTGGGACAGCAGTGTGTTTGCAGCGCGGGCAGTAGTCAGTTGGACTCACAGAGCTCTGAGGGTGGCAGCTTAAATGCTGAGCTGAATTTAGATGTCAAAGTGTTTTGGGTTTTTTTTTGCAGCTAGCTCCCAGTAGTGCATTGCTGCTCCTGCTCTTGATATATGGATAGGAAGTGGAAGCTTAGAAATGCTAGATGATGAAATGAGAGTGTCTTTATCTAATATTCTACTAAATATTCAGGAACTGTGTTCATTCCATCAATCTTATACATCCCATTAACCCTTTGAGTGCTAATGACGGCTCTGAGCCGTCACAGAGTTTCTCACTCTGGTGCTAATGACGGCTCAGAGACGTCAATAGCACTCTTCCACCTTGAGGGAGATCTGGGGGCTCCCACCCGCTCCTACCCGGGCAATCGTGCCTGTAGAGTGACAGGCATCGCCGGGGCTTCCCGTTTTGCGTGGTTGTTCAAAAAATAATAAAATAAAAAAAAACATTAAAAATCTTAGCACCAAGGTGGGAAAGTGCTTAGCAATCAAAGGGTTAAAATAGTAAGTAGCTATTGGTGTTATTAAACTTTTTCTTAATTCTTGCACATACTGTAACTTGTAAATACATTTTGTTATTATATAATTTATGTATGTGTCCGTATCTCTTAAAACAAGTTAGTTTAACCTCCTGTTTGCTAGTACAACTGAATTACTGTATCGCAAAATGATGTAGGTCTAAAAAAGTGTGTCACCAACATGAGAAATTTGGAAAGCTGTGGTTTAGCTTCTTGTATGTTGTTGAATATTGCAACACTGCGTATAGCAATTCATTGCATTCCTCTCCTCTCTGGTTTCTAAATGGTTACAAAGTATTTGAACACATAAACACAGGTTTGAAAGAAAATCAAGATTTACATTAGATTTGCTGTAATAATCTGAAAATCATTTGCAAGTTTTCAGAGCATTTAATTATATTTGGAAAACAATCTTAACCTATTCTATTCTTAAAATATATATGTATTTTTTTTAAAGAATATTTGCAATTTAACATTGGCTAACTGTTTATTAAACTTTGAATGTTGGCTCTCACCAGGCTATGCGCCATCATAACGGCGAACGGGAAAGGCTCCTAACTAGAACTGAGACTGACGACAGCAGGCGGATTGCCTCAGCAAGTAGCCGGAAGCAGCCGAATCTCTGAGAGGACTCTGGAGGGCCGGGGCTCCGCTCCGGTGTCACCCTCTACAGATTGCTGCGCCATTGAACTGGGGCTGGTGTCCGGAACATCCAAACAGCATAGTAAAGACCAGTGAGTAACAACTGCAGCCATGCAGGAGGTAACGGACTCGTAAGTAAACTCAAGGTAAAAGGGGATACTACCTAAGGCACGCAGCTTGTTAACATCTCCAAGCCTCTGTTTCAATATAACCCATAGCCTGACAGATTGCTGGACTGAACAAACTAATATGAGAGCTCTTTCTTTTATGAGGGCGAATGGCTTGTGCTGCTGTGGGGGATTATGCTGTCTAACTTGTCAGGTCTAACCTTTCTGTCTCTGGGAGTCGTTTACACCTGGCGTGTCCAGCTGGGAGCAGGGAGCCTGAACTGTATATATTGAATGGCAAGCATAGATAGCTGCTGTATTTCTTTGCACTACTTCTGCCTTGATACTACACATGTTTTGGACACCATCTACAGCAGTAGAAGTATTTTATTTATTTGCACCTTGATACTGATGCATGGGCACTGAGACTGGATAACCCTGCATAAGCAATAGACTATCCTGCTGGAGTGCTTTCTGGGATAACCTGGCCAGCATCCCTATGGTAAGCGAGATTTTGACTGTATATCCCGCTTGTGGCAAGTAAGTTAACATATGAGACATAGCCTTGAAGAACCCATGTGTGGGTGGGACAGCCTAAATTGCCACAGGAACTGTAACACTAGAAAGTAGAGACCCTGGCGGATTGTGGATAGTATCTCTCCTCCCCTTTCCCGCTCCACAGTTTGGAGCGGGTCATATCCTCCCTCCTTTTCCCGTTAGGGCCCAGTGGTGGCATACTCCCCGAGGAGAGATACGCGGGTACCTATCACCCTACTAACCCCTCTCAGACTCATTCGTCCCTTTCTATGGACAGATTTCTAACAGCCCCGAAAATGTCGAGCAGAAACAAATCCCAACAGGAAAAAAAAACACAAGCAGCCTCCAGACACCCAGCAGCAGAACTCTCCTATAAAATCCACCCCCACCCAAGAACCTGGGAACTCCAATTCAGGAGAACAACAGATAAGCTCTCTGCTACTGTCTAAACTCGACATCCTCCAAAAGGGAAAGGACAACTTAACTTCAGAGGTTAAACAATTCAACTCCAGGTTGGCGGGGGCAGAGCAAAGAATCTTTGATCTGGAAGATGGCCACCATACTTCTTCCATCCAAGTTAAAAAGCTGCTCCGACAAAATAAGTACTTGCACCAAAAACTTGATGACTTAGAAAACCGCTCACGCAGGAACAATGTCCGGTTGGTGGGGCTGCCTGAGTCTGTCTGCCCTTCAGAGTTACTATACTTCGCAGAGCACTCTCTCCCCAATCTCTTAGGCATCTCGACAGACCACATTCCGATGAAGGTGGAGAGAGCCCACCGTATTGGTGGCATCAGACCGCCCAAAGACGGGAAAAAACCCCTCTCCTAGAGGGGTGATGATCAAGTACCTCAATTTTCAATCCAAGATCCAACTCCTCCAGGCATACAGGAAGGTTGAAATGCTGCTATATGATGAAAAACGAATCTACATTTTTCAAGATTACTCCGCTGAAGTTGCCAAAAAGAGAAAAGATTTTGTTCCGATATGCAGTTCTTTACACAAGGACAAACGTCAGGCTATCCTTCTTTTTCCTGCACGCCTCAAACTTCGCACTTCAAAGGGATTCAAACTCTTTGACTCTCCCAGAGAGGAGCAAGATTACCTAGACCAAGAAAGGGACACTCCTGCTAGCCTCTCCCCAGTGAGAAGAGACTCTCCTGGCTGACCTGGATAAACCAGCCGGTGACTCTGTGGGTCTTGTGTACACTGTGTAACTGAGGTAGGGAATCTATACCTCAGATTTCTTTCTATGGACTCAAGAAGATATCTAAATGGATAGGTATCATATGAAAATGTTCAGGAATGTTGATGTCCTGGTTGTTATATGTAAATATGTTATGTTCTTGCTATGTATAATGAATAATTGGAAATTATATGCCATGTGTCTTACGTTTCAAAGAAGTGTCCAGTTGGCCAGCTATGATGATGTAGTGTTCGAGAATGTCAATACTCTGAGTATAATTTACATCACACAGCTTATGGGGGCTATTGCATTAGATAATAATGTTTGTGTGTATGTTGGGTGTGGGATGTCTTGTTCTCTGGTGCAATATGTTTTATGCCTTTGTTTCCATACTGATGAAAAATGTTACTGTACTTGTCTACCCCCGCTCCCTCTGGTGGTAAACTCCAATATGCCAAGCGCATGCTACTCTGCTGTCTTAGCCACACACAGACCACAGGCAGGGAGGTATACAGCTCTCACAGTTTTCTTTTCTTTTTTTTTTTAAAATGACGATAAAAATATGTTCCTGGAATGTGGGGGGGATTAACTCTCCCATTAAGAGGAAAACTATCTTGGCGTATCTAAAAAAAACGCAGGCCCATATCATGTTTCTACAAGAGGCGCACCTAACCGCTTCTGAGCATGAAAAGCTTAAAGTTAAATGGATCTCAGAGGTCCTTTACGCCCCTCACAATAGCTCTAGCAGGGGGGTGGCGATTCTCATACGCCAAGGCCTAGATTACCAACTAGGGAATGTGGTAACAGACCCTGAGGGGAGATTTCTTATTGTTAGATTGAAATGGCAAGAAGATTGGTACACCTTTTGCAATGTGTATGGTCCTAATCACAGAGCGCCTGCGTTTTGGAGATCCCTAACTAACTCCCTAGCTCAACACCTAGACACTAAAATCATCATGGCAGGGGATTTTAATCTGACACCCAACCCCGCTCTAGACAGATTTAGGGACCCTTCTGGTCCCTCCCGGCCCTGTGAACGTAGAGCCATGACAACTTTTCCGACCAAGGTCTTTAGGGCTTTATATGACTCTTTGGGGGTGCAGGACATTTGGAGGAGACGGAACCCTGCGGGCAGGGACTACACTTGTGCGTCACGAGCACACAACTCACTCTCTCGCATTGATCTTTTCCTAACCTCTAACTCCTTAGAACTACTAGTTACAGAAGCCAAAATTGCCAATCTGACCGTTTCGGACCACGTCCCAATTTCTCTGACTGTTACTCATTCTCCCCAACCTACCAACAAGAGGGTGTTTAGATTCCCAACCCACCTTATAAAATCTCCTGACTTTATAATGTATCTAAAGAGGCAGTGGGATGACTTCATAAACAATAACCGAGCACACCTATCCTCCCCGACCCTCTTCTGGGAAACAGCTAAAGCAGTCCTTAGAGGCGACATAATTGCCTATCTCTCCAAACAGAAACGTCTCCATAATGGTAGGGAGGAACATTATAATACTCAGTTAACCAACACATATGCCCAATATTGTCAATCTCCCACTCCACATAATAGAACCTCTTACTTAATGGCTAAAAAAGAGAGAGATACTTTCATGCTGCAGAACACCATACACAGAGAAAATAGGAGTCAGGGCCTTTTCTTGCGACATGGTAATAGAGCTGGAAAGTTTCTGGCCTCCCTGGTCAAAATTAAACAAGCAAACAGAGGGGTTCCAGGTATTAAAAGCCAGGGCCAATTAACTAATGATAAGTCTGCGATAGTGACTGAATTCACAAATTATTACACCAACTTATATCAATCACAGCCACCTCACGATAATGCACATCAACAGTTCTGGAACAATTTTACTCTCCCTACAATTACTGAGGAACAGTTGGATAATCTCAATGCCCCGATCTCTCCTGAAGAGGTCACCCAGACTATTAAGTCTCTTGCTCTGGGAAAGACGCCAGGCCTTGATGGGCTTCCCACCGAATTCTATAGGATCCTCTCTGACCAGACTGCCCCGGTTCTCACCACCTTATTTGACCACTATTTTACAGGATGCAGCATCCCCCCTGTCAGCTTCTCTGCAGCTAATATTACAGTCATTCATAAAGCGGGTAAGGATCCCACACTCCCGGCGTCATACAGACCCATATACCTTTTAAACGTTGATTATAAGCTGCTCACCAAACTCTTAGCGAACCGGTTAAAACACTTACTCCCCCATGTCTTACATCCAGATCAAACAGGTTTTACTCCCACTTGTTCCTCGGTCACAAATATCCGCAAAGTCCTTCATGCAATATCATACTACTGGCAGGCTAAGCAAAAGGGAACTCTCTCGTCCCTTCCCGAGGCCTTCCTGCTGTCGCTTGATGCAGAGAAGGCCTTTGATCGAGTGGAGTGGTCACATCTCTTCCACTCTATGGAGGCTTTTGGTATATCAGGACATTTCACTACTTTTCTCACTAATATATACTCCCATCCGGTGGCATACCTGCTGATAAATAATCTTTATTCCCCCCCAATCCCCCTTCATAGAGGAACACGCCAGGGATGCCCTCTTTCCCCGCTGCTTTTTAATTTGGCACTAGAACCCTTGGCAGTGAACTTTCTTCCCGGGGATACAACTTGCTTCTCACAAGCTTCAAATTGCCCTATATGCAGACGACATGTTACTTTTTATCTCCAACCCTCAGACACACATCCCAGTTATCCTAGATGCCATTGAACTGTTTGGGCAGTTCTCAGGATATAAAATAAATGTTTCAAAATCTGAAATCTTATGGTTGCACTGGAGATCTGATAACAATCCCAAGCAATACCCCTTCCGACCGGTAGATGACTATTTAACTTATCTAGGCATACATATTTCGGCAAACCCGCAGAATTGGTATTCCCAAAACATACTTCCTCTGATCCATCAAATTAACACAGAGTTGACGGCATGGCAAAATATGCCACTATCTCTCATGGGTATACAGCTCTCACAGTTTTCTTTTTTTTTTTTTTTAAATGACGAACATTGTCAAAATGATGACCCTCCCCAAAATTTTATATCCCATACAAATGCTCCCATTATTACTCAGACGGAAAGATGTGGCCTTCTTAAATGCTACAATAAGAACCTTCCTGTGGAAAGGTGGTAAGTCACGTATTGGGGCACATAAACTGTATCTCCCCTATTCGCGGGGTGGATTGGGATTACCAAATTTATTGTATTACAACTGGGCCTCTTTGGCAAAACTGGCACTAGATTGATCACTAAACACCCAGCATTTCTCTAGTACTCACTTAGAAGAGGCCTCATTGCCTCAAATATCCCCTGCTTTTCTCCCGCATGCCACTTTGTCGGAGCTGCCTGCAAATATAATAACTCACCCAATGTTTCGGGACATGCTCCTTGGGTGGAGATCTATGGCCAAGGCCCTTGGGTGGGACCCCGGTAGCACCAGATACCTCCTCTTGGTGGGAAATCCGAGATTCCAACCTGGCACATTATACCCTGTCTTTCAGACTTGGAAGGCTTTGGGTGTTGATAATATAGATAAAATGTTAGCTCACTCGGCTAGGACAGTTTTACCCTTCGATGAGTTATGCAGAAAATTCCTAATCCCTTACACCAATAGATTTGCCTACATCCAGGCCAGACATTATATAAACCACATCTTACTGCACTGCAAGACATTTTGGTCCACTCCACCGCTGGCGCGCACCATAGCACAGTTTCAAGCTCACAATTACACTATCTCCTTAATTTATAGTGAACTTATAAACTCCAGAGTCTCTACTATGCTACCGCACCTTTTAAAAACTTGGCGTAGGAAACTACCGACGATTTCCTCTGGAAAGACCATACTGGACAGCCTCATTCACACCTGGTCTGCGACATTAGCTGCTGACCTCAGGGAGTCTCAAATACGGGTTATCTATCAGGACTACCTCACACCTAGTAGACTGAGTAAGTGGAGGGCAGACTTCTCAAATGTATGTTTGAAATGTTCTTACCCAAACCCGGACTTTTTGCATTATTTGTGGTACTGCCCCAAAATTCGTAGATATTGGAGCCAGGTGTTCTTCTGGCTCTCCAAGATCATGGGTGCTCCTATCACACTCACCCCTACACAAGTGATATTCTTAGAGCAGTTAGTAGTTCAGAGACGAGATAAGAAACCTTTAGTTAATGTCATACTTCTGGCAAGAAAGTGCATTTTTTGTAAATGGCTACATGCTGACTCTCCCTCTATTGGCTTCTTATAGCAAATGTTACTGAAGTCTTTGATGTATGAACAATGTGATACCTTGTATGATGTTAAAACCAGGGTTGCTCGCTTCATTGTGAAATGGAGACTCTTCTTGGAGTCGCTAGATCTCCCTACCCAGAGGCTAATGCTTTATCCGTTTAAAAATACGATATACATGTTAGAGGCAGCCATAAGGGGAGAGTGGAATATTTGGTAGAAGGACCACATAGGGGTGATGTTTGGAGTGACATGGAGGATGTATAATAATCTGTGATGTAACATGTTTCTTTTATGCTGGACATGTAACCTGATATGACACATAGCAAAGTTTGTTTTGTCGTTAATGTTTATTTCTGTTTTCTATTCTCAAACTAAAGAACATTCCACCCTAGGACAAATGTTCAGCCTAGGGTGTCATATTTTCTAAAAAGTTAAGTTTTAAAAATTCATGAAAAGGGTTCACTAGGTATTTATGGAAAATGTCTCTTTTTTATGTAATCTTTCTATGCATGACAATTAGCCATTTGTGAAATATGACACTGTATCTTGAATATGGTTTTTGTATGCCTGTGAACTTCAATAAAAAAAAAATATAAAAAAAAAAAAAAAAACTTTGAATGTTATGTACACCAAATGAAAGGAAAGTAGTAGACACCAAAGTAATTGCACTTAGAAAGACCAAGATTTATAATTGATATATTGCGTAATGTATAATATGAATCATGCTACATGCCATTCAGACATATATATGACTTGTTTCCTGATCCTTAAAGGTAAATGAAAGCCAACCATTTGTTTCCATGATTCAGATAGAACATGCAATTTTAAATAACTTTCTAATTGATTTCTATTATCAATTTTTCTTTGTTCTTTTGGTATGTTTTGTTGAAAAATAGGGGCGTGTGCTTAGGAGCCGGCCCACTTCTGCAGCACTATTGGCAAGAGCACTAAATGGCAGCACTATTCACTGCCATGTAGTGCTCCAGACACCTACCTAGGTATTTCTTCAACAAAGAATATCATGTGAACGAAGAAAATTTGATCATTGGAAACTTTTTAAAAATTGTATGATCTCTCTGAACCACAAAAAGAACATTTTTGGGTTTCATATCCCTTTAAGCACACTTCATCCAAATCCTGTGCAACTTAAATTATTAATTAGAAAACTGTAAGGAGAAGATGGTACTTGACTAACCTGTGGGGTTACAAAAGCCTAAGAAGAGGTACACCACTTGCAGGTTATGAATGGATAATCAACCCATGGGAGTGGCATCTGGTAGTTATTATTTTTTTTTTAAAAAGTCTAGGTAAGGAGAAATAATGTAAAATGATGCTAGGAGTAATGAGAGCATTATGCATGTAAACGTCAGACTGCTCATATATTAAACATTATTATATTAGCAGTCTCAGCTAATTATCTGGCTATTATATTGTAAATACTTCATCAGCCCTCTAATCACCTGAAAACAAACTTAACATAATGCAACATAGATTTGCCACAAAGAAGTAACATTATGGTTCCTGCTTTGCAAACTGATTATATGAACAAAAAATATATATAGATAAATGGAGAGAGGTGTATATACTACCAAGAATAATTATTACTTACTGCCACTGTGAATTCCTCAAAAAATCTTTAATTAATAAAAAAAGAGAGAAAGAACCAAAGGATATACAATACTATCTTTTGAAAGAGAGGACTAACAGCACGCGTGTTAATTATTAAATTTAATTTTAGCATAACCTCAGAAATATACAGAAACGGTGAGCATACATTTATTAAACATATATACCTGTTAAAATGGGGCACACTATTTAACCGTTATATTACAATATACATCAGCACACCAGAAGTTAGCATAACTCCCATTACAGAAAAATTGCAAACAACTCAGGCCAGCTGACCACAATGGTCTAAGTATAGAGTTAAAAGTTAGCACACCTCGACTTATGTTCCAGAAGCAAAGTCCCGGATCACGTACGACCGCAGCGTTCAGCTGCACCTAAGGTCTCAGTTACTCATGTATCCTTCGTGCTCTTTCCAGGATTGCTAATACTTAAGTATTTGGGAAGCGTCTGGAATCACCTATAGAACACTAATAGCAATACATACACGTCACTGATTAACAAGACTGGAGCTGATCCCTCCCACATTGTGATGTTATGTTTCCTCGTTTTGGTAATGCACAGTGATCTAAGGTTCTGTGTTAGAGATCCTGGAAACAGCACGAAGGATACGTGTAACTAAAACCTTAATTGCAGCTGAACGCTGCGGCCCGGGTAACAAAGCAACAGCTATCCATACTGCATTATTGTTAGAATATAACCCCTGAAGGCATCAGTTCTGCAAATATTATAGTAAGGTGTTGTTTGGAAGGAATACTCGGTTCATTATCCTGTGTCTAACATGGCTAAGGTACAAGACTGGGAAACGTCACTGCTAGAGGTATTCCACAACCACTTCATGAAGCTGGAACAGGCCCTATACCTAGCCTTTTCTGAAGATCCTAACGACTGCTCACACACGTTAGAATGGCAATAGGCACAACCAAGGGAGTCCATTAGCACACCTCTCTATATGCGAACAACAGACAAAACCGGAGAGGCCTGTGTAGATGACTGCGTGGCCTTGCTGCCAGCTTACTTACCGTGCCATCCTTGATAGATGGATCACTCAGTCCAGAGCCCCTGTTGTATGAGAAAACAGAGGATATGGCAGGAGTTGGAGTCCTATCTAAGAGGGATATGGCTGTGACACCGGAGTGACTGAACTTTTCAACTAGAG
Source organism: Bombina bombina (assembly GCF_027579735.1). NCBI lineage: Eukaryota > Metazoa > Chordata > Amphibia > Anura > Bombinatoridae > Bombina > Bombina bombina. Next base: position 490,103,133 of record NC_069500.1, on the reverse strand, counting down.
CGAGATCGCCTACAATGAGAAAGGTTGAGCACTGAGAAGGCGCCCTAGGGGCAAAACTCGCCTGCTATTATCTGCAAACCACTGCAACGTTTCCAAAAATGATGACATCGCTCTGGGTACCACCGTCCAAGTAGGTCTGGGGCCCTTTAATAGACTAATACAACCAACCATAGCCTTCTGGATGCCGGTGCCCATGGCCAGTTCTTTGGTTGTCAGACTGGAGACTGTTGTGAATCCAATCCTAAATGGCTGCATTTCTGCATTTAATGTCCCCTGGCGTTCTGGTATAGGATGAATTCCTCAGGGATAATTGTATTGCTTGGCATGGTTGTCTAGCATATATCATTAACTTTAGAAGAGAGTGGCTTGGGACCTAAACAGGTTCTATTATTTGATCTGATGTCTCCATATAAACTTAACCCTTTGTTGTATGTCTAAAATGCTCATTAGCACAGTTTACCTACTTGATAGTATAACTAGTTTCTTATACATGCCGTCAACCTAGATAATTTGTATAGTACAGTTTTACTGTTTATTTGCAATATTTAATATTTATATTGCATTAGAGAAGGCTCATAGGTAGCTCATGGTATTAATAGCATTATTGTATTTAATAATAGAGGATACCGGCTGCTCAAAAATCTAAGCGACTTCTTTATAGAGGGAGGTCCACAGTTTATAAATAATATATCCCTTTTCCCAGTAGTATAACACTGGCCAATATACTGAAGCAAATGCAAGGCTGCCAGTGGCTGAGATTACAGGTCTTGTGTGGCGCTTATACAAATTATATAGACCATATAATGCATGGAGGTTATTTTTGGGCTCTGGTCAATGTTCACAAACAAAAAAGTCACAGGTCACAGTACTTTTAATAACCTCTGACCTTTTATAAACTTTGAAAATATGTCCTAAGCCATAGTGTATGTCTCTCACTCCATCAATATATATATTTCAAAGATGATATGGTGCCAGAAGACCTCATACTATTAAAATACCTAGTTATGCCACCTACATTTTAGTTCTTAAAGGGAAATTAAACACTTTGAGGTGGTAATATAAAATGATAAATTGTATATATAAAACAACTCTACAATATACTTTCATTATTTATTTTGTCCTCTTTGCCTGTAATTCCATTCTGAAATTGTGAGCTTTTCAGTTCCTGTTAGAAATGGAAGTGCAGAACACTGTTAAATCCAGCACAACCATTGGCTGCACACTCTAATGACCTATTTATAACTGACCCTAATTGGCCACAGCAGAGAAGGTAACACAAGTTACAATATGGCAGCTCCCAATGTTTTATAGACACTAAAACTTTACACTTATTTTGTCACTTTTTAAACAACTAATGAAACTTTAAAAAATACATCTACTTGTTAGTCATGGGCTAATCTTTTCTTTGAATGCATCATTCTATCTAGCATGTATTTAGTGTTTATCTACTCAGCAGGTCAGTTAGACAGTTATAGTCTTTGCTCAAAATTTTTACTGTTCACTTGAGTCACTACCTAAGTAATGTTACATGCTCCAAAATAGATATTTCTCTTGTGTTATAGTATATGATCTGGGCACTCCATTTCACTGTACGTTCACTCTTAGCTTAAATTATGCTATAACTTCTGCTAAGTGGTTAGGTTTCATGATAATCCCATACAAGCCTGAGATATAACTTCCTTCTTAATGGCTTAATGGCACATTAGTTATTACTAGATCACTATGTACTAATATATATTTACTTTAACGTCACTACTATTAATATTTATGTTGCAAACTTTTTCCAGAATCCTATATGTTGTCTTATGCTAGTTTGTTTTCATATCACAGTTTAATATATATAATGTACGGGGGGGGGGGGGGGGGGACTAAAAGGAGGATCATCCTATGAGATCCAAAAGTAGTCTCCTATCTGTTCTGAACTATCTTCTATAGCAGTGTATTTTTCATATTTTTTGAGAGGTCCATGAGTGGCCTCATATATCACTTTGAAGGTTTCTAGTCTGATTGGCGAAATGTGTACACACTAATAACCATGTAACATGCCCTATAAGCTTGTAATATGTTTCTTTCTTTTCATTACTGTATATTGAATGTAGGATGTGATTTCATTTGTCTGTTTCTTTTATAAGGGCATTTATTGTTTGTATGCCTTGCATTGATGCTCAATAAAAAGAAAACAAATTGTGTTATTATGATTGTAACTGTGCTTTACATGTAAATGTTTGTTACTGTACTTTAAATGTATTTTTGAGGCGTTTTGTTCAACTGTTTAGTTGAGCATAACAGTTAATCAGAGCTCTGAGGTCATGCTATCCCGACGTGCGTTAAAGTAAATTCCGCTAAAGTGAATTTGCTTTCATCTTGTAATACCACACTTCTTCCGAAGCACAAAGAGCCGTGATAAAGCCCTTTTTGCTCGGGTGTAACGGTTAGCACACCACTCGTAATCGAGCCCATAATGTAAATAAGTTCATTTAAGATGACAACTGGAATAGTATTGTTAACCATGTCTATGCCATTTCCATTCCAGAATGTATAAAACAGTATTTGTATGTATGATAGGCATTTAAAAAAAAAAAATAAAAAAATAAAAATCAGTCTCCGATTGGCTTTATCAATCTGGTTACATGGCTCTGGGGACATGGTAGTATAGGGAATAAGGGGGACTTTCAGTGCCTCCTATCTAACCCCAAATAACAAGCAAACCACTCTGGGCAGGAGGATGATATTCTGTCATCCTTTGAATGGGAGAAGAAATGTGGAGGACAACAATCTGTCATCCTTTCCATTCTTGGAGCTAAAAGAGGATATTATTCTTCCCAATTTCCTTCATTTGCAAAGTGATTGTCAAAAAGTGTGAATACTTTGCATCGTGTATCCTATATCAAGCTAGATTACAAGTGGCACACTAGCTGTTGTGCACAAGCGATAACGTCTTTTTGTGCGCAACAGGAAGATCGCTTATAATACAAATTTAAATTAAACGTGATCGCGAGAGCACAGTTGCATTTTACGCTTGTTGAGTTAGTGCAACTGAAAACTTGCGTAGAGGGTAGTGCGTTAAAAAAAGTTGCACTAAGCACAGCATATATACATTGAAAATGACAGTTACACTCATATAAACACTATCTGATAAAAATACACTCTCATAGAAATATATATGAAAAATTTATAAGGGTTAAAAGACATATGGCATATGATAATGTATGACTGCAAAGGGCTATAATGTATATATATATATATATATATATATATATATATATATATATATATATATATATACTGTACAACCCCAATACCGAAGAGGTTGGAATAGTATGGAAAATGTAAAAAACAAACAAAAAAAGTTATTTGAAAATTCAATTCACCCTGTACTATATTGAAAACACATTAACACATTATTTGAAATGTAACTTTGTGAATTAAATGTATTTTTGAAAATATACACTCATTTCAAATCTGATGACTGCAACACGTTCCAAAAAAGTTGGTATAGGGGCAATTTAGGACTAATAGTGATGTGACAAGTTGAAATAAGGTGATGTAAAACAGGTGACGCAATCATGTAATCATAATATATAAGGAGCCTCCATAAAAGGCTTAGTCCTGTAAGAGCAAGGATGGGTTGAGGCCCACCAATCTGCCAACAGATGCGTCAGTGAATAATCCAACACTTTGAGAGCAACATTCCCCAAAGACAAATCAGTAGGATTTTGGGAATTTCACCTTCTACAGTGCACAATATAATTAAAAGATTCAAGGAATCTGGTCAAATCTCAGTGCGTAAAGGGCAAGGCCAAAAACCACTTCTGATTGAATGCGTGTGATCTCCGATCCCTCAGACGTCACTGTTTTAAAAACCATCATGTAATGAATATCCTGACATGGGTTTGGGAATACTTTGGTAAACCTTTGTCAGTCAACACCATTCGCCTCTGCATCCACAGATGCAAGTTAAGGCTTTACTATGTAAAGTCAAAGCCATACAGCAACACTGTCTAGAAGCGCAGATGAACAGTAGCACAATGGAATCGTATTTTGTGGTCCGACAATTCAACATTTCAAATAGTTTTTGGAAAAAGCAGCCTTGTATTCTCCGGCCAAAGAAGGAAAGGACCGTCCAAGCTGTCATCAGCGTCAGGTCCAAAAGCCAGCGTCTGTCATGGTATGGGGGTGTTTCTGTGCCTATGGCATGGGTAACTTGCACATCTGTGAGGGCACCATTAATGCTGAAAGATATGTATACATTTTGGAGCAACATATGCTGCCATCCAGACGTCTTTTCCAGGGAAGTCCCTGCATTTTCCAGCAGGACAACACCAATTCACATTCTTTTTTTATAAACTTTCTTTATTAAAGCTTCCAAGAACAGACATATGTATACAGACAACTTTTCTTACTTCAGTATGCAGCTATCAGTATCTCTAGCAATTATGATAGAAGTTGTTTGCAGTCCATTTATACCTGTCTCAAATGACAGGCATCTTTAGAGTCTTTTCTTGTCTGCTCTTTTCGGCCATTTTCATAACATTTAGAACAAGAACCTTACATTAACTTGAATTAAAACAAAATAAAATGCAAACAAAATAAAATAAAATATACAGCCTATCTCAATAGAACAATATCAATACACCGTTAAGGAACCTGTTATTTAGTGTATAATATACAATTCAACTTTAGAAAACTGACACCCCCCATGTTCTATCCATTGCCCAAACCATCTAGTAATATTTTCATTCATGTACGCATTGGTGCCAACAATCAATCAATTAGGCTCCCTGCCCTATCCATTCTCAGTCGAAGGTCCACTGTCCTGTAAGCTGTCTTTCTAGAATATAAATTGTGTTCCTAAGTGGAAAAATGATCTGTCTCTGTGTCTCTTGGGCGAGTGAAAGTATAAAAGGCTCCCATTTTTTTTATAAATTTTGCCATTCTCTTATTTGGATCCCCTATGGTGTCCCATTTTTCTCTACTTAATTGGCAAATTATGATGCTTTTCAGTTCTTTCACACTTGGGATTTTATCTGAGGGCCAGTATTTGAGAATTAATTTTTTTGCCAGGAGAATTACGTTAACAATAAAAGCTTTTAACGGCCCTGGTGTGTTGTCTAGTTTAAGTAGAGTAATTTGTTCTTCTTCTAGCGATATTTTATGTGATGCAAGGACTCTGATCCAGTATGCTATCTGAGCCCAGAATCGTCTAATATGTGAACATCTGATGAGGAAATGCAGTGTATCTGGGTCTGGATAACGGCATTTTGGACAAATATTTGGAATTGACGTATTCCATTTACCAAGGACTTTTGGGGTTAGGTAAGCCTGATGAAGCATTTTTGTATGAGATTCAGTAAGGTCTGAGGCCAAGGTGGCTTTACTTACTATTTGAAAACTATCCATGTAAACTATCCTGTAACTATATCACCAGATGTGGAAGACCATTTTAAAACGATTGAGTCTATCGTGTATTTCTCTATATTTTGCAGTAACGTTTTATAGAATAAGGAGATAGAATGTCTACCGCTTCCGAATAGAGAAACAGTGGACTCCAGGCCTGGATTTCTAGGCCGCAATATCGATTCTTTGAGTAACTGGTTGGAATAATGTTTGGCCTGTAAGTATGCAAAGTGATGAATAGCAGGCAAGTTAAACTCTCTTTGCAATTCCTGAAATGTTTTGATCTCCTTCCCTCCCCGTGTAAACATCTGACTAACTGTCTTCAGGCCCTTCTCGTACCACACCTGAAAAGGCCTAGTGGAAAAACCCACAATGAAATTAGGATTTCCCTTTAATGGTAGGTATTTAGAATAGGTATTGTCTATTTTCAGCCATCTGCATATCTTTAACCAGGCTCTAAGTGGTTCACTAAAGGGTATGTGTATTCCAACTATTCTCACCGACTGTGATCTAGTTAGGTGAGGCAACATCTCTAGAGACCAGGGATGAATCAATGCTTGTTCCAGTTGTGGGAATGTGAGCCAATTCACATTCTTACTGGATTACAAGCACATGGTTGCGTAAGCAGAGAATGCGGGTGCTAGCAGGCCTGACCTGTCTCCGATTGAGAATATGTGGCGCATTATGAAGCCACAAAATAAGGCAACGAAGGCCCCGTAAAATTGAAGCCGAAGACATGCATAATGGATGAATAGGGGAAATTTCCGCTTGCTAAACTTTAACAAACTGATGTCTTCAGTGCCCAAAGTGTTATTAAAAGAAAAGGTGATGTTACACAGTGGTAAACAGTCGATTATCCCAACTTTTTGGGAGTGTGTTGCAGTCATAAGTTTTGAAATGAGTGTATATTTTAAAAAATGTATTAAATTCACAAAGTAAAACATCAAATAATGTGTTAAAGGGACACAAAATCCAATTTTTTCTTTCATAATTCAGATAGAGTATGCAATTTTACACAACTTTCTAATTTACTCCCATTATAATTTTTTCTTTGTTCTCTTGCTATCTTTATTTGAAAAAGCAGGAATGTAAGCATAGGAGCCAGCCCATTTTTGGTTCAGCACCTGGGTAACGTCTGCTGATTGGTGGCTATTTTTATATTAACATTATTACATATATATATATATATATATATATATATCACAACAAAGTTAATGCAGCACCTGTTTGCACAATACGGTAAATTGTATAACTCACATAAGTCCCACATATATATATAAGGTGCCTTGAAGTACCTCTCCCACCATTAATAAGGTCCGTAAGGTCTTTGATTTAAACCTCCGGTGTGCACGCTACTGACAGACGCTGATTCTGGGGACCCACCTCTAATATCCTGCTCCGGATCCTCTCACGAAGGTGTCTGTGCGTTCACAGTATCCTGGAGGTCGAGCAGCCGTGTGGATTCCTACAGCGTGTCAGCGTGTGAGCGGCTGATCCGGGGAAGCGTGACGTCACGATGTGGAGCAGGTGAACCAGACAGAACCAGGGAGAGTCCACAACTTCAAGGACAGGTTTCACTGTATTGTAGCACCTTGCGGGAGAAACGTTTACAGCCAAAGTGTCATCCGTGCCTTAACCATATCCAAAGGTATCAATGAGAAAGAAGAAAAACGTAGGCACCGGATGATTTTCCAAAATGCAAATGTCCTTTATTCAAGGTGTTTAAAATCACAACAACGGATGTGTAGGAAAAGCGTAAACCTCAGGGTTAGGTGGAGTAGTGGTCACCCACGTACCCTAATGCTGACATGTTTTGGCAAAGGCCGTAATCATAGCTAAAGGGTAAGAGTAAGGCCTACCTTTTAAAAGAACAGTTCACCTGTGATAGGTTAAAAACAAAAATGTTACGTGGTTGATACACACCTCCACCTATGGGTCAATCTGTATACATATACAGCCCTGTTTGGAAATTAACTCCTTATAATCCACTGCAACACATGCAAGGACAACTATCAGATTTTAACTATATCAGTAGAGCTTAAATAAGGTAGTTCACTAAATATCTTATTGTGCACTTCTTCATATGAAAACATAAACAAATTTTACATAAGTCACATAATTCTGTTTGCTTTAACAGCATTGTGTACAATTGTATCATTGCAAAGTAAATAGCTCTATACCTAGATATCATTACGTATCAGTCATGTGTTGAAAATTCTGGAACCATATTAAATTATATTAAATTATATTAAAGGTATAGAACGATATTGTGTGAAGGGAAAGACTGAAAGATAATAATAATAATTACATAAATAATAAGAACCTTCATAAAATGAACTTGATTGCTGACTTAATGTAAGTGAACCTCTGTACCATTTATGATGATTTGATATAAGTCACCCTTTGTGACTATACATACATCATCCAATATATAAAGTATTAGTATTGTTCATATATATAGATACACAGGCTAACACCAGAAATTGATAAGATCATATTCTGAATTAAGCCCATTTGGCATTCTGGTGTGCAGCCTGTGTATCCAAAACACCTCTCTTTTGACAAGCAAGGTGTCCCTATCACCTCCCCTGTTGTTTGTACCAACAACTTCAACAATCGTCCATGACAATGTCCCTGGATCTTTGTTGTGTTTAACCTTAAAATGGTTCACCAGGGGGGTGGTTAGTGTACCCCTTTTAATGTCATTTATATGTTCCCTTATCCTAGTCCTTACTTGTCTGGACGTTTGTCCTGTATATTGAATGTCACAGGAGTCACAGCTAAGGAGATACACTGCATATGTTGACCTACAATTAAAGAGCGCTCTGTGTGCAAATGTCTCACCGGAATAGGCACTTCTAAATATATTACCCAATTTGACATGACTGCATGCTATGCAGTTTGTGAAGCTGCATTTGTAGACCCCTTTGCAACTCAGCCAAGAGGATGTATTGGTATCACCCGTTTTCAATTGTGTAGGTGCCACATAGTTTCCTTTAGTTTTGCCTCTCCTAAAAGCAAATCTCAACTTCTGTGATGCAATATGTGTTAGGTCATCATCTGACCTTAAAAGGGACATATGTCTACGTATAATGTTACATATTTGGTAATACTGTTTGCTAAACTGGGTCAAAAATGTCAGTTGTTCAGATTTAGCATCACATTCTAAGGGTTTATCTTTGAGTAGGTTGGCCCTCTCTATGACCCTTACTTCATCCCGGGCCCTTATAATGTCCTGTTTTGGGTACCCCCTCTCAAGGAATTTTTCACATAGTTCCATCTCATGTTTGGAGTGTTCACTAGTATTAGTACAATTTCTTTTTATCCTAGTGAATTGTCCTTTCAGTACTGACTTGAAAACCTGCTTGGGGTGGCTACTTTGTGCGTGTAATAGGGTGTTCCTGGTTATGGGTTTTCTGTAGAGCTCTACCCTCACCATGAAGGGTGACATCCAAAAAATTAATTTTGGACTGCCCAAAGTCATAGGTGAATTGAAGGCTTGCATTATTAACATTAAGGTGTCCTACAAACTCTTGAGCTTCATTCTGACTACCATCCCATATAAACAACAGGTCATCTATATACCGACGGTAATAGACGATATTGCCCCTATAGGTATTTATATCTCCAAAGATGTGGCACAGCTCCCATCAACCCATGTATAGGTTGGCGTAAGATGGAGCAAATTTAGCTCCCATGGCTGTGCCACATCTCTGGAGATAAAACACGCGTTCAAATACAAAAAAGTTGTGAGTTAGCAGGAACTCAGTAACTCTGAGAATAAATGTAATACATTTCTCACTATATCCAGTGGATCTCCTTAGAAAGAAGGATATGGATTCCAACCCAGAACTATGTGGGATTGACGAGTATAAAGATTTTACATCGACAGATAACCACCCATAGCCCTCTTTCCAAGGAATTACTTCTATCTCTTTCAGTAGTTGTTTGGTGTCTCTAAGGTGACTAAGAAGTTCCCCCACCAGGGGTTGAAGGATGGAGTCAAGCCACTTAGATAATGGCTCCAACATGGAGTCAATCCCACTAATGATGGGTCTACCCTCAACATTCTCCAAGCTCTTGTGTACCTTTGGTAGAATGTTGAAGGTAGGGACCTTAGGATTCACGGCATACAAAAAATTGCAAGTGCCATCATCCAAAAAGCCCTCTTCCCTCCCATCATCAATCAAGTGTGAAAGATCTTTTTGAAATCTGCTTGTAGGGTCAAAATCGAGTATAGTATATTGTTTGGGGTCATTTAGTTGCCTGAGGGCCTCCTGCTAACTCACAACTTTTTTGTATTTGAACGCGTGTTTTATCTCCAGAGATGTGGCACAGCCATGGGAGCTAAATTTGCTCCATCTTACGCCAACCTATACATGGGTTGGTGGGAGCTGTGCCACATCTTTGGAGATATAAATACCTATAGGGGCAATATCGTCTATTACCGTCGGTATATAGACGACCTGTTGTTTATATGGGATGGTAGTCAGAATGAAGCTCAAGAGTTTGTAGGACACCTTAATGTTAATAATGCAAGCCTTCAATTCACCTATGACTTTGGGCAGTCCAAAATTAATTTTTTGGATGTCACCCTTCATGGTGAGGGGAATGACTATATAAGGGTAGAGCTCTACAGAAATCAGCCAATCAGAATCAAGTTCAATCCGATTGGCTGATCCGATCAGCCAATCAGATTGAGCTCGCATTCTATTGGCTGATCGGAACAGCCAATAGAATGCGAGCTCAATCTGATTGGCTGATTGAATCAGCCAATCGGATTGAACTTGATTCTGATTGGCTGATTCCATCAGCCAATCAGAATTTTCCTACCTTAATTCCGATTGGCTGATAGAATCCTATCAGCCAATCGGAATTCGAGGGACGCCATCTTGGATGACGTCCCTTAAAGGAACCGTCATTCATCGGAAAGTCGTCGGAAGAAGAAGATGGGTCCGCAGTGGAGGTCTTCAAGATGGAGCCGGTCGTCATCGGATGAAGATAGAAGATGCCGCTTGGATCAAGATGGTTGCAGGTCCGGATCGCCTCTTCTTCCCGGATAGGACTTTGGAGCCTCTTCTGGACCTCTTCAGCCGCCGGATTATGGATCACCAGCCCCCGCTTGGGCTTGGATGAAGATTTCGGAGCCTGGAACGATCGGTGATACCTGGCATGGTGAAGACAAGGTAGGAAGATCTTCAGGGGCTTAGTGTTAGGTTTATTTAAGGGGGGTTTGGGTTAGATTAGGGGTATGTGGGTGGTGGGTTGTAATGTTGGGGGGGTATTGTATGTTTTTTTTTACAGGAAAAAGAGCTGAATTCTTTGTGGTATGCCCCACAAAGGGCCCTTTTAAGGGCTGGTAAGGTAAAAGAGCTTTGAACTTTTGTAATTTAGAATAGGGTAGGGCATTTTTTTATTTTGGGGGTCTTTGTTATTTTATTAGGGGGCGTAGAGTAGGTGTAATTAGTTTAAAATTGTTGTAATTTTTTTCTAATGTTTGTAAATATTTTTTTATTTGTTGTAACTTAGTTCTTTTTTATTTTTTGTACTTTAGTTAGTTTATTTAATTGTATTTATTTGTAGGAATTGTATTTAATTTATTTATTGATAGTGTAGTGTTAGGTTTAATTGTAGATAATTGTAGGTAGTTTATTTAATTTATTTATTGATAGTGTAGTGTTAGGTTTAATTGTAACTTAGGTTAGGATTTATTTTACAGGTAATTTTGTAATTATTTTAACTAGGTAGCTATTAAATAGTTCTTAACTATTTAATAGCTATTGTACCTGGTTAAAATAAATACAAAGTTGCCTGTAAAATAAATATTAATCCTAAAATAGCTACAATATAATTATAATTTATATTGTAGCTATATTAGGGTTTATTTTAGAGGTAAGTATTTAGATTTAAATAGGAATAATTTATTTAATAAGAGTTAATTTATTTCGTTAGATAAAAATTATATTTAACTTAGGGGGGTGTTAGTGTTAGGGTTAGACTTAGCTTTAGGGGTTAATACATTTATTATAGTAGCGGTGAGCTCCGATCGGCAGATTAGGGGTTAATTATTGTAGGTAGCTGGCGGCGACGTTGTGGGGGCCAGATTAGGGTTTAATAAATATAATATAGGGGTCGGCGGTGTTAGGGGCAGCAGATTAGGGGTACATAGGGATAATGTAGGTAGCGGCGGTATACGGAGCGGCAGATTAGGGGTTAAAAAAATATGCAGGTGTCAGCGATAGCGGGGGCGCCAGATTAGGGGTTAATAAGTGTAAGGTTAGGGGTGTTTAGACTTGGGGTACATGTTAGAGTGTTAGGTGCAGACGTAGGAAGTGTTTCCCCATAGAAAACAATGGGGCTGCGTTAAGAGCTGAACGCTGCTTTTTTGCAGGTGTTAGGTTTTTTTTCAGCTCAAACTGCCCCATTGTTTTCTATGGGGATATCGTGCACGAGCACGTTTTTGAAGCTGGCCGCGTCCGTAAGCACCGCTGGTATCTAGAGTTGCAGTGGCGTTAAATTATGCTCTACGCTCCCTTTTTGGAGCCTAACGCACTGAAAACCCAGCCATTCTGTGAACTCTAAATACCAGCGGTATTTAAAAGGTGCGGGAGAAAAAAAGCATGCATAGCTAACGCACCCCTTTGGCCGCCAAACTCTAAATCTAGCCGTAAGTTAGTTGTTAAAAATGTGCAAAGATCTTTTAAAAATATATGTTAGGATAGCAATTCAACATCTGTTTGTCTACTTAGACGGCAGTAAGGTATTAAGTCTAGTTTGTTATGACTAAAGGGGAAGCGTGGATATGTAGAAAGGTACCTGCATGCCACTCACTCTTCGCTGAGAGAGATGGCGTTAATAAGAAGAGGGTAGCACTATTGCCAGGGGGAGGATGGATCATCTCTCAAGATTAGTGATTCCAATCACTGTGATAGTTTGTCTGCTGCTACGGCTCGGTGTAGTTCAATTGATCTTCTTGGACCGCTCCTGCGGTGTGGGTTGTGAGTGCGCCAAATACTGTGATTCACTTCTGCCTTTCTCCTGAGCTTTCACATATGTTAAAGGCGTCTGACGTCACTTGGTGTACAGCGTGTGAGGACGATCAGCTGTGTATACTCTCTGGTACCAGCTTCTGTGATTGATCCTTTTGGGTTGTTTATACCTTGCTGGAAATGTTTGTCAGACTCCAAGACGTAGGAGTCGGTTACTCTTCTCTTTTCTGGTTTTTAGAATCCAGAGTCCATGATATTTATGGTACGCAAAGTACAAAGAGTTCGTAAAATCCATAAAGTTTGTGCAGTAACAGTTAACATCCCAGATACGGACTAATATATAAGGCCTAATACATAAGGCCATCTCTTAGTAGTTATATAAAAGACTGTCTGTATAAAAACATCAAACTTTGCAAACACAATCAACGCGTTTCACCCCTGGGGGCTTTTTCAAGATGTGTGTAGTATGCAATGTGTGCAGTATTTATAGACCTAACAAACTTCTGATAGGTTGTATGAGATGAGGTAATCAGCTTCTAGTACCTCCTCTTTATTAATAAAGGTGGAATAGTTTAAAGGAGGAATCAGAGAATATATACAAGAAAGCTATATGTGTGTTATAACTATCGTCATATTGTTCAAATGATCCTCTATATGGATTCTATCAACCAGCTAAGTGTATAGCTAGATGACTCTAATCACTTATGAATAGACCAAATTATAATAATAAGGGGAATGAAGGATCTCTCTAAACGGACACTCACTATTTTATATAGCATAGATGGTAATATATTATAACTTATAACAAATCCTCTATACAGATTCTATCCGCTAGCTTAGTGTGTATGTAAATAAATACAGTCATTTCAGAATAGACTCAATAATAATTATGGAGATAAAGGGTCCCTCTAAACATATATTCATTGATTTATATAACATACATGGTACTATCTTCATATTAGATATATTACTTTATAGATACATCCTTAAGTGCTATTACATCAGTAATATTTACCATAGAAAAATTCCCCATAGAGATAGAAAACCCTTATCTATTCATACATAAAGGGGGTGACATCCAATTCAGAGTTGAGTCCAGAGGTGTGTAGCGTTCTCATTCTATAGCTCCTTTCTGCTTCCTTTTTGAGAAGTTTAGTCTCAAAATTTCATCCCCTCCAATCCGGTTGTACTTTAACTATTCCCCAGAATTTAAGTTATTTCAAGTTATTGCTGTGGACAGCTAAAGTGTCTATATAGATGGGTATCTTTTTTCCTTTTTCAATAAGCCACATATGCTCCCTGATTCGTTCCCTGAGAGTTCTGGTCGTTTCTCCCAAGTATTTCTTATTGCAGCTGCATTGGATTAAGTATACAATCCCCTTGTCAGTACATATTGTGTCTCTTATTGTAAACTTTTCTCCTGTTTGTCTAGGACGAACTCTTTGATTCTGGAGCTATAGTGGCAAGATTTACAGCAATGACATGGGTAGAAACCATTAGTTTTATTTAGTATTTTTGGATGAAAGTGGATTTCCCCTTTTTTACTCACTAGGTGCTAAAATGCTTTTAAGGTTGTTAGATTTCCTATACTGTATAGAAATTGTGTTTTCAATGTAAATTTATCCCCAATGATGGGGTCTCCCCTTACCACATGCCAATATTTATTTATGAATTTAAAAAAAAAATTATATTCACCATTATAGTTGGTTATAAACAGAACTGTCACATCTGCCTCTTCATTCTCACAAGCCTCACTCATCTTATTCTTGTATTGGATTAATGTATCGCTTCCTATTCCTTTTACTTCCTCTAAATTCCTAGATATTTTCTCCTCATCATACCCTCTGTCGGAAAATCTTAAACTCAAGATCTTTATTTGCTCTTCATAATCAATAAGAGTAGAGAAACATTTCCTTATTCTGAGAAATTGGGCCTTAGGTATGTTTTCTTTCCACCGTGTTAGATGGCAGCTATTTGCGTGGATGAAGTTATTGGAGTCCACTTTCTTAAAAAATGTATTTGTCTTAAAACTGTTGGGTTCAATTTCTATATCTAAATCTAGAAATGCTAATCTCTCCCTACCTATTTCATGGGTGAACTTTAGTCCCTTGTTGTTACTTTTCATGGCTTCAAAAAATTCCAATAATGTTCCCTCACTTCGCTTCCAGATAATAAGCATATCATCAATATATATTTTATATGTCACCAGGTTGTGCGCCAAACTACAGGAACTTAGGAACTCTGTTTCCCAATCCCCCATAAAAAGGTTGGCATAGCTTGGCGCAAACCTGCTGCCCATCGCTGTCCCTCACTTTATACCAATATTGACCATGAGTTAGGGATCAGAGCAGTGTCTACGTTTCTAGGGCAAGATACAGTATTAGATTTATACAGGGGATCAAACCAGCGACCTTATAATAATATTAAGACGATATATACAGTGGTTTAGCCCTCTCTGTTAGTGGGCATTGAAAAGTATTAGATTTATACTGAATAATAACATCTTTTCATTCAATGGGAAACTGTTTGTTCAGATAAAAGGGACAGCGATGGGCACCTAAGGCCCAATGTCTCAGAATAAGGAAAAATTGCTCTACTCTTATTGATTATGAAGAGCAAGCAAAGATCTTGAGTTTAAGATTTTCCGACAGAGGGTATGATTAGGAGAAAATATCTAGGAATTTGGAGGAAGTAAAAGGAATAGGAAGAGATACATTATTACAATACAAGAATAAAATGAGTGAGGCTTGCGAGAATGAAGAGGCAGATATGACAGTTCCGTTTATAACCAACTATAATGGTGAATATAAAAAAAATTACAAAATCATAAATAAACATTGGCATGTGGTGAGGGGAGACCCCATCATTGGGGATAAATTGACATTGAAATCACAATTTATATATAGTGAGTACAAAAAGGGGAAATCCACTGTCATCCAAAAAGACTTACTGGGAAATAAAACTAATGGTTTCTACCCATGTCATTGCTTTAAATCTTGAGTTCTCATCTAGTCAAACAGGAGAAAAGTTTACAATAAGAGACACAATAAGATGTACTGACAAGGGGATCGTATACTTGATCCAATGTAGCTGCAATAAGCAATACTTGGGAGAAACGACCAGAATTCTCATGGAACGAATCAGGGAGCATATGTGACTTATTGAAAAAGGAAAAAAAGATACCCATCTATATAGACACTTTAGAGATGTCCACAGCAATAACTTGAAAGAACTTAAATTCTGGGGAATAGTTAAAGTACAACCGGATTGGAGGGGAGGAGATTTTGAGACTTAACTTCTCTAAAAGGAAGCAGAAATGATCTATAGAATGAGAACCCTACACCCCTTGGGACTCAACTCTGAATTGGATGTCATCCCCTTTATGTATGAATATAAAAGGGTTTTCTATCTCTATGGGAAATTTTACTATGGTAAATATTACTGATGTAATAGCACTTAAGGATGTATCTATAAAGTAATATAGCTAATATGAAGATAGTACCATTTATGTTATATAAATCAGTGAATATATATTTAGAGGGGCCCTTTAGTCTATTATTAAATGACTGGATTTATTTACATACACACTAAGCTAGTGGATAGAATCTGTATAGAGGATTTGTTATAAGTTATATTACCATCTATGCTATATAAAATAGTAAGTGTCCATTTAGAGAGATCCTTCATTCCCTTTATTATTATAATTTGGTACATTCATAATTGATTAGAGTCATCTAGCTATACACTGAGCTGGTTGATAGAATCCATATAAAGGATCATTTGAACAATATGATGATAGTTATAACACACATATAGCTTTCTTGTATATATTCTCCAATTCCTCCTTTAAACTATTCCACCTTTATTAATAAAGAGGAGGTACTAGAGGCTGATTACCTCATCTCATACAACCTATCAGAAGTTTGTTAGGTCTATTAATACTGCACACATTGCATACTACACACATCTTGAAAAAGCCCCCAGGGGTGAAATGCGTTGATTGTGTTTGTAAAGTTTGATGTTTTTATCCAGAAAGTCTTTTATATAGCTACTAAGAGAGGGCCTTATATATTAGGCCTTATATATTAGTCCGTATCTGGGCTGTTAACTGTTACTGCACAAACTTTATGGATTTTACGAACTCTTTGTACTTTGCGTACCATAAATAACATGGACTCTTGATTCTAAAAGCCAGAAAAGAGAAGAGTAACCGACTCCCACATCTTGGAGTCTGACAAACATCTCCAGCAAGGTATAAACAACCCAAAAGGATCAATCACAGAAGCCAGTACCAGAGAGTATACACAGCTGATCGTCCTCACACGCTGTACCCCAAGTGACGTCAGACGCCTTTAACATATGTGAAAGCTCAGGAGGAAGGCGGAAGTGAATTGCAGTATTTGGCGCACTCACCACCCACACACCGCAGGAGCGGTCCAAGAAGATCAATTGAACTACACCGAGCCGTAGGAGCAGACAAACTATCACAGTGATTGGAATCACTAATCTTGAGAGACGATCCATCCTCCCCCTGGCAATAGTGCTACCCTCTTCTTATTGACGCCTTCTCTCTCAACGGAGAGTGAGGGGTGTGCAGGTACCTTTCTACTTATCCACGCTTCCCCTTTAGTCATAACAAACTAGACTTATTACCTTACTACCGTCTAAGTAGACAAACAGATGTTGAATTGCTATCCTAAAATATATTTTTAAAAGATCTTTGCACATTTTTAGCAACTAACTTATTTTTTACATTTTTTGCATATATGCAGACACATATTTTGTGTCCTTGTTTTTAGTTCACTTTTCTTTTTTTCTGGATGTCCAGTGCGAGCAGCTAAATAGCGCTCATTTATGCATTATCTTACTACTTGCCTCCTCAATTTTAGCACAGTCAAGTATTTTATTCTATCTATTGTCTCAAAATTAGGTGTTATATTTATTATCCTTCAATTATTAGGCGTTATTTATGAATTATACTAAATGGGATATTTCTATATAATTTTATATTAAATAATTTGTATTTTTGTAATCTGCTTTATTTGAGCTAATCCTTAGTTCATATTCTATTTCTATATATTATATTCTGTTTCACACATATATTGAGATACACACTAATATTAGATAAGAATACATAGTATATTTCATTAGTTGATGTCCCCATCTGAGACTACATACATATATTTCTCTTTCTTTTTTATAATATGCGTAAAGAGAATATTCATACTATACTGATACATAAACTACCGAGTCACAAAACCCCATAGTGTGGTTATTATCCTTTTGCTTACCCCTAGCCGAGAGCGCCAGTACTAAAATAACCCCTTTATCCACTTATTAACACCAGCACATGCTAATGTGCGCTGGTATTACAAGTTAACAGCAATGCGAACGCAAGCTCGGGAAGCATTGTGCTCACGAGAGCGCGTTTCCATAGGCTCCAATGGGAGCCTTGTTTTGATGCTGTCAGAGATGGCATCAGAACCTAAGCATAGAAAAGAGGGCAAGTAGTGCAGCGATGGGCAGCATTTGTAGATATATATGGTTATGCTGATTTACATATATATTTATTGTTAATGTGTGTATACACAGATATTAGCACATACAAATATATATGTATATAAGCATATACATATATATTTACTAGGAACACACAGTTCCCATAGACCACAATGTAAAGGCACTTTTCAGAGATTTTTTTTCCAACGCCCCACTCCCATCAACTTTAGTGCAGTTGTTTTTTTAGTAAAAAAACTATAATGCCTTCTATTTGAGGGCATTTGGGTAGGCTGACCATATTGCCGCTTTAAGAAGGAACACATATGAAAAATACATATGTGAGGGTTCTTATACAAAACCATTTGTAGGGGCACTTTTATAAAATTAACCAGAGATCGTTGCACCTGTAATGGCTGGTTAATTATGGCGCGCCCGCAAATGGGCAAATTGGCCGTTTGCGGGTGAACAATAATTTAGCACTCCACTTTTAATCTAGCCCTAAAGCAATAAACATATCTTAAGCTGACCTGGTCAGCTAGTGTCCTAACTGATATAGAACATATTAAAATAAAGTGTTACACTCACGTATATATGTCACAAACAGCAAATTGCTTTCCTGTCCAAGCAGTGTCAAGTGGAGTGCTGTTTCGAATGTAACAAACTGGTATCAATGGATGAGAGACTCAGCTCACCACAAGCCCTTACTGATACACTGAATGTTAAAACAGTGTTACAAAAGAGGCCAGGGGTAAGAGAGGAATGAGAATAAACTGTGTAGCTGAACTGTCTGGTACTTTAATCAGCTCCTATAAAACAAACAACAACTAAGTACTAGAAAGAAACTGTGAGTTTATAAAAGTGAATACCAAAGAAAGACATAACTTTGTAAAAATTTAGTCTTGCTATCCAGACCAATGCAGCTTGCATAAATAACTTAATGCAGATCTTCTGTTAGCAGAGGTATCCAGAGTAAGGTAATCTTAGTCAGACAGTCCGGGTCAGGGCCTCATAAAGAAAAAGCAGGACAAAATAATTTAACAAATTCAGAGTTCACAAACAAGACAAGTCTAATACCCAGTCAGTCACAAACAAAGGGTTAATATAAAAGCTTAGCCAGAGGAAGCAGTCAAACAATTTTTCCAAGTAGTAATTGCCAGAGTAAGAGGTTCAGCAACTCAATACACAAACAAGCACATGCAACAAACACAGAACAATTATAGACTACTGCAATTAAGACCTAATTGATCTTCTAGGCCTCTTCAAAGGTACACTATGCCTAACTTCAGTAGATACAGAAATCCCTCTTTTAGCCAAGCACCTGATATGACAGAGCCCCCTCAAGTGCAACTCCAAGGTGCACCTACACGGTCTGGATGGACAACCTCTGTGAAAAGATGCCTCCAAACATGGAGCATGGATGTTATTTTCATGAATCATCTTCTGGACCATAGCCCTTTCAGCGGACCAGATATTCCAAACGACCCCTGGAAATAAGAGAATCCAAAATCTTTTGAACCTCATATTCATCCAGACCATTAACTAACACCAGAACCGGAGGCGGGGAAGTCCTACGCTGACCAAGTAAGGATTCCCTAAAAGGTTTCAAAAGGGACACATGAAATACAGGGGGAATATTTAAAAAATTTAACAATTCAAGGCAAACAGCCACTGGGCTCCCTAAACTCACAATCTTAAAAGGACTCAAAAATCGGGACCTTATTTTTTTAGAGGGACACTGAAATTTTAAATGGATAGTCTACAGTTTTATTGTTTTAAATCTTAGTTCTTTTGACAGACTTGCACTTTAGTCAATCACTGTCTAACTGTGAAAAACTGTCAAAATGCCTTGAGATAAGAGTTGGCCTTCGACAGCTTAGAAATCAATCTGAGCCTTCCTAAGTTTAACTTTCAAAAAAGAATACCAAGAGAACAAATCAAATTTGATCTAAATCATGAAAGTTTAATATTGACTTGACTGTACCTTTAAATTTAATAGTAGCCAGCCAACTGAACAACCTGGTGCAGCAGATCTTAACTCATCTGCATAATGCTTCTGTTTATCCTGAGCACCATGAAAAGCTAACTGAACTTTTTCAAAATTGCTTTGAATGGGAGCCAGTCTCTCAATGAAAACTAGTACTGTAGTATAAGCAAATTCAGCAGTTTAAATCAAACCAATCATCCTGCAAACATGAAGTATAACCACAAATATTGCTCAAGAATCTGATTTGTTCTCTCTATCTGGCCATTTGATTGTGGATGATAGACAGAAGTAAAAGAACTAGAAATGTTCAAATATTTGCAAACATTTTTTCAAAATTGAGATGTAAATTGTAGACCCCTGTCTGAAATAATATCTTCCAGAAGACTGTGCAGCCAAAAAACTGTGTCTAAAAAAGTAAATAGCCGCTTTTCTAGCTGAAGGAACCCCTTTCATAGGTAAAAAATGGGCCATCTTTGAAAACCTATCAACCACAACCATGATGCTAGAATAGCCATTAAATGGAGGAAGATCAGCAATAAAATCAATAGAGGTATGTGACCAAGGTTTCTGGGGAACAAGTAATGGCTGTAATAACCCTACAACTTTACAGGTACTATGTTTTGATCTTGCACATACCTCACAGGACAGAACAAAATCCTGCACTTCCTCCTGTCACTTAGGCCACCAAAAATAACAAAAAAATAATTCCTTTGTCTTCCTAATACCCCCTTGACCTGCTGAAAATTTTCATAAAAATGATTCAATATTGCAAAACGAAGCTCTGGGGGACCTACCACCTTATCATTACACAAAGTCAAACAATCAATGAAAGAGGTAGAATATGCAGGAGGAAGAGAAACAGGATCAGCACTATTCAATTTATCCATCACAGAAACGTTTACTGCAATGAAATTAGAAGGGGTAAGAATGGATTCACAACAATTATCAGATACAGAATCATCCTCAAACATCCTGGACAAAGCAGCTGTCTTGCCAGTTCTTGAGCCAGGGCGAAATGTAATCAATAAATTAAACCTTGCAAAAAACAAATCCCAGCAAGTTTGCCTGGGCTTTAAACGTTTTGCAGATCTCAAATAATCAAGATTTCTATGATCATTGTAAAGAGTCTGAAAAATGAAGGAAACAGAGGCGCCACAATAGCCTAGTACCACCAAACCAAGTAATAATAGAGGCAAGACAAATGGCTTATCACAAATGTGATGCACCAATGGTGCTATTGGGACAGGCTGGAACTTCACAGTAGTCCAGCTCACTGGATGGGAACAAACTGTAGTCCAGATCAGGAAAATTCCAGGGAGATCACCACCAATGTCTGTATAGGAATATAAAGCGAACTACCATGGCCTAGTACAGTTTGGTAAAGCAGAGTTGTTTGATAAAGTCACACTTACAAGATGGAAAGCACTTCCAGGAGCAATACAGGTAGACTGGGACTTCTCAGCCGCCCAGCAGACTGAACTCCACTGCCACACTCAAAATCCCAAGGTATGGGGTGATAAAATCCAAGCAGCAAGTGTATATGATAAAAACAATTTCTTTATTTAAAAGCAACGCGTTTCTCAGTCTCTAAAGGGCTGTTTCCTCAGGCTATTATACAAAACATAAAAAAATACACTTGCTATTTAAAGGGTAACTAACCCTCTGATTGGTTAATAAATAATGAGTTCCATCTGCGTGTTGTAGCCTCATTTTGCTTGCCCACCATGGTAACAAAAGGTAAACAACATTATCTATACACATAGAAATATAAGAAAATATTACTGACAATATACAATGCTAATATGTTAATCAACCTATATACATATATAATGGTATTGCTTCTATACGTAGGTAAGTAGATGTGCACAAACATCCAAAATTGGATATTATCAGTGATCATAATGACAATGTTTAACCAAGCAGTCACTTGCTGGTATCGGATCATCATAAACAAGATCAAGATCGAGATTCCCTAAGTGATAATTCTTGGGGTTGACTGTGTACAAACATGGGAAAAATGTATATGTTATTATTGGAAAAGTATATATATCACCTGCTTATGATTCAAAGTAACTTGTATTAATGCTCTGCGATAATGCCACCATCAAGCACCAGTCCTTCCTCCTCCCCCACAGTGGGTGTGTAGATTGACAACCAATCACGCGCTGGATAGGGCTGGGTTTAGATGGCAATGAAATTGCTGTGTAACTGAAGATGGCCCCGCCAACACTAAGTTACCCCACCAACCGAAATCGCCAATACCGAGTTAACTTCAAAGCATATTTGTTAGAGAATCGGAGCAGGCAAGCCAACAAATATGATGATAAGTTTCTGAGTCCCATTGATCTTGTAACAAAAAACAGGCCATCATAATTATATACATTTATATATGTATAACAAATATTTGGTCAAAGTTAATTGTAACAACTATGTGAAAGTAAAACAAACTAACCCAATATTAATAAATCCTGAAAGAATATGTGAGTGTGAGAAAAAATATGTAGTTCTATTATTGGTACCACTAGATAAGATGAAAATATGTGTGCCTATAATATAATAGGGTTAGTGAAAGGAGCATCAAAACAAGAAACTTAATGGCTAAATGTAACATAGATATCCCATCAAGAAAAATGAATAGAACCTAAATAAGGAAGATGTGTGTGAGGATATATGTGCAAATGAACAGATAAAAATGATGTGCATAGAACACTATGTTAAAAATGACAATACAAGTGTGGGTACTAGCGTATTACTATATAAGCAATAATTTATGTGTTGTCAATATAGCAAACTATAGAATGTGATATGTTCTTATTAATAGTGAATGAGCCAGAACGTTACAAATGCTCTAATAATAAATATTAACAATAAATAGTGTTGTAGTGATAAGAGTATGTATAAGGCCATCTAAGCGTATAAATGGAAAAGCCCAAAATAAGTGACGGGACGTTGTGGAAAAATACACCATTATATGAAATGATGTAAGCAGTCTAATTCACACATTAGAATCTTAGACATAAATATATTTGGAGCAGTCCCCCATCAGGTGTACAGCTGTTTCTTCAAGATCACCTTGTTAATGACAGCCACCATATATAATTAGATGAACGCCGCCATATCAAGATTCTCATTGAGGCCATCAGGTTGCAGTGTTTTTAGTTTAATAATCCAATAGGATTCTCTCCTTCTAAGGGTCATAAATGCATCACTGTGTGATCTAGGGATTGACTCAATGGGCATGATACTCATAGGGTTTTTTTGACCTTTATGAAAATGTGTACGGTGTCTTGATACACTATGGGCTTTAGACTTTGTCTTAATATTGTATGCATGTTCACCCGATCTTTTTTTCACCTTACGGCAGGTGCAACCAATATACTGGACCCCACATATACAACTCAGGAGATATATGAATAATGAAGATTTGCAGGTCATGAAACCTTTGATGTTGAAAGTTTCCCCAGTAGTGTGAGATGTAAAAGTTGATACTCTATGTGTAATGAAATTGCGCATGACGCAACGTTTTCTGCAGCACTTAAATATCTTATTCCTAAGAAGGCTGACTCCTAGGGGTCTTATGTGTGGTACACCGGCCCCTTTGTATTTATCTCTTACTACTTTACAAGGTGCCAAGGTGGTTTTGAGAGTGGGGGCTCTTCTATAAACCACTTTAAGTTTGGGACCGAGTATTTTCTTCAAAACAGGATCATTGGTCAATATAGGCCAATGTTTACATATAATCTTATTGATATCACAATAATTAGAATTATATTATTATATTATATTATATTATATATTATAGTAATAAATAGTGGTGGATTTGAATCTTTGACAGTCCCCAGCGGCAGAGCAGTCCAAGGACAAACCACTAGCATGGTCAGACAGACAGGGTTTGGCAACAGCAAAGCAGTCCAAGGGCACACCACTAGAATGGTCAGGTAGGCAGGATTTGGCAACAGCAAAGCAGTCCAAGGCCACACCACTAGTATGGTCAGACAGGCAGGGTTCGGCAACAAAGAGGCAATCCAGAACAATAGGGGTTAATAAGCAGAGTAGTTAGACAGGCAGGGTTCAGCAGCAGTATATCAATTCAGCAATTTAGGGGTATAACAGGTAGAGTAGTCAGACAGGCAGGGTTCAAACACTTTAAGGCAATACTGTAGTAACGATCTATCACACCCAGGAGCACACAAAGTAACACCTATACTTGGGCAGTAATAGATCGTTATTGAGGGACATACATAGGCGCAGGATTCACGCCACAGGAATCCAGACCGGCATCTGAGAGAGAGGAGCATCCGGATCCGACACAGCCCCTAGCAACAAGCAGGGAAGGAGACGTCACGCCCCTAGCAACGGCTAGAGCGACGCGGCATGACAGATATAACCAAGAAAGTGTCAAGGGGCCGAATGGCCCCTGATGCCCCTGTTTCCGTGTAAGCCTTCAGGCTCACCGGAAACAGCAGTTATGAAGCAGCAGTCTTAAGACCGCTGCTCCTTAACTGGTCCGCTGCCTCTGAGGCGGCGGACATCGATCCACTGATTCCAATACGATCGGGATGATTGACCGTCCCTGCTAGCGGACGATTGGCTGCAAATCTGCAGGGGGCAGCATTGTACAAGCAGTTCACCAGAAATTCTTGTGCAATGTTAAATGCCGATAGCGTATGCTGTCGGCATTCAGCGATGTCTGGCGGACATGATATGCTACAGCGTATCATGTCCGCCAGACATTGGTAAATCAGCCCCCAAAAGGCATTACCAAATATTCGAAGTGCCCATGTCTGGTTCGAAAAGCAGTCTTCATTCAATGCCCTTACGAATTCGATTTAGGGTATAAGCACCTCTGAGAATAATTCTAGAAACATTGTTAGCTGACTTCACCTTATTAAATAACTCATTAATTAAAGGAAGTGCCTGTAATATCATTCAGAGCCTTATAGTCCAGTCAACACAGGGCCTTAAAGGCCCGTCTTTTTTTTTTCAACAACAAAAATACCATCCCCAGCAGGAGAGGTAGAAGGTCTTATAAATTACTTGGCAAAATTCTCCTCAATATAATCCTTAAGATGTTTAAATTCAGGAACTGATAGAGGAAAAATCCTGCAAAAAAAAAAAAACAATAGCACCTGACTAAAGCTCAATGGGACAATGATAAGATCTATGAGGTGGTAATTTTTCAGATGTTTTTCTTTTCAAAAACATCCCTAAACTTACAGTATTTAGAGGTAACAACAGGCTCAACTTCAGAATTGCTAGTACAAATTACAGAAAAATGTTTAGACAGACACCCCTGGGGGTCGATCCGATATAAAGCGTCGCCCGCAAAAGCCGGCGACGCCAATAATTGCGCGGATTTGGTATCCTATATACGGCGTAAGCTAGAAGTTACGCGCGTATATTTCTGCCGTCGCCCGCAGTTTTTTGGGCCATAGGCAGGTATACCAAACCCGCGCAGTTTGGTATCCAATATGCAGCGTAAGGACTTACGTGGCGAAAATGGAGAAAACTTACTCCATTTTCACCTCGCCACAAAAAGCAGCCGTAAGAAGCCTTACGCTGACTATTGGAGCCCCGTAACTCCCTAAACTAGCTGCTAAAATAAACCTAACACCTAACGCATGCGCAATGTCTATCTCCCTGTCAACCGCGATCTGCTAAAATAAACCTAACACCTAACGCATGCGCAATGTCTATCTCCCTGTCAACCGCGATCCCCCCCCCCGAAATCCCTAATAAAGTTATTACCCCCTAAAACGCCGCTCCCGGACCCCGCCGCCATCTACATAAACTAACCCCCTACTGTGAGCCCCTAAAACCGCCGCCATCTACCTTATCTATCCCGTAATCTGACCCCTTACACCGCCGCCACCTATATAAAAATGATTAACCCCTAATTTAATCTACCTACCCCGCCGCCAGCTATGTTATCTATATTAACCCTAAGTATATTATAGTTAATATAGTTATTACATTATATATATTAACTATATTAACCCTAATTATATTAGGGTTAATATAGTTACTATAGTATTTATATTAACTATATTAACTCTATCTAACCCTAACACCCCTAACTATATTTATATTAAATTAATCTAATTAATTTATAAACTAAAATATTCCTATTTAAATCTAAATACTTACCTATAAAATAAACCCTAAGATAGCTACAATATAATTAATAATTACATTGTAGCTATGTTAGGGTTAATATTTATTTTACAGGTAAATAGTTAATTATTTTAACTAGGTATAATAGATATTA
This sequence comes from Bombina bombina, assembly GCF_027579735.1. NCBI lineage: Eukaryota > Metazoa > Chordata > Amphibia > Anura > Bombinatoridae > Bombina > Bombina bombina. Next base: position 490,076,996 of record NC_069500.1, on the reverse strand, counting down.
AATAGTTATTAACTATTTAATATCTACCTAGTTAAAATAATTACCCAATTACCTGTAAAATAAATCCTAACCTAAGTTACAAATACACCTACACTATCAATAAATTTAATAAACTACAAACATCTATCTAAAAATACAATTAAATTAACTAAACTAAATTACAAAAAAAAACAAACACTAAATTACAAAAAATAAAAAAAAGATTACAAGATTTTTAAGCTAATTACACCTATTCTAAGCCCCCTAATAAAATAATAAACCCCCAAAATAAAAAAAATTCCCTGCCCTATTCTAAATTAAACAAATTTCAAAGCTCTTTACCTTACCAGCCCTTAAAAGGGCCTTTTGTGGGGCATGCCCCAAAGAATTCAGCTCTTTTGCATTCAACAAATACAATCCCCCCCCCCATTACAACCCACCACCCACATACCCCTATTCTAAACCCACCCAAACCCCCCTTAAAAAATCCTAACACTACCCCCCTGAAGATCTCCCTACCTTGTCTTCACCACACCGGGCCGAACTCCTGATCCGATCCGGGCGATGTCGTCCTCCAAGCGGCAAAGAAGAAATCTTCCTCCGGCGATGTCATCCTCCAAGCGGCAAAGAAGAATTCTTCCTCCGGCGACGTCTTCCTCCAAGCGGCAGCAAAGTCTTCATTCTTCCGGCGGCATCTTCAATCTTCTTTCTTCGCTCCGCCGCCGCGGAGCATCCATCCCGGCCGATTGCTAAACCTTGAATGAGGTACCTTTAAATGACGTCATCCAAGATGGCGTCCGCCGAATTCCGATTGGCTGATAGGATTCTATCAGCCAATCGGAATTAAGTTAAAAAAATCTGATTGGCTGATTGAATCAGCCAATCAGATTCAAGTTCAATCCGATTGGCTGATCCAATCAGCCAATCAGATTGAGCTCGCATTCTATTGGCTGTTCCGATCAGCCAATAGAATGCGAGCTCAATCTGATTGGCTGATTGGATCAGCCAATCGGATTGAACTTGAATCTGATTGGCTGATTCAATCAGCCAATCAGATTTTTTTAACTTAATTCCGATTGGCTGATAGAATCCTATCAGCCAATCGGAATTCGGCGGACGCCATCTTGGATGACGTCATTTAAAGGTACCTCATTCCAAGTTTAGCAATCGGCCGGGATGGATGCTCCGCGGCGGCGGAGCGAAGAAAGAAGATTGAAGATGCCGCCGGAAGAATGAAGACTTTGCTGCCGCTTGGAGGAAGACGTCGCCGGAGGAAGAATTCTTCTTTGCCGCTTGGAGGATGACATCGCCGGAGGAAGATTTCTTCTTTGCCGCTTGGAGGACGACATCGCCCGGATCGGATCAGGAGTTCGGCCCGGTGTGGTGAAGACAAGGTAGGGAGATCTTCAGGGGGGTAGTGTTAGGATTTTTTAAGGGGGGTTTGGGTGGGTTTAGAATAGGGGTATGTGGGTGGTGGGTTGTAATGGGGGGGGGATTGTATTTGTTGAATGCAAAAGAGCTGAATTCTTTGGGGCATGCCCCACAAAAGGCCCTTTTAAGGGCTGGTAAGGTAAAGAGCTTTGAAATTTGTTTAATTTAGAATAGGGCAGGGAATTTTTGTTATTTTGGGGGTTTATTATTTTATTAGGGGGCTTAGAATAGGTGTAATTAGCTTAAAAATCTTGTAATCTTTTTTTATTTTTTGTAATTTAGTGTTTGTTTTTTTTTGTAATTTAGTTTATTTAATTTAATTGTATTTTTAGATAGATGTTTGTAGTTTATTAAATTTATTGATAGTGTAGGTGTATTTGTAACTTAGGTTAGGATTTATTTTACAGGTAATTGGGTAATTATTTTAACTAGGTAGATATTAAATAGTTAATAACTATTTAATATCTATTATACCTAGTTAAAATAATTAACTATTTACCTGTAAAATAAATATTAACCCTAACATAGCTACAATGTAATTATTAATTATATTGTAGCTATCTTAGGGTTTATTTTATAGGTAAGTATTTAGATTTAAATAGGAATATTTTAGTTTATAAATTAATTAGATTAATTTAATATAAATATAGTTAGGGGTGTTAGGGTTAGATAGAGTTAATATAGTTAATATAAATACTATAGTAACTATATTAACCCTAATATAATTAGGGTTAATATAGTTAATATATATAATGTAATAACTATATTAACTATAATATACTTAGGGTTAATATAGATAATATAGCTGGCGGCGGGGTAGGTAGATTAAATTAGGGGTTAATCATTTTAATAGAGATGGCGGCGGTGTAAGGGGCTTACATTAGGGGTTAATAATTTTAATATAGATGGCGGCGGTGTTAGGGGCTCACTTTAGGGGGTTATAGATATAATATAGCTGGCGGCGGGGTACGGGAGCGGCGGTTTAGGGGTTAATAACTTTATTAGGTTGCGGCGGGGTAAAGGAGCGGCGGTTTAGGGGTTAATAGCTTTTTTATTGTTAGGCTAGTGAGGGGGGATAGAGGGTTAGACGTGTCGGGCTATGTTAGGGAGGCGTGTTAGACAGTGCGGGCTATGTTAGGGAGGCGTGTTAGACAGTGCGGGTGTTTTAGACTTTAGTCAGGTTTTATAGGCGCCGGCAGATTCTAACGTGCCGCAAGTCACTGGCGACGCCAGAAATTTGTACTTACGCAGATTTCTGGACATCGCTGGTTTGTGAGACTTACGGCACGTTAGCATCTGACGGCGACTTATATGGGATGGCTCGAGTTGCGAGCTGAAACTGCGGGCGACGCCGGTTCCCTCGCTTGCGCCGCAAACTGCGATCTATATCGGATCGCGCCCCTGTTCGTAAAAAGAAGAGGAAAAGGTGACTTGTCCAGACTTCCAATTAATACTAGGATTATTTTTTGTAAGCCGAGTTAACCCTAAAATTACGTGAAAAATGAGAATTTTAACTACATAAAAAAAATTCTTTACACATTAAAATTTCCAATAATCATCTAAAGAGTACAGGTCTCATACACAATAGGGACAGAACTAATTGGATTACCATCCACCATGTGCACCATAGGTGGATTCTTATTTTCTACCAGTGATATAGACTGTTACTGAACAAGAGAAGAATCCAAAAAACAACCACTAGCAGCAGAATTAATAATACCACTAAATTAAATATGTCTTTCAGTCCGATGAAAAACAACAACAATAGTCGAATGGTCAGCAGATACAAATGAAAATGTACTAAGAAAAACTCTCTTTTGCTGGAGTTTCTTTTGCAACAAATCCGACCCCCATTGCCACAATATAAACAGAGCTTTAACCGAAACCAGCATTCCTCAGGAGATAAGGATCCCTTAATTAACCCTTTCTTAATGGGCTCACACTCTGAAACAATAGACTTAAAGAAAGATTCAACCTTAGACTTAGGTTCACTTAAAACAGAAAAATCCTTAAATGATGTTTTCTTAAATAAAATCTGATTGACACCTTTCTCTCTTTTCCTTTCCCTAAATCTATGGTTTATTTGTATAACTATTCTCATCAAATCACTCAGACTTAAGAATGCCAATACGTGCTAACCAGGGGTCAAGTCGAGCGGGAACGCATGGGAACGGAGTTCCTGCACTATTTATACAGGTGGAACTTTGTTCCCCCTGGAAAGAGAACAGAAACACTTCAGTAAACCCTGCTGCTGCTGGTGGGTGGAGCTGGAGCACAGTCTGGTTAGAGGGATAGTGAGATCCTCTAGTAATGGGCAATAACACTTCCTACAGTACACTAAATGCAAGCCTGTCTGTGGTGCTGTTGTGTGATCGCCGCACTGTGTGGAACACATGATGCGTACATTTCGGTGTAGTTTGCTCCGGGGTTAATTAGCTCCCCTCAGTAGAAATAGGACTATAACACCTTAAGTGGGTGAGACTGTGACAAAAGATCAGTCTCAGGCCCAAAGAAAACCATTCAAACCTTCCTTGGTTTTAATTTGCTTTCATTAACCAAAGTGTATAGATTGTATACATATAAATACATATATATATATATATATATATATATATATAAAACAAAATTTATTACGAGGGGGTGGACGTCTTGGAGAGTTCCCACACTTTTTTTGTAGAACTTGACCCCTGGTGCTAACTCATCCTTGAGTTCTTCAGATACTCTAATTCTAAACTGATCTATCAATTCATGCCACATTCCACCCTGTATCACCAGACAACAAACAAAATATGGCAATATAATCTTTCATAGATCTTGTGTAAGTAATTTAATAGAATTTTGAGCTGTAGCAGCAGAAAATGAATCATAAATAAGCTTCATAGCTTCCACAAAAGAATCCCATGTATCAAGGGCTTTATCCCCAATTAATAACAAATGATGGGCTCATTTAAGGGACTCCTCTGATAAAAAATAAATAGCTGTTATAACTTTCAAATAAAATATTACCTCACAGGCCATACTAAAGGCTTTAAAATGCTGCCAACTCCTTTACAGGGACATGATACTTAATGTTAAAGCACTTGAAAGTGATGCAGCATAGCTGTAAAAAGCTGACTAGAAAATATCACCTGAACATCTCTATGTAAAAAAGGAAGATATTTACCTCAAATTTCCTAAGTATTCACACCCCACTGTAAAAAGACGTTAAGCAGCCAGGGAGGCTGCTTGTCCCAGGACTTGCAAGGGAGTGTTCATCTGGCATGTGCAGGCACAGTCATGTTATTTTCTTTCCTAAGATATGGAGGGCCCACAACGTCTTTCCAATTACTAGTGGTAATATCACTCATGGCTAGCAGGAGGAGGCAAAGCTGTTAAGTGTCACTCCCCTACCCATAATCCCCAGTCATTCTCTTTGCCTCTGTCAATGGAGGAGGTGAAGTTTGTTGTCTGAAGAAATCAATTCCTTTTCAGGTACTTTTCCCTGCAAGCAAGGATTTGGATTTAGCTGAGTCCCTGTCAATCTCTTCAGTAGAGTAGTGGTGGCTTTTAAGCAGTTAGGAAGTTGTGAGGTAGTCCTTGCTTTGCTTCCTAACACATTGCTGCCCATGGTACAGAAAGCCAGAGTTGGTTACTCTGTTCTTTCTTTTTCTACAGCTCTCTGTAAGGAGTATGTGTCCTTTCATGCCTTGTGAGCTGTCTTCCTGCCGGACAGCTAGACTGCAGGTGTTTTCGTCTTCTAGATCTTGGAGACTTGCCCTTCAGAAGAATATGTCATATGCAGTAGATGGGGACATTTTTAAAATCCTTTATACAGGATTTTCTTTGGCAGTGGGCAGGCAAATTATGCATGTTGAGACTAGGGGGCTGATTCCGGCAAGCCTGAAGTTATGGACCGCTATTCCATAACTTGTCCGCCTGATCTGAAGCCGCAGACAGAAATCAAGCCGATCGAATACGATCGGGTTGATCGACACCCCCTGCTAGCGGATAATTGGCCGCGACATTGCACCAGCAGTTCACAAGAACTGATAGACTGCTTGAGCATTTGTTTTGAATTTCAGTCTCTTCAGTGTCGATCTACTATATGATCGTTTTAGAGACTTCTGGCAGTCAAATTTTGTATAAGTGTTATGGTAAGGCACCTCAGCCTGTCTGAGGTGTAGGGGGTCTGATTGGTTTATTATTTTAAAGAATTAGCATAACGTTAAGCAGGTTGTGGTACTAAAAATTCTTAAAGTGACAGTGTATTTAAAACATTTCTACAATTTGGGGAATTTTTTATTTAGTATTATGGACATGGACCGAGACTCTGTCTTTTGACAAATGCTTGTTATGCCTTGAGGCACAAATTGTTTTGCCTATGCAATTCTGTGCTGCATGATTAGCTAGAACACTTCAATTTAATGATAAATTGTTGCCCTCTGAGCCCAATGTCTCTCAGGATGATGCTATTCAGGCAATGGCACAGCTTTCTCCTCAAACGTCCCAAGCCTCTATGGCGTCACATACAGTGCCCTGCAGTTCCTCACAGCCTCCTGGAGGAGTTTATTTGCCTGCAGATTTTGCTGCACAGGTATCTTCTGACGTATCTGTGGCATATCTGCTTTTCCTATGTTGGGGAAACGCAAGAGGAACATTAAACATTTGTAAGATAGTAAGGTATCTGTCCCATCTGCTGCTACGCAGGTTGCCCTCCCTCATAATTCTGATGAGGAGGATACGTCGGTAGCCTCCGAGGGTGAAATCTTAGATTCGGACAATATAATTCCTTCATTTGATACTGAAGAAGTAAACTTCAGATTTAATCTTGAATAACTTTGTGTACTGTTAAAGGAGGTATTAGCTACTTTGGACGACTCCGATAGTTCTGTCGTTGTCAACCCTAAGAAGTCTAGCAAACTTAATAAATACTATGATGTTCCTTCCTCTGTGGAAGTGTTTCCTTGTCAGGGTTGAGCACTGTTTCTTTAAGAGACTCTGAAGTTTCTCCTAATTGATTGCTCCTCCTATAAAACAACACAGCACATTGCAATCAGTGCTTGGTATTGTGTTCCAGTATCCACTGAGTACTCCTTGTATTATGCTCTGGATTACAAGTTGTCTAAGCCTCTCTGCCTTATTTTCTAACAGGTTGAAATATCTGCTGGATTTCCTAAATACCGGATCCTACTCTCACTTACTTCCTCATTTGATGCCTCTGCAAGATTCCTCAGTGGGGTAAAGGAAGATTTATTACCTTCTCTCAGTGTCTCTCTGCTTCAGCAGCAGCCGCTGCTACATTCCAGGCTGTCAGCTCTGCCAGTGACTTCACAGGCTCACTTCCTCCTCATTTAGCATTCACACGCTGCCTGCCTGCTCCACATCAGACTTCTCAGCTCCTGCAGCATTTCAGGTACACTCTCTGCAAATACTACTACTGACTGCTTAGCTTGCTACCACTTACAAATATTGCAGTATTTGATTATACATATTTAGGTAGTATTACGCTCTCCATCCTGAAATTATTCTTTGAGTGTGAATCCAGGATCTGTGTACTTTTCTGCACGCTGAGCCAGAGTGTGTTCTGAATAACTTTACCTTACTTCTACCATAGCCCAGTCTTGCTTGCTTCATTTAACAACCTGTGAATCAGAGTTGTTATTAACAACCTGTTTTTACCATAAGGTGGTCTTATATTTCCCTGTCCAATACTTTAATTATTCTGTCAAAAGGTATACAGTGTGTGTTTATAAGATAAAGATATAGACTGTGTATATTTTGAAATAATAAAACACTTTATTTTTCAGAATCTGCTTGTCAGTAGTTGATTCAATAAATAAAGTGTAACAACCAAATTTTTACTACTGTTGTGTTCCATATAACAAACATTAATTGAGAGTAACATTATATAATACCAAGCCCAAAAAAAAAAAATAAAAAAAAAAAAAAAAAAAATATGGAACCAGTAGATCTTCCACAGGTTGTTTTTAATCTCACTCAAAGGGTTGATCAGTTAGCCCAGGGCTTACACGACTTACAAGTTGAAAATGTTGCACTAAGAAATATTATAAAAGAATCCATTGCACTGAAATCTAGTCAATTTGAGACTATGCTTGAACCACAGGTTTCCTTACCAGAGCATTTCTCAGGCAATAGAAAAATGTACAGGCAGTTTAAAAATGCCTGCCACTTACTCTTTTCCATGAAACCCAGGACTTACCCCACTGAGAGAGTGAAGGTTCTGACCACCATATCATTCCTCAGAGGGGAACCAAGAAACTGGGCTGACAAATTCTTTGAGACAGAGGATCCAATTTTAGGATCACTAGAAGCTTTCTTTGCATCCATGGATGCATTATTTCAAGATACAGATATCCAGCTCACAGCTGAATCCTCCATGAGAAGCCTCAAACAAGGCAAAAGACCCGTGGAGGAGTATATCACAGACTTTAAACAGTTTTCTGCTGATTCTCTTTGGAATCCCATAGCCTTGCGGAACCAATTCCGTATTGGTCTCTCTGAGGCTTTGAAAGACGAATTTGCTAGGATTGAACAACCAAAAACTCTAGACGCCTTTATGAGAATGGCTACTCAAATTGACCGCCGCCTCCGTGAGAGAAAAGCGGAAAAATCTGCAACAGATTTAAAACCTAAAATTTCATACTCTGCTACTACCAGTCCTTACTACGCCTCCGCTAAACCTCAGCCTGAGGCAATGGAGATAGGAATCCTCAGAGGACCACTCAGTCCTGAAGAGAAATTATGCCGTAGGATGAAGAATCTTTGTTTATACTGTGCCAGTCCTACTCACAATGTTCAAGACTGCACAGTCTTGTTAAAGTCTAAGAAATGTAAGTTTAAACTTATTAATTCATCTGTACATTCTCAGTTAAAGACATCTTATTGCACGCTGTCTCTTTCTCTACAGCTGGAACAAAGTCTACTGAAAATTGATGACGCTATCATTGATTCAGGGGCTACTGGTAACTACTTAGATCTTCACTATTGTCTTCAGAATCGTATCCCCTTGATCTGCAAGAAGACACCAGTCCCCATCAAAGTAATCGATGGATCACCCATGGTTTCTGGTCCCATAACCCATGAGACCATTCCTGTTTTTGTGAATATCTGTGGACATACAGAATTGATGTCCTTAGATGTCTTACCCTCTCCTCATTTCACTTTGGTTCTTGGGATGAAGTGGTTGCAACTTCATAACCCAACTATTGTTTGGTCCCCTTTTGAAATAAAGTTTAATTCAGATTATTGCAGAAATACTTGTCTCACTGGTCATTTATTAATGCAAACTCATACAACAATAGATAACCTACCCAATGAATATTCTGATTTTAAAGATGTGTTTAGTAAGACAGAGGCAGAGAACTTACCACCTCATAGGATATATGACTGTCCGATAGACCTTCAACCTGGTGCCAAGATCCCTTACGGTCATCTCTATCCTCTCAGCCCCCCTGAATTGGAGCATTTGAAAGAATATTTAGAGGAGAACTTAAGGAAAGGATTTATTAGAGCTTCCACTTCTCCAGCTGGAGCTGGGATATTCTTCGTGCGAAATAAAGATTCCAGTCTAAGACCCATTATTGATTACCGCGAACTCAATAAATGTACAATTAAGAATCGTTATCCATTACCCTTAATTCCAGAAATGATCGAAAGACTTTCTGATGCCACCATCTTCACCAAGTTGGATTTAAGAGGGGCATATAATTTAATAAGGATAAAGGAGGGCCATGAGTGGCTGACGGCATTCAGGACCAGGTATGGTCTTTTCGAATACCTGGTAATGCCTTTCGGCCTGTGTAATGCCCCCGCTACGTTCCAGCACTTTATCAACGATGTGTTCAGAGATCTGTTGGACGTATGTCTTGTAATATATTTGGATGACATTCTCATTTATTCTAGAACCAGAGAAGAACATGTAAAACATGTTCGTCAAGTTCTTTCCCGGCTTAGAGTGCATAGACTATATGCAAAGCCTGAAAAATGCATGTTCCACACAGATCAAGTATCCTTCTTGGGCTATAACATCTCCCCCTTAGGTATTCAAATGCAGACTGAAAAGGTAAACGCAGTTCTCGATTGGCCTCAACCTAAATCAAGGAAGGATGTACAGCGGTTTTTGGGTTTTTCAAACTACTATAGAAAATTCATCAAAAACTTCTCTTCTATAGTCAAGCCTTTAACACTTTTAACTGGCAGTACAACACCTTTCATCTGGAATGCTCAGGCAGAGAAAGCTTTCCAAATTTTAAAAAGAAAATTCACATCAGCTCCCATTTTGCATTTTCCCAAACCTCAGTACCAGTACACGTTAGAAGTCGATTCTTCGGATTATGCAATTGGAGCCGTTCTCTCTCAGCAAAGTTCTTTAAGTCAACCTCTACATCCCATCTCCTTTTACTCCAAATTAATGTCACCTGCTGAAAGAAACTACGCTATTGGAGACAAAGAACTCTTAGCAATCCGCCGATCCCTCGAACATTGGAGACATCTGCTCGAAGGAACTACCATACCTATTAACATCTTTACTGATCATAAAAATTTGCAGTATCTCCAAAGAAACAAAACTCTCTCAGCCCGACAGGTTCGTTGGAGCCTCTATTTTGATCGCTTTAACTTTTCCATCATTTACAGACCAGCAGATAAAAACGGAAAGGCTGATGCCTTATCCCGTTCACTCATAAAATCTGAAGAGCTCCCACTCAGATCCAGCATCATACCTCCTGATTGTTTTGTTGGACTGATAACTCCAATCATCTCTGAACTCAAAACTTACTGCAAAGATGTTCCAATACCTCCTAAACCAGAACTCCATAAGTCTGCCGGATTATATTACCACAGGAGTAAATTGTATCTTCCTCCTCATTTGCAGTTACAGATGATAAAAGCCTCTCATGATACCCCTCTTTCCGGACACCCTGGCATTCGTAGGACTATGGAACGCCTCTCACGAACCTTTTGGTGGCCAAAGATGAGGGAGACTATTCAAGAGTACATAAAGACCTGCAAGGTTTGTACCACCTCCAAACCAGATCGCAAAGCTCCTTATGGATTACTCATGCCTCTTCCTGTTCCCGAAAGACCCTGGTACCATGTCTCCATGGATTTCATTGTTGATTTGCCTCTTTCAAACAAACAAACTACAATATTTGTAGTCATTGACTTATTCACAAAGATGGCTCATTTCATCCCCTATCACAAACTCCCCACTTCCTCTGAAACAGCTCTTCTGTTTATTGATAATATAGTCAAGTTACATGGCATACCTCCTATATTAACTAGTGACAGAGGAACACAATTTACCTCAAAATTTTGGACCAAACTATGTGAAGTAACCCAGATCGATCACCGCTTTACTACAGCTTATCACCCCCAAACAAACGGGCAGGCAGAAAGACTGAATCAGTGGCTAGAACATTACTTAAGATGTTATTGTTCTTATCACCAATCAGATTGGATGAAATTCCTATCAATGGCTGAATATGCATACAATAATTCCTTGAACGCCTCCACAAAGATGACGCCCTTCTATGCGAATTATGCCTATCACCCTGACTTCACTTTTACTTCACACAACCCCTCTGATTCCCCATTGGTTGATGATATTGTCAATACAATACAAGAAAACTTTAAATTCATTCAAGACAATATTCTTTCAGCACAGAAGACACAGAAACACTACTACGACCTCAGAAGGAGACCATCTCCTGACTATGTTGTGGGTGATTTGGTCTGGTTATCCACAAAAAACTTAAAACTCCAAATACCCTCTAAAAAATTGGCAAGCTTGTTCATAGGTCCATTCCCAATAGAACGCATCATCAATAAGAATGCCATCCGATTACAACTTCCCAACAACATTAAGATTCATCCAACAGTTCACGTTTCCCTTCTAAAACCTTATGCCCGCACAAGGGATCAGCGAATTCTTCTACCACCTGTTGCTACCACCCTCGGTCAGGATGAATATGAAGTTGAATCCATTTTGGATTCCAGATTTTATAAGGGGGTCTTACAATATCTGGTTAGGTGGAAAAATTATTCACCTGACGAGGACACCTGGGAACCCATCACCAACTTGAATGCTCCTCGCCTTACGTCTCAATTTCATCGCAGGCATCCTGATCGACCCCGTCCTACCGCTGTGGAACAGCTTCCTTGAGCGGGGGGTCATGTCAGGGTTGAGCACTGTTTCTTTAAGAGACTCTGAAGTTTCTCCTAATTGATTGCTCCTCCTATAAAACAACACAGCACATTGCAATCAGTGCTTGGTATTGTGTTCCAGTATCCACTGAGTACTCCTTGTATTATGCTCTGGATTACAAGTTGTCTAAGCCTCTCTGCCTTATTTTCTAACAGGTTGAAATATCTGCTGGATTTCCTAAATACCGGATCCTACTCTCACTTACTTCCTCATTTGATGCCTCTGCAAGATTCCTCAGTGGGGTAAAGGAAGATTTATTACCTTCTCTCAGTGTCTCTCTGCTTCAGCAGCAGCCGCTGCTACATTCCAGGCTGTCAGCTCTGCCAGTGACTTCACAGGCTCACTTCCTCCTCATTTAGCATTCACACGCTGCCTGCCTGCTCCACATCAGACTTCTCAGCTCCTGCAGCATTTCAGGTACACTCTCTGCAAATACTACTACTGACTGCTTAGCTTGCTACCACTTACAAATATTGCAGTATTTGATTATACATATTTAGGTAGTATTACGCTCTCCATCCTGAAATTATTCTTTGAGTGTGAATCCAGGATCTGTGTACTTTTCTGCACGCTGAGCCAGAGTGTGTTCTGAATAACTTTACCTTACTTCTACCATAGCCCAGTCTTGCTTGCTTCATTTAACAACCTGTGAATCAGAGTTGTTATTAACAACCTGTTTTTACCATAAGGTGGTCTTATATTTCCCTGTCCAATACTTTAATTATTCTGTCAAAAGGTATACAGTGTGTGTTTATAAGATAAAGATATAGACTGTGTATATTTTGAAATAATAAAACACTTTATTTTTCAGAATCTGCTTGTCAGTAGTTGATTCAATAAATAAAGTGTAACAACCAAATTTTTACTACTGTTGTGTTCCATATAACAAACATTAATTGAGAGTAACATTATATTCCTGTTCCAGACCGTGTGAAGGAATACTTTTCTCCCCGTCTCCTGTCTTTAAAAATATGTTTCCTGTTGCTGACTCCATTAAAGATTCATGGTGCACGGTGTCTAAAGTAGAAGGTGCTATTTCTACTTTGGCTAAGAGAACTAAGATTCCTATAGAGGATAGCTGCTCCTTTAAGGATCCCTTGGACAAAAAAGCTGGAGGCTTTAAAAAAGATGTATGTTCATCAAGGTCTTCAATGGCAACCTGCAGTTTGTATTGCCACAGTAGCAAGTGTGGCCTTTTATTAATGCAACGCCTTGCCTGAATCAATTTTAGTAGAGACTCCATTGGAGGAGATCCAAGATAGGATTAATGCTCTCAAACTAGCCAATTCCTTTATTACTGATGATAACATGCAAGTTATTAGACTGGGAGCCAAGATGTCTGACTTCACTGTCTTAGCCCCTAGGGCTTTGTGGCTGAAATCTTGGTCAACTGATGTTACCTCCAAGTCCAAGCTTCTGGCGCTTCCTTACAAGGGAAAGACCTTGTTTGGACCTCATCTGACAGATATTACGGGCATAAAAAAGGGTCTTTTCTACCAAAAGACAAGAAGAACAGACCTAAAGGGCGTCAAAGTAATTTTCGTTCCTTTCGTAACTTCAAAGGTCAAAAGTCTTCCTCTCCCTCTGTCAAGCAGGAACAGTCCAAGTCTTCTTGGAAGCCCAATCAATATTGGAATAAGGGGAAGCAATCTAAGAAACCCTCAGCTGAGTCAGTATGAAGAGTCGGCGCCCGATCCGGGATCGGATCAAGTGGGGGGCAGACTTTCCCTGTTTTGTCAAGTGTGGATATGAGATGTCCCAGATCCTTGGGCTGTGGACATAGTATCTCAGGGTTACAAAATAGAATTAAAAACTTTCCCTCCCAGGGTCAGATTCCACCTCTCAAGATTATCTGCAGACCAGGTAAAAAGAGAGGCATTCTTGAACTGCGTTCCCAACCTTTCCTCCCTGTGAGTGATTGTTCCAGTTCCAGTAAGGGAACAGGGTCTAGGATTCTATTCAAATCTGTTTGTGGTTCCCAAAAAAGAGGAAACCTTTCGACCCATTTTAGACCATAGTCGACCATAGACCTGAAGGATGCATATCTTCTTGTTCCTATCCACAGGGATCATCACAAGTTCCTGAGATTTGCCTTTCTAGACAAACACTTTCAGTTTGTGGCTCTTCTGTTTGACCTTGCCACAGCTCCCAGAATTTTCTTAAATGTTCTGGGGGCTCTCTTGGTAGTGAACAGGTCTCAAGGAATTGCAGTGGCGACATATTGGTTTAGGCGCCATCTTTTCAACAAGCAATTTCTCATATAGAGATCTTGTTGTCTTTTCTACGTTCCCACGGATGGAAAGTGAATCTGGAGAAGAGTTCCCTTGTTCCAGCTACAAGGGTGGTTTTCTTAGGAAACATAATAGATTCCCTATCTATGAATTTTTTTCTGACAGAGGTTAGAAAATCCAAGATTCTTTCCTCTTGCCTCTCTCTTCAGTCTACTGTTTGGCCGTCAGTAGCTCAATGTATGGAGGTAATTTGTCTGATGGTCGCTTCCATGGACATCATTCCCTTTACTCGATTCCATTTGAGAGCTCTGCAGTTATGCATGCTCAGACAATGGAACAGAGACCATTCGGATCTGTCTCAGAGGATAGATCTAGACCAGTCAACAAGAGACTATCTCCCATGGTGGCTTGCTCAGGAGCATTTGTCTCAGGGCACATGCTTCCGGAGACCTTCCTGGGTGATAGTGACCATGGACCATGCTAGCCTGGGGAGCAGTCTGGGACTTATTAAAGGGCTCAGGGACTATGGAATCAGGAGGAGTCTGCTCTTCCAATAAACATATTGGAGTTGAGAGCGATTTACAATGCTCTGATGGCTTGGCCTTAATTGTCCTTAGCCTGGTTTATCAGGTTTCAGCCAGACAGCATCACCTCAGTGGCTTACATCAACCACCAGGGAGAAACTCGGAGTTCCTTAGCCATGAAGGAGGTGGCTCCGATTATTCAGTGGGCGGTAGCTCACAATTGTTGTCTATCTGCCATCCACATTCCAGAAGTGGAAAACTGGGAAGCGGATTTCCTGAGCAGACAGACATTTCATCCCGGGGAATGGGCTCTCCATTCGGAGGTGTTCTCTAGGTTAACCCTCAAGTGGAGGGTGCCGGAGTTGGATCCAATGGCATCTCATCTCGGCAGAATGCCAAGCTTCCAAGGTACAGTTCAAGATCAAGAGATACGCAGGCCGCTCTAATCGATGCTCTGGCGGTTCCTTGGGTTTTCGGTCTAGCATACCTGTTTCCTCCATTTGCGCTCCTTCCACAATAATTCCACGGTAATTCTAATAGCTTTTGCATGACCTCACAGGATCTGGTATGCAGACATAGTAAAGTTGTCATCTCTGCCACCTTGGGGATTGCCTCTGAGGAAAGACCTTCTAACTCAGGGTCCATTCCTCCATCCAAATCTCATTTCTCTGAAGCTGACTGCTTGAAGATTGAACGCTTAGTTCTGGCTAAATGTGGGTTTTTTGAGTTGAGCCTTTTACTCGGAAAATTTACCATAAGTTAAATACCTTTATTGGTGTGAATCCAAAGGCTACTCTTGGAGTAGGGTCAAGATTCATAGGATTTTGTCTGTTCTCCAGGAATGTCTGGAGAAAGGGTTGTCAGTCAGTTCTCTGAAAGGTCAGATTTCTGCTTTATCTATTATTTTACATAAGCATCTGGCAGATGTGCCAGATGTTCAATCTTTTTGTCAGGCCCTGGTCAGATTCAGGCCTGTGTTTAAACCTGTTGCTCCTCCTTGGAGCCATAACCTTGTTCTTAAAGTTTTGTAGCAGGCTCCGTTTGAGCCAATGCATTCTATAGATATTAAAGGGACGGTCTAGTCAAAATTAAACTTTCATGATTTAGATAGGGAATGCAATTTTTAACCACTTTCCAATTTACTTTTGTCATCAAATTTGCTTTGTTTCCTTGGTGGTATTTTTGAAAAGCTAAACCTAGCTAGGCTCAAACTATATTTCTAAACCATTGAAAACCACCTCCTAGCTCAGAGCATTTTGAAAGTTTTTCACAGTAAGACAGTACTAGTTCATGTGTGTCATATAGATAACATTGTGCTCACTCTCGTGAAGTTATTTAGGAGTCTGCACTGATTGGCTAAACTGCATGTCTGTCAAAAGCACTGAGATAAGGGGGGAGTCTGCAGAGGCTTGGATACAAGGTAATCACAGAGGTAAAATGTATATTAATATAACAGTGTTGGTTATGCAAAACGGGTGAATGGGTAATAAAGGGATTATCTATCTCTTTAAATAATAAAAAAAATCTGGTGTAGACTGTCCCTTTAAGGTTTTGTTTCTTATTGCTATCTCTTCTGCTCGGAACTCTCGGCTTTGCAGTGCGATTCGCCTTACCTTATCTTTCATGCAGATAAGGCAGTTCTTTATACTAAATTGGGTTTTCTTCCGAGAGTGATTTCGGATAGAAATATTATTTAGGAAATTGTTGTTCCTTCTTTCTGTCCCAATCCTTCTTCTCATAAGGAATGTCTGTTGCACAACTTGTTTGTTGTGGGTGCTCTAAAATTCTACCTACAGGCCATTAAGGATTTTTAATTACCTGCTTTTACAAAATTTTATCTGCTCTTGAGAAAGACTTGCTACAAGTTGAAACGCGTTGAGCCAATAAATATATCCTTTTAACATAGTTGGAAGACGTTTGGTATTCTTCTTTGCTGTGACGAGCCGGATTCTCCTTTATATGGAGTAAGTTACTACATTGTTTTTTCTTTAAACACTGGACAACTTTTGGTCAATTTGAGTCTTTATTCAGTTACAGACCTATCCACCAGCTCAGGATATACTCTGAATACTTCATATTTGCTCTGGAAATTTCCACTGCCTAAAAATACATCACACCGCAGCTGAACTCCTACATTATATGGAGTGAGTATACTGCACTTATATTCATCGGTATTTACATGCACCTCAAGCCCTTTTTTCTCATCATCATTTAGAGAAATATTACTTCACAGACCAGCGCCATCTACCTTTCTATTGCCATTAAGGATTTTCACCAGTCTTCTGCCCTGTTTGTTTGTTTCTTAGGAAAGCATAAGGGTCAGAAGGCTACCGCTACTTCTCTTTCCCTCTGGTTGAGAAGCATAATTCGTTTTGCTGATGAGACTGCTGGTCAGTAGCCTCCTGAGAGAATTACAGCTTTTTCCACTAGGGCTGTCTTCTCTTCTTTGGCTTTCAAAAATGAAGCTTCGGTGGAACAGATTTGCAAGGCTGCAACTTGGTCCTCACTGCATACTTTTTCAAAATTTTACAAATGTTATAATTTTGCCTCGACTGAGGCCTCTTTTGGTAGAAAGGTTCTTCAAGCGGTGGTGCCTTCTGTTTAGGTCTGCCTGTCTTGTTCTCCCTCCCTATTCATTCTGTGTCATCTAGATTGGGTATTGGTTCCCACTAGTAATTGGAATGACGTTGTGGACTCTCCATATCTTAGGAAAGAAAACAAAATTTATGCTTACCTGATAAATGTATTTCTTTCCGGATATGGATAGTCCACAACCCCACCCTTAATTAAGACAGTTATTTTTTACTAAACCTCAGGCACCGCTACACCTTTGTGTTATTCATTTTTCCATTTCCCTTTGATCGAATGACTGGGGATTATGGGTAGGGGAGTGACACTTAACAGCTTTGCTGTGGTGCTCTTTGCGTCATGGACTCTCCATACCCGGAAAGAAATTAGGTAAGCATAAATTGTGTTTTCCTATTCAGTTTAACTAAGTGCTATGAAATCTCATGTGATTTCAGTGAAATCTCATGAGATCAAAGCAAAGGCAAAACATTACATCAGCACTACTGATGCTGATTGGCTATTGTTTTGGGATTTCTTTTCGACTGCAGCTGGATAGCTGCTGAAGTTTAACTGTTACCAGAGCACTAACACTGGTGATCTGAAGACATTTTAAGGTAAAATATCTTCCTTTTTTACATAGAGATGTTCAGGTGATATATTCTTGTCAATTTTTTACAGTTATGTTGCATTACTTTTAAGTGATTTAGCATATGAGTATTATGTCCCTTTGAATTTATCTGGCATACACAAATTAGGTTCTGTAAAAATAGAGGCTGATCCAGAGGAATTGGAAATGTTTGCAGCTGGGTGAGGTAGAGGAAGTGTTGCTTGCTAAGGCTCATCAGGATTTAAATTAAAACACTGAAAACATTTAGACTGATTAGCTTACAAATCTTGCACAGATTTAGCAAGAGATGCTTACTGCACAGTAAGGGAATTAAACGTCTGGGCCATCTTTGCTGATTCCATTTTATGGTTAGTCTACAGTATTATGCAACAAACAGCAAACCTATTTCCTGTCCGAGCACACATCTCCTCAGTGTTAGGTGGAGTGCTCAGTGCTGTTGTTTCGTATGTAAAAAACTGGAATCAATGGCTGAGAGAATCAGATCACCACAAGCCCTTACTGATGCACTGAACATTAACAACACAGTGTCTGAACAAAGGCCAGGGGTAAGAGCGCAATGAGACTAAACTTTGTAGCTAACAACAACTGAGTACTAGAAAGTAACTGTAAGTTTATAAATTTGAATATCAAAGACAAACCTTTGTATAAGTTTAGTCTAGCTATACAGACAAATGCAACTTGCATAAGAAATGTAATGCAGTTCTCCTGATAGCAGAGTTATCCAGGGCTAAGGTAATCTTAGTCAGACACTAAATCATTTAACAAATGCAGAGACGACAAACAAGACAAGTCAAATGCCAAATAAGTCACAAACAAGGGGTTAATACAAAAGTGTAGTCAGGGGAAGCAGAAGTCAAATCAGTATGTCCGAGTAGTAATTGCTAGAGTAAGAGGTTCAGTAACTTAATATACAAGCAACAACATACGCTCCTTAAAGGTACAGTATGCCTAACTGCAACAGAAACAGAAATTACTTTTTTAGCCAAGTGCCTGTTATGACAATATACTGTATATATAAATTTAATTAAAAAAAGACAACTTTTACTGCATATTGATAAAAATGTTTTAAAAGGGTTGAAAAGGGATTTGGTATATGGCATGTTGTGTGCCTGGGAAGGGCTCCACATTATATTGTATATATTATATTTATGTGTGTGCATGTCTATATGTGTATATATGAGTATTCATGTGTATTTATGTGTTTATATTTGTACACATACATACATATATACACCTATATATATATAAATTCACATATATACTGTATTTATATAGATACACACATTTATACACTTTTGAGCCCTTTCCAATCAAATCCCTTGAAGCATGCAATAATTTGGTATATGGCCATGCATTTGACTGCAAATGGCTTATAAAATATATCTATATACTGTTATATCTAAATAATAATATTAACGTGCTTTACTGTTTATTTCACATACAGCCAATAGGATTTAAGCAGCTCTCATTCTATTGGCTGATTTATCATCAAATAGAATTAGATCTGCTTAAATCCTATTGGCTGATTTAAACAGCCAATAGGATTTTAGCAGCTCTAATTCCTATTGGCTGATTCAAAATTTTCAGCCAATAGGAATGCAAGCGACGCCATCTTGGATCGCGTACCTTGCATTGAAGATTCAGTGTACGGCAGCAATCGTATGAAGAGGATGCTCCGCACGTCTTCAGGATGGACCTGCTCTTCGCCGCCGGGATCAAGATAGAAGATGCCGCCTGGATAAAGATTGAAGAGGCTGCCTGAATGAAGACTTCTCACAGCTTGGATGAGAACTTCGCTGCCGGGATGAAGATTGAAGAGGCCGTCTGAATGAAGACTTCTCGCTGCCTGGGTGAGGACTTCTCCGCCGGTATGAAGATTGTTCAAGCGGGACTTCAAAACTGTAAGTTGATCATCTTGGGGTTAGTGTTAGGTTTTTTTAAGTTTTTTTTTGGGTGGGTTTTATTTTTAGATTAGGGTTTATGCAGTAAAAGAACTTTAGGGCAATGCCCTACAAAAGGCCCTTTTATTATTTTTGATCATTTGTTTGTTATTTTTATAATGTATTTTTTTAGGGGGTGTTTGTTTATCTTTTGTAAGAAAAGAGCTATTATCTTTAGGGCAATGCCCTCAAAATGCCCTTTTAAGGGCCCTTGGTAGTTTGGAGGGTGTGGGTTTGTATACTGTTAGGGGGTGTTTGTTTTTGTAGCAAAAGAACTGTTTAACTTAGGGTAATGCCCTACAAAAGGCCCTTTTAAGGGCCCTTGGTAGTTTCTTTTAGATTAGGCTTTTTTATGTTGGGGTGTTTTTCTTTTTTTTAAAGGGTATTAGAAAAGGAATAATTTTTATTTTTTGGATAGTTTTTTTTGTTGTAATGGTAGTTTTTTTTATTTTTTGTAATTTTAGGTTTTAGTGTAAGGTAGCTTGGGTTTTCTTTCCGCTAGATTTAGAGTTTTGCGGCCAAAGGGATGCGTTAGCTACGCGTGTTTTTTTCCCCCCGCACCTTTTAAACAACACTGGTATTTAGAGTTCTCTGAAGGGCTGCGTTAGGCTCCAAAAAGGGAGTGTAGAGCATAATTTACCGCCACTTCAACTCTAAATACCAGCGTTGCTTACGGACGCGGCCAGCTTCAAAAACGTGCTCATGCACGATATCCACATAGGAAACAATGGGGCAGTTTGAGCTGAAAAAAAACCTAACACCTGCAAAAAAGCAGCATTCAGCTCCTAATGCAGCCCCATTGTTTCCTATGGGGAAACACTTCCTAAGTCTGCACCTAACACCCTAACATGTACCCCGAGTCTAAACACCCCTAACCTTACACTTATTAACCACTAATCTGCCGCCCCCGCTATCGCTGACCCCTGCATTTTATTATTAACCCCTAATCTGCCGCTCCGTACAGCGCCGCAACCTACATTATAGCTATGTTCCCCTAATCTGCTGCCCTTAACATCGCCGACCCCTATATTATATGTATTAACCCCTAATCTGCCCCCCCCAACGTCGCCGCTACCTACCTACACTTATTAACCCCTAATCTGCCAACCGGACCTCACCGCCACTATAATAAATGTATTAACCCCTAAACCGCCTCACTCTCGCCTCAAAAACCCTATAATAAATAGTATTAACCCCTAATCTGCCCTCCCTAACATCGCTGACACCTAACTTCAAGTATTAACCCCTAATCTGCCGACCGGACCTCGCCGCTACTCTAATAAAGTTATTAACCCCTAAAGCTAAGTCTAACCCTAACACCCCCCTAAGTTAAATATAATTTAAATCTAACTAAATAAAATAAATCTTATTAAATAAATTAATCCTATTTAAAGCTAAATACTTACCTGTAAAATAAACCCTAATATAGCTACAATATAACGAATAATTATATTGTAGCTAGTTTAGGATTTATATTTATTTTACAGGCAACTTTGTATTTATTTTAACTAGGTACAATAGCTATTAAATAGTTATTTACTATTTAATAGCTACCTAGTAAAAATAATTACAAAATTACGTGTAAAATAAATCCTAACCTAAGTTACAATTAAACCTAACACTACACTATCAATAAATTAATTAACTAAACTACCTACAATTATCTACAATTAAATCAACTAAACTAAACTACAAA
This sequence comes from Bombina bombina, assembly GCF_027579735.1. NCBI lineage: Eukaryota > Metazoa > Chordata > Amphibia > Anura > Bombinatoridae > Bombina > Bombina bombina. The sequence goes on along the minus strand of NC_069500.1, from coordinate 490,055,795 downwards.
AACAAACAAACACTAAATTACAAAAAATAAAAAAAGATTACAAGAATTTTAAACTAATTACACCTACTCTAAGCCCCCTAAAAAAATAACAAAGCCCCCAAAATAAAAAAATGCCCTACCCTATTCTAAAATAAAAAGTTAACAGCTCTTTTACCTTACCAGCCCTTAAAAGGGCCTTTTGCGGGGCATGCTCCAAAGTAAACTGCTCTTTTGCATTAAAAAGAAAACATACAATACCCCCCCCCAACATTACAACCCACCACCCACATACCCCTTAATCTAACCCAAACCCCCCTTAAAAAACCTAACACTAAGCCCCTGAAGATCTCCCTACCTTATCTTCACCACGCCGGGTATCACCGATTCGTCCAGAAGAGGGTCCGAAGTCTTCATCCTATCCGGCAAGAAGAGGTCCAGAAGAGGCTCCGAAGTCTTCATCCTATCTGGCAAGAAGAGGACATTCGGACCGGTAGACATGTTCATCCAGGCTGCGTCTTCTATCTTCATCCATCCGGCGCGGAGCGGAACCATCTTAAAGCAGCCGACGCGGATCCATCCTCTTCTTCTGGTGACTCCCGACGAATGAAGGTTCCTTTAAGTGACGTCATCCAAGATGGTGTCCCTCGAATTCCGATTGGCTGATAGGATTCTATCAGCCAATCGGAATTAAGGTAGGAAAAATCTGATTGGCTGATTGAATCAGCCAATCAGATTCAAGTTCAATCCGATTGACTGATCCAATCAGCCAATCAGATTGAGCTTGCATTCTATTGGCTGATCGGAACAGCCAATAGAATGCAAGCTCAATCTGATTGGCTCTGATAGAATCCTATCAGCCAATCGGAATTCGAGGGACGCCATCTTGGATGACGTCACTTAAAGGAACCTTCATTCGTCGGGAGTACACCTATACCGACAAGACTCATAATGGCTGCAGTGCTGTTTTCAGCATTAAAAGACGAACGCACAAACTTGTAATCTAGCTGTATGTTATTTTTACTGTTATTTCTATATATATCTGTATATACATATACCTGTATATCTATTCCTATAGATATATTGGTATATCAATCTATTTTTCATTAATATTATCATATATATGTATATATTTATATATATATATATATATATATATATATTTAATACTAACATTTTAAATATTTTCTATGTGAAGAATATAGGGATGTAAAATATGCGTAACATGCTTCATGTTTTAAGCTTTATGTCGAACTAAGTGTCAAGTTAGCACACATAAAGACTTAGTTATCTTAAGGTGCGTTATTGAAATATTACATATAAAATATTAAAAATATTAATAATAATTATTAAAAATTATTATTTTTACTGTAAATAAATTCTAAATAATCTATAGAACCCATAGTTTTCCAAGTGTTGTAATTACCCAATATTTGTGCCTGTTTTAGCGAGAAATGTATCTAAGCCATTTTTAAGTTTATCTAAGGTATTGGCATACACTACCTCTTTAGGCAAAGAGTTTCACAATTTGATTGCTGTTACAGTGAAAAAACTTTTACTTTGCTGGACCATAAATCTCATCTAGCCATAAAGTGTGACCTATTGTCACAAACAATTGCCTTGAAATAAACAGAGCTTCCACCTACTCTACTGTTTATGGGCCTTGGATATATTTGTATAAAATAATCATATCACCTCTCAAGTGCCTTGTTTTCTAGAGTAAACAGACTCAATTTGGATAGTCTCTACTGTAAGTTTAAATCCTCCATTTCCCTTATTAGTTTTGTGGCCCTTCTCTGAACTTTTTATCTAATTTTGCAATTTAATTTTTTTTTAATTGGTCCCCAGAACAGCATTCCATCCATACTCAAGATGAGGTCTTAAAAGGGATTTATATAGCAACAGAATTATGCTTTCCTTTCATACATCAATGCCTCTTTTAATACATGCAAGTACTGACAAGTGGCGAGGTTTTGAATATCAGGTCCATTGTAATGTACCTATATTTTTTTTATTTTTTTTTTGCCATTTAAATACATAAAGGGACAGTCTACTCCAGAATTGTTTTTGTTTAGATAGATAATCCTTTTATTGCCCATTTCCCAGTTTAGCATAACCAACATGGTTATATTAATACTAGGCGATAAGCCTACCCAAAGGGGCATTTGTATGGGCATTGCCCTTAAAATGGCATTCAGCTCTTTTACTGCCCTTAAAAGGGCAATCAGCTCTTTTTGAAGCCCAAAAAAAATTAATCCAAAAAAAAACCACCCCAAAAATTATAATAAAAAGCCTAAACCTAAGCCCAAAATAGGTACTCACTGTTTCTGAAGTCAGGCGGAGAAGGTCTTCTTCCAGACGGATCCATCATCTTCTATCTTCTATCTTCATTCGGAGTGAAGGCGGAGCGGAGCGGAGGTGCAGAGCTGTGTTCTCGATCCCTGAATCCTCAGCGGCGGTCCTCAACGGCGGTGGTCCTTGGCGGCGGCGGCAGTCATTGGCAGTGGTGGAGGCGTTCCTCAGCAGCATGGAGGCTGCACTTCGTCCGATGTCCGTCATAGACTGAAGATTGAATGCAAGGTACCGCAATCAATTTGGGGTACCTTGTATTTCTATTGGCTGAAATTTTGAAATCAGCCAATACGATTAGAGCTACTGAAATCCTATTGGCTGTTCAATAAGATTTCATTAGCTCTCATTCTATTGGCTGATTTTAAAATATCAGCCAATGGGAATGCATGCAAGATACCCCAATAAATATGGGGTACCTTGCATTCAATCTTCAGTGTACGGCGGACGATCGCATGAAGAGGAGCCTCCACACCGCCGAGGACCGCCGCCGAGGATCGCCACATCTGGGAAGACTGCTCCACACCTCCGCGCCGCCTTTGCTGTGGATGAAGATAGATGATGGACCCACCTGGAAGAAGACCTTCTCTGCCCTAAGGGCAGTAAAAGAGCTGAATGACCTTTTAAGGGCAATGCCCATACAAATGCCTCTTTAGGGGCAATGGGTAGTTTAGGTTATTTTAGTGTTCGATTTTTTTATTTTGGGGGTTTGGTGGGTGGCGAGTTTTACTATTGGTAGGGGGACTTGTTTTTTTTCTAATGTAAAAGAGCTGATTTCTTTAGGGCAATGCCCTACAAAAAGTCCTTTTAAGAGCTATTGGTAGTTTATTCTTAGATTACGGGTGTTTTTATTTTGGGGGGGCTTTTTTATTTTCATAGGGATTAGGTTTCATTTTTTTATTTTGGATAATGTGGTTTATAATTTTGTGTAATGTTAGACTTTTTTATTGTCTGTAATGTTAGACTTTTTTAATTTCTATAATTTTAGATTTGTTTAAACTTAGTTTTCTTTATTTTTAAAGTAATGTTATGTTTTTTTTATTTTAATTGTAATTTAAAATTATTTTAATTTATGTAATGGGGTTAATTTAGGAGGTGTTAGGTTAGGGGCCTTAGTGATTAGTTATTTGCGTTGTGGGATTTGGGGTTTTTGGGGTTAATAGATTTATTATGTTAATTGCAATGTGGATTAATGCCAGTTTAGGGGTTAATAGATTTATTAGGTTAATTAGCCATGTGGGTTAATAGCGGTATAGGGGTTAATAGATGTATTAGGTAGTTTGCGATGTTGGGGTTGGCGGATTTAGGGGTTAATAATTTTATTAGGTAGTTTTTTTTTGTTTTTTTTCTTAATGCTTATTGTGGGCAGTTAGGTTTTTTTTAATACTTATTGCGGGCGGTTAGGTTTTTTTTTTTTTTAAATGCTCCATTTGCCATCGCTGCATCCCGGTGGATTCCTACAATGGCAGGGTGATGAATTTCACCACCCTGCCATTTTCGGAATCCACCTGGACGCAGCTTCGCTTTTTTAAACATTTTTTGCTACCTACATGTAAACTCTATTGTAAGTCAGATTTCAGTGAGTGACCCACACAAATGATATATTGTTTTTTTAGCAGGTCCAGCAGATTCACAATATACTATTATTATATTTTTATTTCATGGCATGTGTGATAGTTTTAGCAAAAACTATTAAAAAAACATGTATATTTTTGATTTGTAAATAATATTGAAAATGGCCAGGTGACCACTGCTGTTATTGTGATCTCCTGACTAAATTGTATTTAAGGGTAACCATATGTTAAAAAGGGGTGGTCCATATTTGCTTTTGGGGTTTATAATATAGATTACAGAGGCCCAATTATATAGTACAGAAATAAAAGCACTTTTTACTTGCAAGGTGTTCACTGTTGCCTCAGTGATCACCTGACTTTACAGACTAAATTTATATTATTTTTTAAGAGAGGGACTTCTCTACTATAAAATAAACTTTATTAGGGGTTTCTAGACATACCAGATTTTCTTTTTATTGTGCATATGATGTATTATCCACAAGAAATCCCCATGTTTTTTTTTATTTTAGTTTTAAAATATCTGACTATTCTCTTTCATATGCGAGTTCTTGGAGGTTTGTAGATGCTAAGGGAACTGAGATTGAGGGGTTTGAAAATCCTCCTCCACCCTTCAAGCTTCCAATGTATCCTGGTTCAGCCCCATTTGTGACATCCCCACAGTGTGTCACATAAAGCCTGGGAGTGCCGCCTATTAGGTCACCAACAATCCATGGCCTGTAGTGAGGGGGATCACTGAACAAACCGTGTTTGGGCTCATCATGCGCATTGCTACCTGTAAGAGCATGACGAGGCCAAACATACATCATGCACATCAAAGGGGTAAAAAAAATCTATCTACCTTAGCTGTATTGCTATTTTCATTGCATCAATTTATTTTGGGTTTGGTAAAATCTCCCATAATCACAAAACTGGTATTATTAGTGGCCCTTATCTATTTGCATTAGCAGTTGAAATTCCTTCATGCCACTGATGTAGCATGTTCCTGAAAATATTTTGGGGGGATTTTTTCCCCACGCTTTATTTTAACCCACAATGTCTTTATATTATCTTCCCTTATTGTGGATTTAAAGTAAGTCAGGTTTAATATACATGTAAATTCCTCCTCCCCTATTATTCCTCCTGTCCCTCCTAAATAAAGTATAACCCTCTAAGTTAACTGCTCAGTCATGTGAATCATCAAACCAGGTTTCAGTTATGCTGATAATATCATAGTCCTCTTCTGATGCTAAGAGCTCCAGCTCCCCCATTGTACTTCTCATGCCTCTTGCATTTGCTGTTATACATTTAATTTTCATGTGCTTTATGTTGCTCCTTGATGCACTTCCCTTCAAACTTTCCTAAGTGTATTCTCCTGTCATTAATACTTTCAGATATTCCCAGTGTTTTATATTCACAGACTCATCTATCAATTCTATTATGTTTCGACTGACCCTCCCCTCTTCCCTAGTTGAAAAGCTTCTCTAAACATGATGCTACCATTCTCTCCCAATACACACCTACACCCTTGTCATTCAGGTGCAATCTATCCCTACTTTCCAAAGTTTAACAAACAAAATTATTCCCTTAAAGAGACATTACACACTAGACTTTTCTTTGCATAAATGTTTTGTAGATGATCTATTTATATAGCCCATACAGTTTTTTTTTTACTTTTTAAAAATGTATAGTTTTGCTTATTTTTAAATAACATTGGTCTGCTTTTCAGACTCCTAACCAAGCCCCAAAGTTTTAGGAGAATACTGATGTATACCTACTTCTAAGTAAGTTTTTAAATGGTTTTATACTGGATTTTTAGATCAGAATCTGTGCATATTATTCTTTATAGAAGTGTCTATTTCATGCAGTTATATGAAAATTGGCGTATACTGTCCCTTTAACTAATTTTGCCTTACTGGATTAACATATGGCACTGGTAATATCTCAGAAGATACTACCTTGGAGGTTCTTGCCATGTCCTTCTAACTCTGTCATTAGTCCAATATGAATATACACAGAGAGAGAAGTGCTTTACCTAGAAATGAACAATGACTCAGTAGCATGTTCTTTGGTGAGTCACCACCTGGGAGCATCCTTCTTTAGCCCAACTGTGTCTTTCAAAGAGGAGAACTTTTCTAAGTATATCAGTCTGATCCTGCCTAATAAGATTGGTCCAGCCCTGAAACACCAAGCAACCCTCCACCAAACGAGGAACATGGAAACCTCAGATGATCATTTCTGTGGGTCTCGTCCTTGAGGTGCAGCCATATTGTCAGGGTTTTCTCCCTGTTTTGTTTGCCATGTGCTGCTGGCAGCCATTTTACTTACCTCTCTTGCTGACTGTGTGATGCTGCTCATTTCCTGCACTTCCTTTTATGGCCAGACTGGTGTACATCATCTGTGTGAGACAGAATGCAGTCTCAGAATTGTGGTGTCATCACTTATTATTTAAAGGGTCTCTGTTCAGTATGCTTTGCCCTTGCATTGTCTCAGACCTGTTTGTGAGAGCTCCTGTGTATTACCTGGCTGTCTGGCGACCTTCCTGGTTCCTGATCCCTGGCTTGTTCCTGACTCTGCTGTTCTCTTTGTTCCTGATTCCGGCTCGTCTGACTACTCACTTTGGCTCCTGACTCGGCTCGTCTGACTACCAGCTCTGGTTTTGATTACTGGCTTGTTATTTGACTTGTGGACTTTTTATTATTTTTTTGCTATTAATAAAGGTGTGATTATTTTTGCACTTCTCATCTCAGTCTGATTCCTGGCACCCTGACATTACGCAAGGGCCATGAATCCTGATGGTGCTAATAATCCACCATTACCTGCTATAATTTCCAGGATGGATGGGATGGATGAACAGGATCACCGCTTGGATCAATTTGCACTAGCCCTGCAAACCCTGCTGACTCGCACTGCACATTCAGACCAAAGTGTCCCGCAAGTTATGGCTGCTCCTGTTTCTGCTGCTGCACTTAGTCCTACCAGGAGCATGTCCAGTTCTGCACCTCTACCTCAGTGTTATGGAGGCGATCCTAATCAGTGCAGAGGGTTTTTGAACCAGGTGGGCATTTACTTTGAGATGTTACCTTAGGCATTTTCCTCTGACAGAGCTACGGTGGGATTTCTCATCTCGTTACTCTCTGACACAGCTCTTGCCTGGGCTAATCCCTTGTGGGAGACTAATAAACCTGTGATTTCAAATTACCCTGAATTTGTGGCCTCCTTTCGAAGGGTATTTGATGTTCCGGCTCGCTCCTCCTCTGCTGCTAAACGACTCATGTCCATTCAGCAAGGTACAAGATCTGTTGCTCAGTATGCCATTGAGTTCCGTACGCTTGCCGCAGAGGTAGGTTGGAACAATGAAGCCCTTGTTGCCGCCTTATTTCATGGGCTCTCTGATGCGATTAAAGACGAAGTTGCTACCAGAGATTTACCAGAAGATCTCGAGGCATTGGTGCCTTTTTTTTATCCTAATTGACATCAGACTAAGTGAGAGGCCCTCTTTCAAGGAGCGCTTGCGGAAGCCTCCTGTTCCGTTGTCTCGTACGTGTTTGTTCCCATCCATGCCTCCCTCTCCTCCCATGCCTCCTGTTCTGATGTTGCTGCGCATGTTGCCTCCTGCTCAGTTTGTGCACAGAATAAGACTCCTCGACGTTTTCCTGTGGGTCTTCTTCAACCTATTGCAAATGGTGATCAGCAGTCTGACACATGATCAGCTCAGCTTGAGACTATGGGGTGAATTTATTAAATTGCTAAATGCCGACAGCATACGCTGTAAGCATTTAACATTGCACAATAATTTCTTGTGAAATGCTTGTGCAATGCCGCACCCTGCACATTCGCGGCCAATTTTAGCAATTGGCCACTAGCAGGGGTGTCAATCATTATTTTACGACCGCTGCTTCTTAACTTCAGTTTCCTGCTGCCTATGGTTATGGATCCAGTCCTGGGGGAGGCCAATGAGAGCCCTTATCATTTGCCCAAAACTGCTTAGTGGTGGCAAAACCAAATGCACATTTGCACATCATCAGATCAGGCCAATTAAACTTTTAATCTTAGGCTGTTGGCTGCGCAAATTCACATTTGGTTTTGGCACCACTAAGCTGATGACCAGCTAGCTTGCTTGTCTTATTGTAGTGGGCCAGGCCCATCCACTACTGCAGCTGGCTGCTGATCATTTGATGAGAGTAGGTACCGGCACATACTAAAGCTACCCACCCAAAGGAAAAAAAATGTGATGGAGTGGCTCCTGCTACAGCGGGCATCTGTCTTTTTTTTTTTTTTCCTTACTGGCTTCATGTGAGCCACCAGGGAAGGCTCAGTGAGCCCCATGTGAGCCAGTGAGTCGCACAATGAGTAACCACCAGGCCCTAGTATCCCCATTTGAATCAACTCCATCCCTACTGCTACAACCATGAACAGCCTGTTCAGTCCTATCCATTTCTCTTCTAATTGAATATGCAGTATTGTAATTCATCCCTCCAATATTCTAATACAAGCTTCTAGAAAGACAATATACTCACACTTGCCACAAAGGTCTGATCCCTAAAGTGGCTGCTCCAGTGATGCAAACATATGGCAAATTGTGCACACAATGAGATTCTCATACATACTTATAAAGGTTTAAACTTATAACTAATGTCACTCATCTCCCTGTCTCCACTCAGTTAATTGATTTAACTCAGTTGTCTGCAGAAGCCCTATAAATTTAAGATCAGCTTTAGGGATAGCATTTGCTGGGTTTAGCATTTGCAGAGAACACCATATCTAAGCTGCCATCTCTCTAAGTGAGATATTTAAGTGACAGTGCTAAAAATTAGTCAAGAATTGAACAAGATTTGAAGAAGATTTGAGGCAAGCTAAAGATTTTCAATTTAAAACAATTTTTTTTTATTTTGCACTTAAAATTCTGCTATGTTTTCAGAACTGCTTTTCCTTTTAACAGCCTCATGCCTATTCCACATGCATGCTCACATTCTCATACCTTGCCCTTCTCCACATGCAGTTTATATAGACCCCTCTCTCCTTTCCTCTCCTTACCTTAGCTCTCATGAACTTCTTTCTATTTTAAAATCTATGTCACTAAACTGCACCACCTCACAGAAATGCCCCCACTGCTATAAATCTCATTCTCACCTACTCTTACTTTCCATCTTGCTGCTATTAGCATCAGGTGACATCTCTCCAAATCCTGGGCCCACCCTCATTCCCACCATTACCCAATCACGCACTCCTTTTAGTAACTTTAATAAAAGCAACACACATAACCTCATTTCCATCAAATGCATCCCATACGCACACAATCCTTTCACTTGCGCACTATGGAACTCTGTCTGCAACAAACTTACAACCATTCATGACCTGTTTATTTCAAATGCTTTCACCCTTTTAGCAATTACCGAAACCTGGCTATCTCCTTCCGACACTGTTTCCACTGCTGCTCTCACACATGGTGGTCTTCACTTTAGCCATACCCCTAGGCCAGGTGATAAACATGGCGGCGGTGTTGGGATCCTGCTCTCCCCCTCCTGCACTTATCAGTACCTACCACCAATCCCATCTCTCTCCTTCTCTTCCTTTGAAGTCCACTGTATTCGCCTGTTCTCCCCCCTCTCCCTCAAAGTGGCAGTCATCTATCGCCCTCCTGGACCTACCTCCCATTTCCTTGACAACTTTGCCGCCTGGCTTCCTCACTTTCTCTCTACAAATATACCAACCCTAATTCTTGGTAATTCTTGGGGACTTCAACATTCCCATTGACAACCTGTCTGCCCCTGCTGCCTCTAAACTTCTTTCACTCACATCCTCCTTCTGTCTCTCACAATCCACCCTATTCCCTACCCACTGTGATGGACACTCCATCGACCTGGTATTTTTCTACCTCTGTTCTATATCTGACCTCACCTGTCACCCTTTTCCCATTTCAGACCATCACCTGGTCACCTATAATATTAATGCAACAGCTAAACCCACTCCTCCATCCTGCCCTCGCAGCTGTAGAAATCTACATGCTGTGGATCCATTCCAATTTTCAAAAATTATTCAAGATCTCCTCCCTCACACTTCCACTATAACCTGCCCTGATCTTGCAACAGCTCACTATAACAAAACTCTCTCCTCTGCACTAGACACACTTGCTCCTCCCCAGCTGCGCAAAACATCACGCCGTTAGTTGCAGCCCTGGCACTCTCAGCAAACACGCTATTTGCAAAAATGCTCCCGTACTGCTGAGTGTGTCTGGAGGAAAACTTACTCTGAACCTGACTTCATTTATTCTTCGTTCATACACTTCTGCCCTTCACTTAGCCAAGCAAATCTTCTTCTCTTCTATTATATTTACTATTTCCTCAAACCCTAAACGACTCTTCTCCACCTTTAACTCTCTCCTCTACCTTCCTGCTCCACCCCCCTCATCTGTCTTTAGTGCTCAATACCTGGCAGACTACTTTGTAAACAAAACATGTTCTATCCGGAGCAACATCCCAACACCAACCTGCAATATGCCATCAACAGGCCCAGTTACTCCCTCTGCCACCCTCTTCATCTTCCATCCAGCCACTGAGAATGAAGTTTCCTCCTTATTATCTTCCTCATGCCTCACTACCTGCCCACTCGACCCTATCCCTTCCCATCTAATACCCTCCCTATCTTCCACCCTCACTCCTGCTCTTACCCACATCTTCAACCTATGTCTTTCTACCGGCTCATTCCCATCTTCTTTCAAACACGCAAAAGTCACTCCCATACTCAAAAAACCCTCCCTTGACCCTAATTCTCCTGAAAGCTACCGCCCCATTATCACTGCTCCCACTAACATCAAAACTCCTTGAAAAACTAGTTTACAATCGCCTAACCCACTTCCTGTCCGCCAACTCCTTGCTTGACCCCCTGCAATCCGGATTCCGCCCCATACATTCAACTGAGACTGCCCTTACCAAGGTTACTAACAATCTTCTCTCTGCTAAAAATATTGGCCACTACTCTATACTCATCTTACTTGACCTCTCAGCTGCCTTCGACACAGTTGACCAACTCTTCCTCCTCCTACAGACCCTTAGCTCTTTTGGCCTCTGTGACACTGCTCTTTGCTGGATTCACTCTTATCTTTCTCACAGGTCTTTTTCTGTGTCATTTGCCGGCGACTCCTCCTCTCCAATGCCTCTGTCTGTTGGAGTACCTCAAGGAATTGTTCTGGGTCCTCTACTCTTCTCCATTTATACTTCTTCACTGGGTAAACTTATCAACAGTTATGGCTTCAAATATCACCTCTATGCTGATGACACCCAGATCTACCTCTCCACCCCTGCTCTTTCTCCCTCTGTCCTTTCTCATGTCAGCGACTGCTTATCTGGTATTTCTTCCTGGATGGCCTCTTACCACCTAAAGATTAACATGTCCAAGACTGAGCTCCTTCTTATCCCCCTCAAGCTCTACGCCGACTTGTGACTTCTCTATCCCTGTTGACGGCATCACCATTTCCTCATTGCCCCAAGTCTGCTGCCTCGGAGTTACACTTGACTCAAATCTATCCTTCGCCCCCCATATCCAATCGCTTTCTACATCCTGCCGTAACCATCTACGCAACATTTCCAAGATTTGACCTTTTCTGTGCGCTAACACCACAAAGCAAATAATCCACTCCCTTGTTATTTCTCGACTTGAATACTGCAATAACATACTTACTGGCCTTCCTCTTTCCCGCCTCTCCTCCCTTCAGTCCATCCTAAATGCCTCTGCTAGTCTGATCCACCTTTCCCGTCACTCTGTATCTGCTGCACCTCTCTGCGAGTCCCTTCATTGGCTCTCCATACACAGTAGAATAAAATTCAAAATTCTCACCCTTGCATACAAAACGCTCACCAACACCGCTCCCCTCTACCTATCCTCTCTTATCAACAAGTATACTCCAGCCCGCCCACTAAGATCCAACAATGACCTGCTCCTTGCATCTGCGACTATCACCTGCTCTCATGCTAGACTGCAATACTTCTGTCGTGCAGCATCTACCCTCTGGAACACTCTCCCTCGTGCTGTCAGGCTTTGCCCTAATCTTTCTTCCTTTAAATGCTCTCTGAAGACTTTTCTGTTCAGAGAAGCCTACCACCCAACTCAATAATATTTATCTTACCTAACAACATTTCCCTCATCTAACTCTGCATTAACATCTTTCTCAATCTTGCAGTCCTCACCACCTGTTTCTCAACCTCCTACCTTTTTAGATTGTAAGTTCCCACGGGAATAGGGCACTCGATTCCTCCTATATGTGTTTGTAAATTTTGTCCTGTCTCTTAGTCTTAGAAGTTTTATATTATTGTTTTATTTAAATGAACTGTATCCATGGACAGTGCTGCGGAATATGATGACGCTTCATAAATAAAGTATAATAATAATAATTATAATAAAATGTTTATATTTACCTTTGATTAGTTTTTGTTTCTATTTGTCTTCTACATTGACTTCTATGGGGAATACATGAACGCGCACGCAATTTGGCTGTTTGCGTTATACGGCTTAATGCGCGCACAAAATAAGTTATTTTGCAACTTGTAATAGCTGCGCAACCCAAAATGCGAAAAAGCCACAATGCGTGAGGTGTTTTCGCAACTGATTTGCTGTGCGACTTGTAATCTTGCCCAAAGTGTTTAAAGGGACCCAAACAGGTGAAAATAATCCCTCCCCTTAATTACCTACACCACAATATAGAAATGTATTAAAATTAAGTTGTTTAAAATTGCACTCCCTATCTGAATCATGAAAGTTTAATTTTGACTATTAAGACATTCTAATAAAATAGAGAGGAGCATTACAACTATCAGAAATTATGTTAAAAATTGTTGTATGCAAGTCTGTGTGCTTTCTAATCCTTTAAAAGAACCATCTTTTGCATTAGTAAAATACGTATAAGATAAAACAGAACAGTTAAGTTAAGCCCACCAAAAATTTTAAGATATAGGTTTTTCATAGGCTTTTCTTAGACATTTACAAAAGCTTTTCTTATTGCATTTGCTAGCACTATATGATAAGCCCCTAGAAAGGGGGCAAACAAATAGTTAAATGGAGAGTAAACACCTTGTAATTACAAGGGCGCGATCCGATATAGGTCGTAGTTTTCGGCGCAAGCGAGGTAACCCGCGTCGCCCGCAGTTTCAGCTCGCAACTCGAGCTATCCAATATTCACCGCCGTCAGATGCTAAACTGGCGTAAGTGAGAAAAACCGACGAGCAGGCAAAATGTGCGCAAATACACCTTTTAGTCGTCGCAAGTACTTGCGCCTGTTTTTTGTTCACGTAAAGTCTCAATAAAGTGTAGTTTTATGCAAATTAGCCTACGACTCGTAAAAAATAACGCCAGTTCTAAGAGATGCGCCACGTAATGACGAGATTCAAAAATCATACTTAAACACCTGCGCAGCCGCCATTTCTTTAGTGTGTTTGGTTGGTTCTTGGAGCTACAGCACACTACAGCGAGTAGAGAGATTAGTGGTAAGAGTAGTGAGAAAGGAGCATTTCATCAAGTTAGTTAGGTCGGATTGTTGGTTGGATTGTTAAGCCAGTACATTTACTTACACTTTTTTTCATATTGCACACATTTTGCATACACACATATACAAAATACACAACACGTTTTTTTTATAACACCCAACACTTTTTATTTATCTTTTACAGTTTGAAAGGCTGAGTGTCTGGTTGTGATTGTGTGTGATTGAAGTGGGAGTGAGTGTGAGTGTGTGAGTGTGTGTAGTGTGAGGATGTCAGGGAGAGATAGGGCTGGGGGGAGGAGGGAAGGGGAGTCGCAGGGAGAGGATTATGTACAGGAGGAGCAGCAGGGTCCCCGTCAGGGAGTGAGCGGAGTGGGGAGAGGGAGAGCCAGAAGGGAGGATGGGAGTGGGGTTGCCCAAAGGCCAGGCACACTGAGAAGAGGGATAGAGGGTGCACATGGGGATAGAAGGGGGGAGGAGGGAGAGGATAGGGAGGAACCCACACCAGGGACATCCCAGGGAGGGAGCCAGGCAGCCCAGGACGAGGAGCGTATGAGGTGTCCCAATTTCAGTTTTGCCGAAAACCTCGCTCTCGTCCAGGCTGTCCTGGAGAACCATAATGCCCTCTTTGGACAAGAGAAGGGCAAAGGAGTTGCCCGGAGGCGTAAAGATGCTTGGCAGAAGGTGGTGGAGGCCGTCAATGGTGTGTCCCAACAGAGGAGGAATGTGGACGGCCTAAAGAAGAGATGGAATGATTGCAAGAGGAGAGTCAAGGAGAGGATGGGCCAGGAAGCAATCTCCCAGAGGGCAACAGGAGGTGGGCCTCACTATGAGGCCGAATACAATGAGTGGCAGGAGCTCATTCGTAGGTCCCTGAGCCTCACAGCAGTCCGTGGACTTCCAGGGGCTCGTGACTCAGGGACTGCAACATCAGCACAGCATGCTGGTGAGTAACATCCCACACACTAGTATAATATGTATTTGAGTTATAACATCCTATATTGTCACACATTCATGTACACAATGAGGATCATGGTATTTTGATTACTAACAACTAAATATACAATGAGATTTAACATTAAAGGGACATGAAACACAAATAATTTATTTCATTATTCAGATAGAGAATACAGTTTTAAACAACATCAAAATTTACTTCCATTATCTATTTTTAATTATTATTTTGAAAATCTTAGTTTATTAAATATCAATGCACATGGGTGAGGCAATCACACGAGGCATTGATGTACAGCCACCAATCAGCAGCTTCTGAGCCTATCTAGAAATGCATTTCAGCTAAGAATATCAAGATAATGAAGCATATTAGCTACTGGAAGTAAATTACAATTTTTTTTAAATTCCATGCTTGGCTAGCTGAATCATGAAATAATAAATATGGTTTGCATGTCCATTTAATGCTACTTAACACATTGAAAATCATGATATGAGGTAGAATAGTGAAATACTAACATGTCTCAGAGTAACACAGGCCACCTCCAGCTGAGATATCTGTTCCTGCACGTCCAGCTGCTGTTTTTGTTCCGGCACCTCCAACTGAGGTTATTGTTCCGGCACCTCCAACCGAGGTTATTGTTCCGGCACCTCCAACTGAGGTTATTGTTCCGGCACCTCCAACCGAGGTTATTGTTCCGGCACCTCCAACTGAGGTTATTGTTCTGGCACCTCCAACTGAAGTTATTGTTCCGGCACCTCCAACTGAGGTTGTTGTTCTGGCACCTCCAACTGAAGTTATTGTTCCGGCACCTCCAACTGAGGTTGTTGTTCCGGCACCTCCAGCTGAGGAACACGTAATTGAAAGAGTGCCTATTGTCCCTGCTGCTGAAGAGCCCATGGATCAATTGAGTTCTGCCATGGGTGATGAATATATCTCACTACAGAGGAGGCAAACTTTGACCTGTGAGACTCTAACGGAAACGTGTCAAAAAATGCAGAGGGAACAACACAGGTTCCATAGAAGCCAACACCGTTTGCAACAGAGGTCGAATGAGCTGCAAAGGGACATGGCAGCATCGGTATCAGCTATGGTCCAAAATCAAAACCAAATGCTGCGTGTAATATCGGACATGCAAATCCAAAGTGACCAAAGATGGAGGGAACAGAATCAACTGTTGGGGGCTTTGGTGGAGCATTTCACCCAACAGCAGGACATGGCATCAAGTATCTCCTCTGTGACCAGCACTCCTACTGGATCCACACAACCCAGGAGAGGCAGAAGACCCACACCAGGCCCCTCATCTAAGAGGCCTAAAAAAAAAAAAATATTATTCAATTTCATTGAAAATCTTGTCCTCTGTTATTTACTATCTAATTGTCATCCACATCCATGTGAGTTGTGTTTTAGTACAGTAATATTGGTAAAACATATAATAATACCTGTGTTGAAATGGACCAAAAAGGTATTATTATAATGTTTATGACATATTCATGCTCAATAAACAACATCACATGGTTGTGTCTCAACGGTACATATAGTAATATTAACTTCTAAGATGTACATCAAGGTTTCTCACATGCAATATAAATTGACACGTTGGTATACATAACTAATAATATATTTAAAGAAGGTGTGAACATAAGGTATAAATATCCATTATCCTCATTCTTAATGATAGTGAACTAAACATGAATGAAACAAATTATAAATATACAGTAATTAGGGTTGTTAAAGGGACATGAAAGCAAATATTTTTACTTCATGATTTTGAAGGAGAAGATAATTCCAAAAAGAAACTATAATTTAATTCTATTATTTCTGTTGCTTCATTCTATTGATATTCTTTGCTGAAAACCATATCGAGATATGCTTGGTAGCTGATGATTAGTAGCTGTATATAGATGCCTCCTGCGATTTCTTCACTGTGTGCATTTCTATGTCTTCATTAAAGTATATCTAAATAAATAATGAAAATAGGTAATTGATTTAAATTATAAGGTTTTTAAAAATTATCTTCTCTATCCTTAATCATGAAACAATATGTTTGGGTATAGTGTCCCTTTAAGGGAAGGGGGTTGGGATGTAGTAGTTTCACTTACATGCAGTGGAAATCCAAACTTTTACATTCTGCAAGACATGATATATACACATGCAATGGTTGGTGAGGTACTGTCAAACATCATAATACATGTGAATGTTACGGTTTACTGTACTTATGAATAAGTAACTTACAGGTGAAGTATTCCCGGATGACATAATCCCTCACTTCATTCCCCCTCAGTGTCCCCCTGTCCACATCCTCAAGTACAGGAACCAGCTGCTGCTGCTGCTCTGGGTCAATGTCCCCCAACAAACGTGTGTCCACAGCAATGTTGTGTAGAATACAGCAAGCATTGACAATGGAACACACTTTGTTGGGGTTATACTGTAGTGCTCCGCCTGTAACATCCAGACACCTGAACCTGGTTTTTAATAGGCCAAAGCTCCTTTCAATGACATTCCTTGTTCTTATGTGTGCCTCCTGGTACCTGAGTTGTGGCTCCGTAATGGGGTGCACCAAGGGGGTTAATAGCCATGGTCTGCAGCCGTACCCTGCGTCACCTGTCATGTAACATATGTGTTTGGATTACTACAGGTACATCATGTGCTTTAAAGGGACACAACATGAATCACATATAAAAGATAGATTTAATCAAAACATTAATGGAAGTAATCAGGATAGTTAATTAAAATTAAAAGGCCTATCTGAATAATGGAAGTGCAATTTATACTAGACTGTCCATTTAATAAGAACCTGCAATTGTTAGCAGCTTGATAATTAACTTCGATTGGATCATTTTCTCCATTCTATAGATAACTCTTGATGACAAGCATATTAGATATGCTCAATAGCTGCTGATTGGTGGCTGCACATAGAAGCCTCATATGATTGGCTCATATATGTGAATTATAATTTTTAAAATCAATATATTTAAAGAATGAATAAAATGATATAAGAGAAGTGAATTGTAATGCTGTTTAACATTGTATTCTCTATCTGACACATGAGATGACAATATGTGTTTAGTGTCCCTTTATTAGAAATATACAGACAGAATGAAGGTACTCACCAAGCAGCCATCCTCCCGAAAGTGTTCCATTTTCAAACATATTGAATAAGGAGGTCTGGCGCAGGATGTAGGAATCATGTGCACTCCCTGGGAAGCCTGCATACACATGTAAGAATTTCAGATTGGTATCGCAGACCATCTGGCAATTAAATGAGTGAAACCCTTTCCTGTTAATATAGAGGATTGTCTCCTCATGTGGGGCCACAATACGCACATGTGTGCAATCAATTGCCCCCATGACATTAGGAATACCCCCCAGTCGATAGAAGCCTTGTTTATGACGGTTCCATTCCTGGGGGGTATGGGGGAAATGAATGTATCGTTGTGTCTGGTTATCTAGAGCAGTCAGAACCTCCCCTAGAATCCTGGAGAAGGTAGACTGCGCTAGGCCAGACACAAGCCCCTCTGTTGACTGGTATGAGCCAGTTGCCAGGAAGTGTACAACACACAACAGCTTCTGCATACCAGTCAGAGCTCGGTTCCTATACGCTTGAGGGTCAATTTCATCCTTCAACACCTCATATAGGTTAATGAGGCTTGCAGATGTCAAGCGATATTTTTCCCTGACCTCCACTTCTGTCATCCCAAACAGGGTGACCCTAACCCTGTGTACCCTTGGTGCTCTTCCCCTCTGCTGATGCCTTCGTCTTATAGGCCCTGCTGGCCTATGGGCAGCTGCAGCAACAGCAGCATGGGGAGCACCAGGAACAGGGACAACAGCAGGAGGAGCAGGGAGGGCAGCAGCAGCAGCTGGAGCAGGGACAGCTACAGCACCATGACCAGGGACCTCAGCAGCAGGGATACCATCCAAAACAGGGGCTTGTAGGGGTTCAAGCACCCCTTGTGCCCCACGACGCTGTCTGACTCTAAATGCAATATACTGCAAGGGAAACATTTGCAGGTGTTTTAAGTCTGCAGGTGAGAGGTTGTGCTGTTTGTGATTGGTTTGACACACTTGCAGGGGCAGGAATAATAAATGCTTTTAAGAGGTTAACTATTTGTGAACAAGCTGCTGCTATGTATATTGTTAGGCATGCATTTGTTAGGCCTTCTGAGAGTTACGTTGGTTTCTAAGTCAGTGCAAGGGTACCTGCGCCTTCAATTTGTGGCGAGCTGAGAATGGCGTAGATTTTGTAAAATCTGCGCGCGTAAGTCCTTACGCCGTATATTGGATAGCAAATTGCGCGTGTTTTGTATGTCAGTCTATGGGCCAAAAAACTACGGGCGACGCCAGAAATCTACGCGCGTAACTTCTAGCTTACGCCGTATATAGGATACCAAATCCGCGCAATTATTGGCGTCGCCGGCTTTTGCGGGCGACGATTTTTATCGGATCGACCCCCAAGACTTTGCTGTTGCCTTGCTATAAAATAACATATCAGCCAAGTCTAAATATTTTGAAAACAAATTAACACCTTATTTGCAGCAATTGTTTTAATAGCCAGACTCCACCCACCTCGTCTTATTTAGAGGATCCAATCTAGCCTTGAATCTGCAGACAACCAAGCCAGCAACAGTCATTAAGTATTAAAGGGACAGTCTAGTTCAAAATAAACCTTCATGATTTAAATAGGGCATGTAATTTTAAACAACGTTCCAATTTACTTTTATAACCAATTTTGCTTTGTTCTCTTGGTATTCTTAGTTGAAATCTAAACATAGGTAGGCTCATATACTAATTTCTTAGACCTTGAAGTCTGTCTCTTATCTGAATGCATTTTGACAGTTTTTCCCGACTAGAGGGCGCTAGTTCATGTGTGCCATATAGATAACATTATGCTCATGCCCATAGAGTTACAGACTGATTGGCTAAAATGCAAGTCTGTCAAATGAACTGAAATAAGGGGGCAGTCTGCAGATGATTAGTGTATTAATATAACTGTGTTGGTTATGCAAATCTAGGGAATGGGTAATAAAGGGATTATCTATTTCTAAACAATATACATTCTGGTGTAGACTGTACGTTTGCAACTATTATCTTATAATGCAAAATATGTAGCAGTATTAGCCTTGAGAAGATGGCAGTGCTCATTACCATAACTTCATTACATAAAAAGGGGGCAAATAAATAATGGAACTATATTGCAAAGTTGTTTTACTATGTATAACTAATAATCTAAAGGTGTTTACTGTCCCTATAAAGGGCCAAATTACAAGTGGAGAATTTTTTAACGATCACGCTCGAGGGTTAACTGCACTAGAAGCAAGCTTTTTCTGCACCTCGGGTTGCGCTCGTATTACAAGTTAAAAGTAAACAGTTTTTCTCACGCTAACCCAACACGAGTAAAAAGCCGAATTTATATTATTACACGCACAATAAACTTTTTCTTAATAAAAGCAAATGGAGTAGCCTCTTTTACCCCAAGTGTAGGCTATATTATGAGTAGATCGGTAGTTTGCGTTTCCGCTTGCACGCATCGGGTAGCACGAGAATTACAAGTTAAAAGTAAAATGTTTTCATGTGAGTGCTAACCCGATACATGCAAAAAGCCAGACTTGGAATATCTGGACCATGTTAACGTCTTCCCCAATAGACTTCAATGGAGCACGAAAAGTGGAAAAAACCTAACACCCTGGGGCGTGTCTCTGGGCAGCACCTTGAATGGATGCAATATCAGTTGCTCTGCGTGGAACATTGGTAATTTGCCTTTTATCAGTGTCTAAGAGGGTCATCCATCTGTCCCAACCTGATGTTTTGAAACTACATATTCAGCTAAATCGAATGATATCACAATATTGGGTATTCCACCTTTGATTACTGGTCCGGAGCGTTGGGGCCTAAGGCAGACTCCTCAGTGAGAGGCTTCCAACACCCCCTCCCCCCCGTTATCTTGCAAGCCGGGTAAGCAGTGTACTATCACTGACAATTTACTGAAAGATCGAGACACTACTACACCAGCAATGGAACATAAAAAGATCATTGCTATGATAAGCTCAATCCTGGAGTCTTACAGAGTGCAACTCTGCAGCGATATAGAGAGGGCATTTAGACTCAACCTGGATAGCCACGTGACAATGGCGGAGCACCCACAAGAAGCAAACACATCTATTCATCCTCAGGAGCCCGGCGTAGTAGAAGAGGAGAGCACGGCAGGTCCCGTTCATAACATTAAGAATAAACCTACTAATGGACACAGCAGATGGCTCAGTTATCTATGGGTCAAAGCCGTACCTAGAGGCAAAGCTTTATATGCCCCTGAAGGGATGCGCATGAAACAGCGCTACCGGAAAAGACAAGCCCGCAAAGCTCCATACCCATTGAGATCATTGAGAGTCCAGAACCGCAGTTCTCATAGAAAAAAGGAGAAATGCATGGGTGAGAAGCTGTCATACCTGCAGCCGAAAGTTCCGGACCTAATAAAATCAACCTCACTGAAGTTCTCAAACAGCGGCCGACCTACCCGGGGTGCCACAGAGCCAAGAGTAATCTTGTTAAACTTGGTGGATACTCACTCAGACACAGCATGCCGCAGAGGACACAGAGAGCGATCCCTCAGAAGTCATTTTTGCTGGCCGGTAGGGAAGATCCACGAGAGACTTGATGGCACTAACACAGACTTTAGAGTAGGAGTCGGCTGAAAATGCTTTATGTGTTCCGGTAGAGACTGGTTGCTCTTACGGACTGCTGCAGCTAAATTACAAAGCCAGGACTCTTCCCTCTATAAACAGGTTAATTACTATGTACACCGTGCTCTGCCTCTGGGCCCCCTTTTTCTTTTTTTTTTCTTTTTTGTTTGTCCCAATATTAGTACAATATATATGCATAACCCCTGTAGAGTTTGTCAATGATCAGGTTGTTATTCTGCTAGAGTTAAATGTACAATAGAGTTAACTGTATAATGCATGTTTTAAACTGACCAATGTAAGATGTAATGTTACTAACGTCCATTCCTTCTACACATGGGATTGTACCAACGCAGGCTTTAGATTTTTATTAACTGCTGCAGCTAAATTACACAGCCAGGATTCTCTCTCCTAACAACAGGTTAATTACTAGGTATACTGTGCTTTGCCTGTGGGGCTTTTTTCGCTCCATTATATACCCTCTGCATTGTAACGTATAATATATAGGCATAACCCCTGTACAATGACCAGATCAGATTTATATTTTGCCAGAGTTAAATGTACTATGCATAACCCCTGTATTTTGCCAGAGTTAAATGTACTATGAGAATGTTATGTTACTAACGTCCAAATATCTTTCAGACTGCTAAAGGTGCTGCCGAATGAGGGCACATGAGAGTTATAACTGGTGTCTGTTTAAGAATATATTGTAACTGGTGCCTGTACATGAGAGTTATAACTGGTGTTTGCTTAAGAATATATTATAACTGGTGCTGCTGAAAGGGGGCACATGAGAGTCACAACGGGTGCTTGTTTAAGAATATATTATAACTGGTGCCTGTTTAAAGATATATACCCCTCCCTAACTGTACATGAGAGTTACAACTGGTGTCTTTTTAAGAATATATTGTAACTGGTGCCGGTACATGAGAGTTCTAACTGGTGTTTATTTAATAATATATTATAACTGGTGCCTGTTTAAAGATATATACCCCCCTGTTATAAGAACATATTATAAAAGGGGCATAACATCCCTGAATGTGCATGAGAGTTATCATGTGTAGTCCCCTCTATCTAGACTGTCCAAATATTGGCATGGCATTCTTTAGTGTACATTACTTAATGAGAGCAGTACCTCACTAATACGTACCCAGGTGCTGCTTGTTTAAGTAACCCATAACTGGTGCTTGTTTAAGTAACTCACTAAGTAAGTGTCGATCACCTACCTTTTTTTTCAACTACTGCCTGGGTCCATGAGTGGCCCATTCTCCTTGTTCTCCCTTCCCCCAAGGCCCCCTGCTACGGCATAGCTATGTTTTAGGAGGTCCAAGAGTGGCCTTTCTGGTTCACTAGGGGCTTGCGTATTGTCTTTAAATTAACATGTTCTAATGGGGATGCTTTATAACAGAAAACATGAGGTTGAATTTTCTTATTTCAATTCGCATATCTAGATAATACTTGTTTTTTCCCAGTGTTAACGTGATTCCTTTCTGTGTCTACATGTCATGCGAATTATTGCTTGTATTGTTAAATTATACCTCAATAAAAATTATATAAACAAAAAAAAAAACCTAACACCCTACTAAAGTGCAAACCCGACATTCACAAGTGGGCTAACCCGACATGAAAATATGAATATTTCACATTCCAATGTTGTTCACATAGCAGAATATGTTTTACTTATTTATAAATACATATTTCTACATATATCTGATTGTATTTTGTATATAGCTACAAATATATATATATATATATATATATAAATAGATGATTATATATAGGTATAGATATATACAGATATATATATATAGGAATATCTATTTATAAATACTGAGAATATATTCTGCTATGCTCATCTTGTTTACTTTCAACTTGTAATACGAGCGAAAAACCTGACACTCACAAACAGCTGCGATAAACCCTTATCACTCGTGCGTAACTATTAGCGCTCCTCTTCTAATCTAGCTGAATGTAAGAATTGGACTATCAATGCACTGCTGATCTTGAGCTGAATATAGACAATGATTCATGACTGTGCACATATGCTTCTCATGTTCAGCTAAGTATTGACAATCCAAAGCTCACGTTAACTATGTTTTTAACCCCTTTGCTGGGACTAAACACATAGTATAAATAAAAAGAGAGAAGCGCTCAACCTGGGAATGAACAATAGCATAATAGCTTGTCCTATGGCTAGTTACCACCCAAGAAGCAGCCTCTTTTTGCTCAACAGTGGGATATGGCTGCACCTCACTGACGAGGCCCACAATAGGTCGAAAAGTACGTCTGGGGTTTTGCTGTTTCTCTGGTTCAGAAAGGGATTGCCTGGTATTTCGGGGCTGCACTGTACTGTGAAGTCAGGATCGGACTGATATGCTTCAGGAAAGTTCTTCTCTGTGAAAGGCACATATTGAGCAAAAAGAGGCTGCTTCTAGGGTGGTAACTAGCCATAGAACAAGCTATTATGCTATTGTTCATTTCCAGGTTGAGCGCTTCTCTCTTTTTATTTATGCAAATTATGACACTTAGGGAAGTCTCCCTGAGTGTGATGCGGGAATCCAGACGTGGACCAGTTGCTCAGTGTGCCTAGAGGGATATGGCTGCAACTCACTAACGAGGCCCGCAATAGGCCAAAACGTACGTCTGGGGTTTTGCTGTTTCTCTCGTTCAGAAAGGGATTGCCTGATATTTCGGGGCTGTACTGTACTGTACTCGAAGTCAGGATCAGACTGATATGCTTCAGGAAAGTTCTTCTCTGTGAAAGGCACATGTTGAGCAAAAAGAGGCTGCTTCTTGGGTGGTAACTAGCCATGGAACAAGTTATTATGCTATTGTTCATTTTCAGGTTGAGCGCTTCTCTCTTTTTATTTATGCTAAACACATAGTACTCTGTGAGCAAATCTGCAAAAAGAAAATGCATTACAACATTTTATTGTTGATTTTAATGTTCCTTTAAGGAACAAAGTTAAAGTGAAAGTAAAATATGGAGGCTTATTAATTCTATATTGATAATGACTAATAGTTTCATATATTTTGAAATGTTCTTTTATAACAGCCAAACTCTTCACTGAAATTAAAAAATAACATTCTGATGGGCATATTTATGTTGAGTACATAGGACTAAATTACAAGTTGAAATTAAATGCGACTGCACAAGAGCAAACTAAGGGCGAGATTACATATACGGCGCAGGCTTCAGCGCAATCGCTGCAACCCACGCCACCCGTAATTTCACCTCGTACATCGGAGTATCCAATAAACCCCGCCGGGAGTTTATAAAGTGCCGTAAGTTGGATAAACTAGTGATGTCCAGAAATGAGCGTAAATACAAATTTCTGGAGTCACTAGTGACTTACGGCACTTTAGAAACTGCCGGAGCCTAAGAAAAGTAAAAAAACATATCAAATCTCCAGTAAAAGTCTAACACCTCCCAAAAATAATCCCAACACGTAAAACCCCTATATCCCCCATCAAACCCACATCGGAACGAATAAAAGTATTAACCCCTAAACCGACACCCCCTCACACAACGCAATATGCCTATTTAAACTATTAACCCCTATATCCACCATCAAACCCACACCGCAAGTACTAACTAAAGTATTAACACCTAAATCCGCCATCAAACCCACACCGCAAGTACTAACTAAAGTATTAACCCCTATATCTGCCATCAAACCCACACCGCAATAAACCAATTAAAGTATTAACCCCTAAATCTTCCAATCCCAACATCGCAAACTACCTAATAAAACTATTAACCCCTAATCCGCCATTAACCCACAACACAAACTACCTAATAAAGTATTAACCCCTAAACCGCCAAAGCCCACAGCGCAAATAAATATTTAAATTACTAAGCCCCCTAACCTAACACCCCCTAAATGAACCTAAATTACCTAAATTTATTTATTAAAATAAAAAAAAAACTAACACTACTTAAAAAATAAAACAAAAAACTAAGTATTAATTAAAGGGACAGTCTATTCAAAATTTAAGCTACAATTACAGAAAATAAAAAAATCTAATATTATAGAAAATAAAAAACAAAATGATAAAATTTTAAAAAATTATACCTAATCCCTATGAAAATAAAAAAGCCTACCAAAATAAAAACACCCCTAATCTAAGAATAAACTACCAGCCTTAAAAGGGCTATTTGCAGGGCATTGCCCCAAGATAAACAGCTCTTTTTTTTTTTTTTAAACTTTATTTATCAAATGAAGAGTACTGTAGACAAAAATAATACATCAACAATATTTACGGTAACAGTTCACATTGAGAGCAAAGCCATGAGTCTGTATCCATTATACATTGTTTCTGTGTAAGTTACAGTAGTGAAATATTCCCTGGGTCCATCAAGAATCAACATTTGTCCATCTCTGAACTCTTCATAACAGTACCTTCCCCTTTTTTTTTTAAATCCCTCATCACAAAAAGAACCCTCCCCCTCCCACCCGCACACTGCTCTGCGATACAATTCTAGAAATACACAAAGTGTTGTTAATAAACACCTGACAGTCATACAACATTACTGGGGAGAACTTCCTAAAATGGCGATTAAACATTTCACTTTTACTTTGTCAAAAGATGTTAAACAATGTGCAGCTTATCACAACTCTATATCAATTGGACAACCCCATTACAGCGACTGAGTGTTGTCTGTTTGTCTCACACCCCTCTCAGTGTATAAGAAGTTCCATTTACCTCGCAGGTGTTCCTCTAGCAAAAACTCGGTGTTCTTTAATAGAGATAGAATTTGTGTCTGCATGGTAGTGTTCATGGTGTGAATGTATGCTTCCCATTTCTTCATGAATGGTCTGGTTCTCCTTTGCACATCTCTCAAAGTGTCAGCTAACTCATATGTTACCTGTTGTTGCAAGCTCGCCTTGAGTTGTGGGATCGTAGCGGGTGCAGGGCCCAGCCATCCTCTAAAGATCAGTTTTCTAGCCTGCAGAATGATATTGATTATCAATCTACTCGCTGTATTGGATGCGAGGGTAGAGGTATCTAGAAGTACTATCAGTGTAGGGGAAACCCCTACTTCAATGTGAAATGTGGTTTTTATCCAGTGTGCTACCATCCCCCAGAATTTGCGAATCTTAGGGCATTCCCATAGCATATGTGGTAAATTCGCGTCTGGTGTTTTACATTTCTGGTAAAGACCCTCTGCGCTCGGCCTCCACTTTTTAAAGATTACTGGTGGTATATATGCGTTTTGTAAGAGCCTAATGTGTGATTCTCTGCTAACCGCTGATAATGTTGCACCTCTCGATTGTTGTATGCTTGTCTTAATCATGTCTGTTGTGATGTCCATGTTTAGGGTGTTTGACCAATTATCACGTATGTGCTCAGTTGTTGCCTCATTGGTGTGTCTCATGCAGAGCCTATAGATCGGGGTTATAGATGTTTCTTCTTGTGTGACCTTTTGTAATAGCCTATTTATATCCGAATTCTGATCTGTGATCTCCCTATGCTGAAGTAGATCGTTAACATAGTGCCTCGCTTGCAGGTACGCGAAATGGTGTTTATGGGGTAGGTCAAACTGCGACTGCAAATCGTGGAAAGACTTAACCTTCATGTCTAAAGTGTTTACCAACTGATATATAAAGGTCAGCCCCTGGGTTTTCCAAAAGGCAAACACACCAGCATCAATTCCCACCGGGAATTCTGGGTTACCCTTTAGAGGCAGGTATCTCGTGTAGTTATAATTAAATTTGAGCCTATTACACACCCTCCACCATGCTCGTAGGGGTTGATAGATTAGTGGGTAACTGTTAATGAGTTTAAGTGTGGATGAGGGTGTCATATGAGGGATTGTCTGTAGTGACCACGGTGCTATCGCCTGTTCCTCTAGGGCCGGCAATGTGAAGTGTTGCTTTCCCGTCAGCCAATCCAGAACATATTTAATCTGGGCCGCCTCACAGTATGTTTCCAAGTTGGGGACCGCCAGTCCACCGGAGCTGATGTCTGCCACTATTCTACTGAATTTTATTTTATGTTTTTTCCCTGCCCACATAAAGGTCAACATGGATTTGTTAAGTATTGAAAGATCTGTTTTATGAATATTTTCAGGAATCATTTGAAACAAATATAAGAGTTTCGGGAACATTATCATTTTTATTAAAGCAATCCTTCCCGACAGAGTAATGGGCAGCTTGTCCCACCTGAGTAGCATGTCCCGAAGCTCTTTGATCATTGGGCGGTAATTTAGATTGTCCGTGTTTATTTTATAGCCAGAAATTAGACCAAAGTGTTGAATAATTTGCATGATAAGAGGGATATTTTTTTTGGGGTTCTGTATAGTATCATGTCATCTGCAAAAAGGGACAGATGGCACTGGACTCCCCCCACCCACAACCCCTCTGTTTCTGATCTTATCTTAATTGCAAGGGGTTCAATGGCCATATCAAAGAGGAGGGGCGACAGTGGATACCCCTGTCTCGTTCCTCTGCCCAGCTGGAAGGGAGGTGAAGGGGCCCCGTTAATCAGGACAGACGCACAAGGGTTAGAGTATAATGATCTTACTGTGTGTGCGAATAAACCCTGAATACCAAATTTGTCTAGAGTATTAAAAAGGTGGTCCCATAGGACCCTATCAAAGGCCTTTTCCGCGTCAATCATCAAGGCACATGCCTCTGGGTTATCCCCTCCCTCCCCACCTCTCCTGTTCCAAAAATGGGTCAATATGTATTGAAGTTTTCGCATATTAAGCACTGATGAACGTCCCTTTACAAATCCAGTTTGGTCTTGGTCTATCAAAGTGGGTAGAGCCAATGCCAACCTTTCCGCCAGGATTTTAGTGAGTATTTTATAGTCCTGGTTCATTAAGGATATCGGGCGATATGATTGGGTAAGGAGTGGGTCTCTACCTTCTTTAGGGATTACTGTAACATTAGCTTCTGTGAAACGATCTGACAGACCTTCCGTACCACCCATAATTTTGTTATATAGTAGTGTGAGCACCACCGCCACCTCTCCCTTCAGCAATTTATAGTACTCCTTAGGGAGTCCATCGGGGCCTGGAGTTTTATCGTGTGATAACGCTTTAATAACCCTAACCGTCTCGGTTTCTGTAATAGGTGCATTTAGCATAGTCAAGTGTTCTTCTGTTATTTGGGGGCAGTGTATAGATTCCCAGAAGGATCTCTGATGGGTTTCGTCTATCTTTTGTCCTCTATATAGGGATTGATAATAGTCTCTAAAGGCGGTTTGTATTTTTGGCGTGGTTATGTGTATAGTGTCTCCTACCTTGACTGCATTTAGGCATTTGTTTGGTCTGGTAAGTTTAGTGAGTCTGGCCAGGAGCTTCCCTGTCTTACCCCCGAATCTATAGAATTTAGCCTGTGTCGATGTAATTTCCCTCACCGTATTTTGGTGTAGTGCAGTATCTCTAATGGCCTTCGCCTCAACATAATTCTGTTTGGTCAACTGATTTGGGTTTTCCAGATATTTGTTCCTCGCACTAAGCAACCTCCGCAAAATCGATTCCGATCTCTGGTTTCTTTGTTTTAGCTTACCTGCTGTGTATGAAGTAATAATACCTCTCATCACTGCCTTACTTGCTTCCCAGTACAAGAGTATTCTGTCTGTGTGCAGTGTTTAAGGTCTCATATGCTCTCCATTCCCCTATCAGGTGTCTTTGGAAGTTTATGTCCCCACATAGGTAGGTCGGGAAAAACCACCTGCGCATGCCCTCTTTTTGTGGTGTGAAGCTAAGTTTAAGGCTAATAGGTGCGTGGTCCAATATTGTTGCAATATCTATTTTTGCTTCCCTAACACTAGGTCCCAGAGCACTAGTTGTTAGAAAAAAAATCTATCCTGGAGAGTGTGTCTTTAGCCGTTGTAGTACAGGTGTAGTTTCGATCCTCTGGATGTCTATCTCTCAATGCTAGGGAGTATTTGAATTTAGATAAGATCAACGAATCTCTCTTGGTGCTGTGGTGGGTCGAGGTGTGTCTTGTGGGGGCATTAGGGTCCCTAAACCTGTCTGCTGGTGTTTGAGGAGCTATGTTGAAATCCCCCCCCCAAAAAAAAATCATTGGTGAATCAGCAAACCTCAGGGAAATGTTGCCAAGTTCCCTCCAAAACTCTCGCTTATTCGTGTGTGGGCCATATACCCCCCCACAGTGACCGTCCTATTTTCATACCTTAGCTTTATAAGTACGTATCTGCCCTGGGTCCACCAGTTGTTTTTCTATGGTGTAAGCTAGATCCCTTTTAAAAAGTATGGCTACTCCCCTAGCCCGCTTTCCTTCATATATGGTATGCACTACCTCTCCCACCCACCCCTGTTTCAGTTTTTCGTGTTCTGCGCATGATAAATGTGTTTCTTCTAGTATCGCTATGTCAGCACGTTTCTAAGATATTTAAGAATAGCCTTTCTCTTTATGGGGGACGTTATGCCCCCAACGTTCCAGGACACTATTTTCATCTTAAGTCCTTATTGGTGTGTGAGGTCAGTCAACTACCGTGCATTGAGCGAGAAATGAATGTGATCCGTCTTGTGTACTTACTATTGGCTGGTCAAGGGAGAGAGAGTGGCCCCCTCAAAGTTTCTCCAATTTTGCTGCCACGCCGTCTAGGACTCTGAAAGATTGGGATACAGGTGAATACAGTTTTATCTCTATCTCCTGGACCCCGGCTATTGTGTCTACTTTAGAAAGTTTGACTGAAAATACTAAAGCTTTAAACTATCACTCTTATACCATAGTTGGTGATTTTACCATCTTGAGTTCTCTATGGCCCTCCATTTGGCCAAGGTAGCCCTATTAGGCTAAAGTCAGAGTCACAATAATCTTCAGAAGCTCTTCTTATTCAAGTGTTCTCTTTCTCATCCTGCTGGGCTCTTTGTGGCTGCTCTGCGTTTCTTTTGGTCTGATACATGAACAGCTACAAGTGCTTAGGTGTGAAACAAAAACAAAAACAGAGGCGCCACATGTGTAGATCAATGTAACCCAAAAAATCCAAAAAAGGAGCAGAAAAAGGGTACTCACAAACAGGGCGGCACTCTCTCGTGCCAGTAGGGGCAGGCTGGTTTTCAACAGCAAACCAGCTGGCTGTGTGTTGGTCTCTCCCAGATGTACTGGAACTCTTTGTCTCCTGGATGACAAACTTCGGCCGAAAACTGCAGTGGAAGGAGGAGGAAGAGCTGGAGTGCTCTTAGGTTACTGCTATGAGGGTAGTTACACCAACACCAGACTTATGTAAAAGTATAAAATCAGTATTTTATTATACAAAATAAAAATACCAAACGGTATAGCAAATTACAGCTGGGTGATGACAACCTATCTCCCTATAGACCATACAATATAGCGACGCGTTTCTCGGGGAACACCCCGTTTCCTCAGGCTTGTATATTGATTGTGTACATGGGTGCCCTTTATATAGGGCTCAGTAACCTAATATTCCAAATAAACCCTCCCCTTCCTTTGCACAGATTGACCTATCATGTCCTTCCTTTCCCACCACTCCCCATTGTTGTGATGGTATAATGTTCAATTAGTTGGAATTGTATATTGTATCTATATTGTCAGGTATATAACCTTGTTTGTCCATGTCTCTATAAAAATAATATGGTAGTAAGCGGGTAGATCGACAATAAACAGTTTCGATCATTCCCTGTAAGTGTTGTTAGCGGAGTAAACAAGCTTAACATATGTTATGTGCCTAGTCAATAGATTGCGACTATGTTGGGGGCCTGTCCTTATATGGCACTCTCATTGGTTGCACTATATGTTGCATGTTGCATATAATATTATCGTGACGTAATGTCATGTGATTGGGAGTTTAGCAAATGGCTGATGCCGTAATTAAGGCGTCAATAGAGACTACGCATGGTCACATGATCACTACGGCCCGAACGTGTACATTTCTCTATCTGTTGTGGTTGCTAAGGGCGAAATGACTACGCCCATGTCTATTTCTTGTACCAATGGAATGACATAAATTGTAATTAGTGTCGTGCCATTGGTTATTTATACATTTGTGATATTATGATCTATATAATAAAACATCAAATAAGTAAATAGATATCGCTAATAATGAAATTACAAATCCTGGACTCGTAGCTATTTAGCATAAAGTCAAAATAAATAATAAAGTGATTAAACTTGTGGTTTCGACGATCAGGAAGATCTCTGAATTTCCCAATGAATAGGTCAGAGCATATAAAAAGACTGGGGGTAAAGCCTTTTGTACTTCAAGATAGACCAAAAATATCCGCTTTTACATTCTGCGGTCTGTGTGTTACCATATAATAGAATATGAATAAAAATAAATAAAGTGTCATGGTGTATGTGAAGTTACTAATTTGATATATAAATGTGGTGTCAAGGTGATGTGAGGTTACTAGCTGGGACTTAAATCCAAATATATATATAGAGGATAAATAAGGTATAGTGTATTACATTTTAAATAAAACCCTAATGCAGTGACATTACTGCCTGATAAAATGAGTGTATAGGGGTATGTGAATGGGCTAACAAAAATCATACATGAGTGGAGGGGAAATGTGATGAAACCTAATGTGATGAGTTGAAGTTAGGTACTAACAATGTGAATTACAAGATATCATGATATACAATGTATAAAGTAGTCTAGATTACTAAATAAATTATAATGTGTTTGGCCATAACTGAAGACAAAATTACTGTAGTCTAAAATTATATAGTACTTGTGAATGCAAAACCACCAACAATGGTGTGCTTAGGTGTCTCAAATATCTTCGGCCCCTCTGCCATTTGGAGTCGCAGCCTAGCTGGGTATAGAAGTGACACAGATTCTCCTTGTGCTATCAAGTCCCTGCAGTAGGGCGAGAATTCCCTTCTCTTTTTAGAGACTTCCGCAGAGTAGTCTTGAAAAATGTATATCTTCTTCCCTTCAAATGCAATGGGTGACATTTGCCTGTATGCACAAAGTATTAGTGTTTTGTCTTTGAAATTTAAATAGCGCACCATTATCTGTCTCGGGGCTTGGCCTGGCTCTCTCTCCCATTGGGAAGCCCCTATTCTATGGGCCCTCTCTGCAATGCAAGGTAAATTAGATGCGGAAGGCTTAAGCAGCTCAGGGAGAGTAGACTCTGCAAAATGTAGTAAGTCCTTTGGTGGAACTGACTCCGGAACTCCCACTATCCTGATATTGTTCCTCCTTGACCTGTTCTCAAGGTTTTGGTCAACGTTAATTAGTCTAGCTGAGAATGCTCTAAGATCTGTAGACAAGGTATCCATGCCCGTTTGGAGCTGCTCAATCTTGGGCAGGAATAGTGCAGAGAGTTGAGCCACAATAGGGTGCGTGTCTTGTGTTGGGACTGTTGGAGTTTCTGTAGCTTGTGTTGCCATCTCCTGGATTTCTACTTGATTGTTATGGCGTCTTTCTGAGCCCTTTTGTTTTCCTGCCATTGTGTCAGTCTTTTTATTGTATTGGGTATAGTACTTTTGCATGCAGGCTATTCTATAGTTGGAGACTTTTTCTGGTATGCTAATGCGAGAAGAGAACCTGGGATATTTATGTGGTTAGTAAGAAGCCTCTTTTTACATTAGTTCTGGAGGGTCTGATGTGAGGGGGTAGGTTATCTGGCCGTTGTTTAGTGTGTCATATCTGCTTGATTTTCTTGCCCGCAATCTGTTCTATAGTTAGTTTGTGGCTCCACTCTGTATAAAATGGATTGAGTTCACTAAATCTCTCTGTTGGATACTTGATGTGGGTGGGCAGAGATCTGCCAGTCCCTTCCGGAACTTTTCCCTATGTAGGAATCTTACTTTTGTGTTCCTGACTTAGTATTATCGGTCCCCAGGCTCACTATACAGCCTGAATGAGTGTCTATGCTGCCAGATGTTTAAAAGATGTAGCTCCTTACTTTGCTTTAGTGGCTACGTGTTCTACCAGAGCCTTGCTACCCCTCCCAGGGTGTCCCTGCAACTTGGGTTAGTTCTCCTCAAGGCTGCAATATGGCTCTTAGTTCCGCGCCAAAACAGTAACGTTCTGTGTCACGACCTCCTTCACTCCCTGCTCCCTCTGCACCCCAGCTCAGGCTCACCTCTTATCCGCTTGTTAATCGCTCCGTGTATGAGCGCTGCACGTATTGCCTGTACCTCACAGGCTTCACTATGAATGTGTAATTTAAACTGTTGAAGGAAGTGAGATTGCACTATTTGTTGGCCAGAAACTGTGACCCAACTGTCCAGCTTCACACTGTCTCTCTATCCCCTCTAAAGAGGCTGCCAAGTTCACTCCCAGGTTTTAAGCTGTAACATGCAGCACACTCATGAGGTGTTAGTAAATGGTAACTCAGACTTGCCTTATGGGTATAGTTGAAGTCTGTTATTACACCTAAGAAAAGGGAGCCACGTGTGCCAGATATGTCCGGAATCCCAGCTAATAAACTATGTAAAAATTGCTGAAGAGCCTGTGCATTTGTACCTCCTATTGCTTGGTTGCCCTTTACTGCCCCAGCTCTGCTGCTAGTGTTTCCCTCACAGGGCGGGGAGGGCTACTTGCTAAGACCCTTAAAAGTGATTGCGTGTGGGGCAAGATGGCGACCGCAATGTGAATCGGAACCAACCTTGTATCTCACTGAGCTTCACTGTAGCCTCCCGAGTTTGCTCCTCGCTATGGCGTTCTGATTTGCAGGAGATTTTGTGCTCAATCGTTACGGGCCAAGTCTTGGGACGGTGCCGCAGCTGGATGTGCGTTTCCCCTGCCTTCTGACTCCCACTGCTCGTCTTTCTCTGTTAATGGTCCTGCCGGTGGGGGAGTAGGTGGAACAACTCCTTGCCTGATAATGTTCGGGCAGGTTCTAGGGTCACCCTGCCAAGGATAGCGTCTCTGTGGGCAGTTTGTGGTGATTTTAAATGCCTATGTATTAAGCAGAGAAGCGGAGCTCCAAAAAGTGCGTCTTCTCTCTTTGCCCTCCCACCGGAAGTCGATAAACAGCTCTTTTACATTAAAAATACACAACGTCCCCCCTAACATTAAAACCCCCCCACCCACCAAACCCCCCAAAATAAAAGAACCTAACACTAAAAAACCTAAACTACCCATTGCCCTGAAAAAGGGCATTTGTTTGAGCATTGCCCTTAAAAGGGCATTTAGCTCTTTTACAAAGTGCCCACCCTAATCTAAATAAAAAAAACAAAAACCTAAGTCTAACCCCCAGGTTGATACTCACCATTCCTGAAGTCTGGCGGAGAAGGTCCTGTCCCATGAGGTGAAGTCTTCTTCCAAGCGGCGACCTCTTCTTTCTTCTTCCAGGAACAATCCGGTGCGGAGTGGAGAGCGGAGCTGAAGACTGAAGACCACGGAGCTGAAGACCGGCGACCCTGAAACTGAAGACCGGCAATCCTGGAACTGAAAAACGGCGACCGCCGAGCCGTGGAGAGTGGAGGATCCTCTTCGTATGATCGCCGCCGTACACTGGATAGCGAATTCAAGGGATGCAATTAAAAATGGCGTTCCTTGAATTCCTATTAGCTGATTTTGATTCTTCTGTTCAAATCAGCCAATAGGATGAGAGCTACTGAAATTCTATTGGCTATTCAAATCAGCCAATTTTTTTATTTTTAAAGTAATGTTAGTTTTTTAATTTTAATAGTAACTTTAGTATTTTGTAATTTGGGTTAATTTAGGTGGTGTTAGGTTAGGGGGCTTAGTAATTTAATTATTTATTTGCGTTGTGGACTTTGGCGGTTTAGGGGTTAATACTTTGATAGGTTTATTGCGGTGTGGGCTTTGGCGGTTTAGGGGTTAATACTTTGATAGGTTTATTACGTTGTGGGCTTTGGCAGTTTAGGGTTTAATACTTTAATAGGTTTATTGCAGTGTGGGCTTGGGCAGTTTAGGGGTTAATACTTTAATAGGTAGTTTGTGTTGTGCGTTAATGGCGGATTAGGGGTTAATAGTTTTATTAGGTAGTTTGCAATGTTGGGGTTGGCGGATATAGGGGTGTATACTTTATTTGTAGTTGCGGTGTGGGTTTGATGGCGGATATAGGGGTTAATATATTTTATTAGTTATTAGTTATTGTGGTGGGGGTTGGCGGTTGACAGGTAGATAGATATTGCGCATGCGTTAGGTGTTAGTTTATTTTTGCAGGCAGTTTTGGGAGTTACGGTGCTCCTATAATCAGTGCAAGGCCTGCTGCGGCTGCCTTAGTATGGGGAGGTGAAAATGGAGTAAGATTTCTCCATTTTCGGCACGTAAGTCCTTGCTCTGTATATTAGATACCGATTTGTGACGCGGTCTTATGTTAGCTTATGGGAGTAAAAATTGCAGGCGACGGGTGAAATATAGGTGCCGCATTTATATGCGGCGCTGTATATTGGATACTAAAACCGTGAAAAAAACGGCGTTGCCGGCTTTTGCGTGCGACGCCACATATGTAATAGGGCCCTAAATTTATGCTGGTCTGGTTAGCACGTAAAGGGTTAGGACTTAATAAAAAAGTTGCACCAAACACAACATAAATACATTAAAATAAATTGTTATGCTCATATCCACTATCTAAAAAAATTATGCATAGAAATATTAATAAAAAATAAGTTTAAAGGTTTAAATGGTATATGTTATACGACAAGGTGTTTGAATGAAAAGAGCTACGTAGGTACCATAAATATTTTACATTACAATATTCATCACATAGGCAAACGTTTTATTTTTATTTATATATATATATATATATACAGGTGGCCCTCGTTTTACAACGGTTCAATTTACACCATTTCAGAATAACAACCTTTTTTTCCAGTCATGTGACTGCTATTGAAAAGCATTGAGAAGCAGTGCATTTATTAAAATAGCCAGTAGGTGGAGCTGTCCGCTTGTGTTGCAGCAAAGCCAAGCAAGCTGAAATTAATCAGTTTAACCAGACCTGAGCTATCGAGCAGATTTCAAAGGAACAAGATCTTCCTGTCTATAACTCAGTCCAGATGGGAATGCATAGAAAGAACTGTTTGCAGAAAAATGCAAGTGAAGTCTGTGTTGTGTGATTATTTTATTAGGTTTATAATGCTGTTTAGCAAATGTTTTTGTTCAATTAAAGTAGTTTAATTATATATTCTGTGTTGTGTGATTATTTTATTAGGTTTATAATGCTGTCTAGCATTTAAAGTCTTCATTTCAAAGCTTTTAAAATAATGTATTAGGTGTTACTTATGACAATTTTGAGAGGGGCCTGGAACCTATCTCCCTCACTTCCCATTCACTTACATTATAAACTGGGTTTCAATTTACAACGGTTTCGATTTATAACCATTCCTTCTGGAACCTAACCCCGGTGTAAACTGAGGGCTACCTGTATATATATATACACACTTGCTTGTATATATTCATTCAGATATATAGGTATAGATATATATATATATATAAAATATTTTTAACTCACTTTCGGTTAGCGCTGTAGGTTGAACTTGTGTTGTGTTAGAGTGAAAGCGATAGTTGCTGGTTTTTGTTTTTAAAGTTGCGCTCTCCAATGAAGTCAATGGGGAGAAGTTAGGGTGGTCACGATATCTGAAGTCCTACAGTTAGCAAGCATCAGGTTTCGCTGTCGCGATAACATTTTACTTTCAACTATTCCACGCGTGTTACAAGTTTACTTTCAGCTATATTAGCGCTCAAGCGACAGCGCTAAATACCACTTCCATTTATAATCTGGCCCATAATGTGAAGGTGTGATTTTGGTTATATTTGTAAATTTTTATCAAACTAGTAAACTATTGTATTTATTAACGTGAAATGAGCATGCACCTTGAAACATTAAAAGTCAAGTCTGTTTTATAAAAAGTTGCTTAAAGGGACACTGAACTCATATTTTTTCTTTTGTGATTCAGATAGAAAATGCAATTTTAAGCAACTTTCTAATTTACTCCTAATTTTTCTACGTTCTCTTGCTATCTTTATTTGAAAAAGAAGGCATCTAAGCTTTTTTTTGGTTCAGTACGTCTGGACAGCACTTTTTTATTGGTGGATGAATTTCTCCACCAATCACCAAGGACAACTCAGGTTGTTCACCAAAAATGGGCCGGCATCTAAACTTACATTCTTGCATTTCAAATAAAGATACCAAGAGAATGAAGAAAATTTGATAATAGGAATAAATTAGAAAGTTTCTTAAAATTCCATGCTCTATCTGAATCACAAAAGAAAAAATTTGGGTTCAGTGTCCCTTTAATATGGACTGAAATACTGCTATTGAACTCTTGATCCCTATTCAACTTATAAGAGGTATTAACAAGCAATGAATGCACTTGAAAATCTATTGATAAATTTGTTTCTGCGGTTACTATAATCCATTGGAATGGTTTAAAATTAGAAAACACTGCGAGAAGTCATACAAGGAACTTCAAACAAAAATATGGATGACTGAAATAAAGATAGGTGCCCTTCAGAAGAAAGTGCATGCAAATCAAATAATTGTTGCTTTTAATAGAACACTTCCTACTACTATTTTTACATGTGGAAAGATGGGAAGGAGACAGTTAACGTACTTTTACTTTCATGCTAAGCAGTGATTAATCAAATCCACTCACACAACACACGTACTGGAAATTTAAGAAAACACCAATTTCAAATTGCAAACAAAGTTTATAGAATGTAGAAGAGAGAGAAAAATGATTTCGAAACAAATGAAATTTTAAAGTTTCCCAGATTACAGAGGAGATATTTCCTGCTACGAGGAACACAACAAAGAGCTTAAGACATTCACGCTGACAGAGCTAATGATGTAATACCACAGTCAGGAATGTAGGCCATGTCATTTCTTTTGCCAAAAACAGCAGCTAATGAAACTGAAGCATTCACTTCCTCTCTGCTTTAGGCAATATTAAAATCACAGATCACCTAACCCAACTCCATCGATATTAAAGCCAAAATCGTTTTGTATTCACAAGAGCTTAGAAAGAATGACTCAAAGGTAATTATTAGAACTACTTGCTTGATTTTTCTTAAAGAGACTATAAATTCAATGGTGAATATATTTTTTAATGGCTATCAAAAATATAAGCAGAAAATAATATTATAAATATGGTTGCCAGTCAACCAGCCGGTATTTTACCAAAAATAATTTTTAAGATTGAGGCCAATATACATAATAATAAATAAATATAGAAATAAAGGACCTGTCACACTGAAACTTCTTCTATGTGTTTTGGACCCTTTAAATCAGGGGTGGGCAAACTTTTGTAAGGCAAGGGCTACCAAGTGACGTGGTCACCTAACTAAAAAAAAAAAACCCAGTCTTGTTAATAATAATTACAATAAGGTATTTATTCAAAAACACAAAGAATAGTCCAGCACACACTGTATTTTTTGCTAAAAATAGGACCTGCTGGCTGAAAATTATATTGTTGCCACAAATAGGACCTGCTGGCTACAAATTGTATTTTTTGCTACAAATAGGACCTGCTGGCTGCAAGTTGTATTTTTTGCTAAAAATAGGACCTGCTGGCTGAAAATTGTATTTTTGCCACAAATAGGACCTGCTGGCTGCAAATTGTATTTTTGCTACAAATAGGACCTGCTGGCTGAAAATTGTATTTTTGCCACAAATAGGACCTGCTGGCTGCAAATTGTATTTTTGCCACAACTAGGACCTGCTGGCTGAAAAACAGAATTTATGCTTACCTGATAAATTACTTTCTCCAACGGTGTGTCCGGTCCACGGCGTCATCCTTACTTGTGGGAATATCTCTTCCCCAACAGGAAATGGCAAAGAGTCCCAGCAAAAGCTGGCCATATAGTCCCTCCTAGGCTCCGCCCACCCCAGTCATTCGACCGACGGACAGGAGGAAAAAACAGGAGAAACTATAGGGTGCCGTGGTGACTGTAGTTAGAGAAAATAATTCATCAAACATGATTAAAAAACCAGGGCGGGCCGTGGACCGGACACACCGTTGGAGAAAGTAATTTATCAGGTAAGCATAAATTCTGTTTTCTCCAACATTGGTGTGTCCGGTCCACAGCGTCATCCTTACTTGTGGGAACCAATACCAAAGCTTTAGGACACGGATGAAGGGAGGGAGCAAATCAGGTTACCTAAACAGAAGGCACCACGGCTTGCAAAACCTTTCTCCCAAAAATAGCCTCTGAAGAAGCAAAAGTATCAAATTTGTAAAATTTGGCAAAAGTGTGCAGTGAAGACCAAGTCGCTGCCTTACATATCTGATCAACAGAAGCCTCGTTCTTGAAGGCCCATGTGGAAGCCACAGCCCTAGTGGAGTGAGCTGTGATTCTTTCAGGAGGCTGCCGTCCGGCAGTCTCATAAGCCAATCGGATGATGCTTTTAAGCCAAAAGGAAAGAGAGGAAGAAGTCGCTTTTTGACCTCTCCTTTTACCAGAATAGACGACAAACAGAGAAGAAGTTTGTCTGAACTCTTTTGTAGCTTCTAAATAGAATTTTAGAGCACGGACTACGTCTAAATTGTGTAAAAAACGTTCCTTCTTTGAAACTGGATTCGGACACAAAGAAGGTACAACTATCTCCTGGTTAATATTCTTGTTAGAAACAACCTTTGGAAGAAAACCAGGCTTAGTACACAAAACAACCTTATCTGCATGGAACACCAGATAGGGCGGAGAACACTGCAGAGCAGATAACTCAGAAACTCTTCTAGCAGAAGAAATAGCAACCAAAAACAAAACTTTCCAAGATAACAACTTAATATCTATGGAATGTAGAGGTTCAAACGGAACCCCTTGAAGAACTGAAATAACTAGATTTAAACTCCAGGGAGGAGTCAAAGGTCTGTAAACAGGCTTGATCCTAACAAGAGCCTGAACAAATGCTTGAACATCTGGCACAGCTGCCAGTCGTTTGTGTAATAAGACAGATAAAGCAGAAATCTGTCCCTTTAGAGAACTCGCTTATAATCCTTTATCCAAACCCTCTTGTAGAAAGGAAAGGATCTTAGGGATTTTGATCTTATTCCATAAGAATCCCTTGGATTCACACCAGCAGATATATCTTTTCCATATTTTATGGTAAATTTTCCTAGTTACCGGTTTTCTGGCTTGAACTAGAGTATCTATCACAGAATCTGAAAACCCACGCTTTGATAGAATCAAGCGTTCAATTTCCAAGCCGTCAGCTGGAGGGAGACCAGATTTGGATGTTCGAATGGACCCTGTACAAGAAGATCCTGTCTCAAAGGTAGCTTCCATGGTGGAACCGATGACATATTCACCAGGTCTGCATACCAAGTCCTGCGTGGCCACGCAGGAGCTATCAAGATCACTGAGGCCCTCTCCTGCTTGATCCTGGCTACCAGCCTGGGAATGAGAGGAAACGGTGGAAACACATAGGCTAGGTTGAAGGTCCAAGGCGCTACTAGTGCATCCACTAGAGTCGCCTTGGGATCCCTGGATTTGGACCCGTAGCAAGGAACCTTGAAGTTCTGACGAGACGCCATCAGATCCATATCTGGAATGCCCCATAATTGAGTCAACTTGGCAAAGATCTCCGGGTGGAGTTCCCACTCCCCCGGATGGAATGTCTGACGACTCAGATAATCCGCCTCCCAGTTTTCCACACCTGGGATGTGGATCGCAGATAGGTGGCAGGAGTGATCCTCCGCCCATTTTATTATTTTGGTCACTTCTTTCATCGCCAGGGAACTCCTTGTTCCCCCCTGATGATTGATATAAGCAACAGTCGTCATGTTGTCTGATTGGAATCTTATGAATCTGGCCTTTGCTAGTTGAGGCCAAGCCCTGAGAGCATTGAATATCGCTCTCAGTTCCAGAATGTTTATCGGGAGAAGAGACTCTTCCCGAGACCATAGTCCCTGAGCTTTCAGGGATTCCCAGACCGCGCCCCAGCCCACTAGACTGGCGTCGGTCGTGACGATGACCCACTCTGGTCTGCGGAAGCTCATTCCCTGGGACAGGTGGTCCAGGGTTAGCCACCAACGGAGTGAGTCTCTGGTCTTCTGATCTACTTGAATCACTGGAGACAAGTCTGTATAGTCCCCATTCCACTGTTCCAGCATGCACAGTTGTAATGGTCTTAGATGAATTTGCGCAAAAGGAACTATGTCCATTGCTGCAACCATCAACCCTACTACTTCCATGCACTGAGCTACGGAAGGACGAGGAATAGAATGAAGAACTTGACAAGCGTTTAGAAGTTTTGACTTTCTGACTTCTGTCAGGAAAATCCTCATTTCTAAAGAATCTATTATTGTTCCCAAGAAGGGAACTCTTGTCGACGGAGACAGGGAACTTTTTTCTATGTTCACCTTCCATCCGTGAGATCTGAGAAAGGCCAGAACGATGTCTGTGTGAGCCTTTGCCTTTGAAAGAGACGACGCTTGAATTAGGATGTCGTCCAAGTAAGGTACTACTGCAATGCCCCTTGGTCTTAGAACCGCTAGAAGGGACCCGAGTACCTTTGTGAAAATCCTTGGAGCAGTGGCTAACCCGAATGGGAGGGCCACAAACTGGTAATGTTTGTCCAGAAAGGCGAACCTTAGGAACTGATGATGTTCTTTGTGGATAGGAATATGTAGATACGCATCCTTTAGATCCACGGTAGTCATAAATTGACCTTCCTGGATTGTAGGTAGAATCGTTCGAATGGTTTCCATTTTGAACGATGGTACTCTGAGAAATTTATTTAGGATCTTTAAATCCAGAATTGGTCTGAAAGTTCCCTCTTTTTTGGGAACTACAAACAGATTTGAGTAAAATCCCATTCCTTGTTCCGCCGTTGGAACTGGGTGTATCACTCCCATCTTTAACAGGTCTTCTACACAATGTAAGAATGCCTGTCTCTTTATTTGGTTTGAGGATAAGTGAGACATGTGGAACCTTCCCCTTGGGGGTAGTTCCTTGAATTCCAGAAGATAACCCTGAGAAACTATTTCAAGTGTCCAGGGATCCTGAACATCTCTTGCCCAAGCCTGAGCGAAGAGAGAGAGTCTGCCCCCTACTAGATCCGGTCCCGGATCGGGGGCTACTCCTTCATGCTGTTTTGTTAGCAGCAGCAGGCTTCTTGGCCTGCTTACCCTTGTTCCAGCCTTGCATTGGTTTCCAGGCTGGTTTGGTTTGTGAAGCATTACCCTCTTGTTTAGAGGATGCAGAGTTAGAGGCCGGTCCTTTCCTGAAATTGCGAAAGGAACGAAAATTAGACTTATTCTTGGCTTTGAAAGGCCTATCTTGTGGGAGGGCGTGGCCCTTTCCCCCAGTGATGTCTGAAATAATCTCTTTCAATTCTGGCCCAAAGAGAGTTTTACCCTTGAAGGGGATATTAAGCAATTTTGTCTTGGAAGATACATCCGCTGACCAAGACTTTAGCCAAAGCGCTCTGCGCGCCACAATTGCAAACCCTGAATTTTTCGCCGCTAATCTAGCTAATTGCAAAGCGGCATCTAAAATAAAAGAATTAGCCAACTTGAGTGCGTGAACTCTGTCCATAACCTCCTCATACGGAGTCTCTCTACTGAGCGACTTTTCTAGTTCCTCGAACCAGAACCACGCTGCTGTAGTGACAGGAACAATGCACGAAATGGGTTGCAGGAGGTAACCTTGCTGTACAAAAATCTTTTTAAGCAAACCCTCCAATTTTTTATCCATAGGATCTTTGAAAGCACAATTATCCTCGATAGGGATAGTAGTGCGCTTGTTTAGAGTAGAAACTGCCCCCTCGACCTTAGGGACTGTCTGCCATAAGTCCTTTCTGGGGTCGACCATAGGAAATAATTTCTTAAATATAGGAGGGGGGACAAAAGGTATTCCGGGCTTCTCCCACTCCTTATTCACTATGTCCGCCACCCGCTTGGGTATAGGGAAAGCGCCGGAACCTCTAGCAACTTGTCCATCTTGCATAATTTTTCTGGAATGACCAGGTTGTCACAATCATCCAGAGTAGATAACACCTCCTTAAGCAGTGCGCGGAGATGCTCTAATTTAAATTTTTTTTTTTTTTTAATTTTTTTTTTTATTGAGGTTAAAATAATACATTGGCAACAGTCTCATCTACAGAATACATTGTACAACTTATATGATATTGGCATGACATTACACGAAGGGCACCTCATTTTTTAAATCTTATAGGTTTTGCGAGTTCCTCAGACAAGCAGGTCCAGTCGTGGGACCAAAAGTAAAACAAAACACTTGAGGACATGGCAACATAGATAGTGTTAAAGATTGCAAATTCAACCTATGTGGGATAAATACAGATTGTAAAGTGTATACACAACATCAGAAATAGTAAAGCATAATAAAGGCATCAGGATGTCTCTGTATAAAACAACATTTATAAAAAACATGGAATATAACCTCTGTTGGTTGTTATTTTAGTCCAATAAGCGTTAGTACTGAGCCTCCATTAGAACATAGGCAATCTCAAACCACTATCTTAAGTAAACTTCAAAAAACAGGAAATCACTGTAAAATCAATGATCCAGTATTGAACCCCCGTGAGCCATTCAACAATGGTGCAGGGGAATAAAAACTTAGTCTTGGCTCAACAGGTAGGGCAGAGACTACTAAACTCTGCCAAAAGGTGTGCAGAATGAAAGGGAGTCATCCATAGCCGCACAGAAATGAGGGAATAGAGGAGAGGGAGGGAGGGGAAGGGAAGGAGGGGAAAGGAGGGGGGAAGGGGAAAAGGAAGGGAGGGGGGAAGGAAGGTAGAATGGGAGGAGGGAGAGTGGGAAAGGGGAAGGGGGGAAGGGAAGGAGGGAGGGAGGAAGAGAGGTCGGGGAAGGGGAAGGGAAGGAAGGAGGGAAGGGAAGGTAAAGGGAGGGAAGGGGGAATGGAAGGGGAAGGGAAGGAGGAAAGGGAAAAGGGAAAGGAGGGGAAAGGGGAAGGGAGGAGAAAAGGTGGGAAGGGAGGGGGGAGGGAAGGGGGGGGAGGGGGGAAGGGAAGGAAGGGAGGGGGGAAGGGAAGGAAGGGAGGGGGGAAGGAGGAGGGGAGGGGGGGGAGGGGGGGGGAAGGAGAGGAAGGGGGGAAGGGAAAGGGGAGGGAGGAGGGAAGGGAGGGAAGGGAGGGGGGAAGGTCATGGAAGGGAGGGAAGGGAGGGGGGGGAGGGGGGGGGAGGGAGGAAGGGAGGGCGGAGGAGAGGCCAAAAATAACAAATCTTACTATTATTAGCTCACATTTCTACTATAATGCCCAAAGATATTGATAGGGCAACAAACATTAGTTTAAAAGGTCTCTAAAATAGATTCTATGTGAGGAACTCTCCCTCCTACTTTTAAGTTACATACATGGTCACCTAGATAAAGTCTAAGACAGCATTTCCAAACAGTTGCTCACATTGTTATAATGCATTAGGGTAAGAGCTGTTCCTAAAGAGCCCAAACTATGAGTAACCTCTTAGTGGTCAAAGAGTCATAACTTAGTGAATCAGGACTATTTAAGGGGACCACAGATATATTCATGAATATTTAGACTCCTAGGGGAACCCATTCATGGATAAAATGAAAATTCAAAAATTACATACAGGATTAGTTGTGTACTAGCTGAGGGACATACTGTAAATACCCCTATCAGACTAGTTCAAGTCTTCATAGCGTATCGTTCTGTAAAGTTTGTACAATGATACTGGAGTACTGACAGGCAGATTCGAACAGTAAACAGCTGGTTACAGCGTGGCCATACAGTCTCATACTCTAGGCTTAACCAACACCCTGTTTGGGTCTTTCATCTGCAGGAGGGTAGCAGTAATTCAGGTCAAATCTCTGGGGCTGGGGCACACCGCAGGGAGACAGCCGAACATACTTATCAAATAGCAAGTCTAACGCAGATGTCGGATTCAAGGGATCAGCTGCGTGATCTAAGTTGTCGGCTCTCATAAGCGCTGCCACTCCGCTACTGTGTCCCTGCTTCACATGCCATAG
Source organism: Bombina bombina (assembly GCF_027579735.1). Taxonomy (NCBI): domain Eukaryota; kingdom Metazoa; phylum Chordata; class Amphibia; order Anura; family Bombinatoridae; genus Bombina; species Bombina bombina. The sequence continues at coordinate 490,010,982 of NC_069500.1, read as the reverse complement.
AGACTCTGTCTCACCTCTGCCGCCAAGCAAGCTCGATCTCCCATGCTGCGTAACTACTGTAGGAGTCTTAGATGCGATCCTCTGTGACGCTCGCCTCATGCTAGCTACTTCCCTTGGCTCAGGGTCACATGCGGGTTGTGGTGGTTGTAAAGAAGGGAGCAGCAGATCATACTGATGTATGGCTTTCTCTACTTCTTCTTCCGTGACTGACTCCCTCGTGGGAGACATTGCGTCACATGCTGCAGTAGCGATCCGTTGCGGTGCGACTAGTATCTTTTCGATCCTATTCAGGAAATTTCTTTCAAAGTGGTCGGTTAACAGCCGGAGGATTTCAGCCGGATTCTCCATACCCAGGGCTGATTTAACAGGCACAGTGCAGCTTAAAACTCGAGATATGGGATAAGGATGCGCCTCAAGGCCCCATTAAAGAGATGGCCACTATGCGATGTAGATTATCTCACCAACGGTTCATGAAGTCCAGTTATGTCATCTCTCCATAAACTTACTCCAAACAGAACTGAGCTACATGTGTATAGCTTTTCTTTAATAAAGATTTATTTTAAATGTACTGAAACACCATTTATATCATAAAAAATTCAGGAGCTCCTCACACACACGTCTAGTTTCTTCAGATGCTGGCTCCGCCCCCGCTCTAATTTAAATTTAAATGTCACAACATCAGGTTCAGCCTGTTGAGAAATTCTACCTGAATCTGAAATTTCCCCATCTGACAAAACCTCCCTCATGGCCCCTTCAGATTGGTGTGAGGGTATGACAGAGCAATTATCATCAGCGCCTTCCTGCTCTTCAGTGTTTAAAACAGAGCAATCGCGCTTTCTCTGATATGCAGGCATTTTGGATAAAATATTTATTACAGCCGTCAATTGTTGCATAGTAATAAGCATTGGCGCGCTAGAAGTACTAGGGGCCTCCTGCGTGGGCAAAACTGGTATAGACACAGAAGGAGATGATGTAGAACTATGTCTACTCCCTTCATCTGATGAATCATCTTGGGCAACTTTACTATCTGTGGCAGTACTGTCCTTACTTTGTTTGGACGCTATGGCACAATTATCACACAATTTTGAAGGGGGAGACACATTGACTTTCATACATATAGAACATAGCTTACTGAAGGTACAGACATGTTAAACAGGCTTAAACTTGTCAATAAAGTACAAAAACCGTTTTAAAACAAAAACGTTACTGTCTCTTTAAATTTTAAACAGTGCACACTTTATTACTGAATATGTGAAAAAGTATGAAGGAATTGTTCAAAATTTACCAAATTTTCACCACAGTGTCTTAAAGCATTCAAAGTATTGCACACCAATTTTCAGAGCTTTAACCCTTAAAATGAGGAAACCGGAGCCGGTTACAGTTTTAACCCCTCTACAGTCCAAGCTACAGCCTTTGCTGCGACTTTACCAAACCCAGGGGGGAATACGATACCAAATGAAGCCTTCTAGGAACTTTTCCAACTACTTTCAGATCCTCACACATGCATCTGCATGTCTTGCTCTCAAAAGTAACTGCGCAGTAATGGCGCGAAAATGAGGCTCAGCCTACAACTGGGAAGGCCCTTCCTGACTGGAAAGGTGTCTAACACAGTGCCTGACGTTAAAAAACGTTCCCCAAGCTTATAAGTGTGAATTACAAGCATAAACATGTATAAAATGCCCAAATAAAGCAATCGATTTTGCCCATAAAAGTGTCTACCAGTTTTATAGCCCATATTAAGCCCTTTATTCTGTTTGAGACTAAGAAAATGGCTTACCGGTCCCCATGAGGGGAAATGACAGCCTTCCAGCATTACACAGTCTTGTTAGAAATATGGCTAGTCATACCTTAAGCAGAAAAGTCTGCTAACTGTTTCCCCCAACTGAAGTTACTTCATCTCAACAGTCCTATGTGGAAACAGCAAACGATTTTAGTTACTGTCTGCTAAAATTATCTTCCTCTCACAAACAGAACTCTTCATCTTTTTCTGTTTCAGAGTAAATAGTACATACCAGTACTATTTTAAAATAACAAACTCTTGATAGTAGAATAAAAAACTACAACTAAACACCACATACTCTTAACCATCTCCGTGGAGATGTTGCCTGTGCAACGGCAAAGAGAATGACTGGGGTGGGCGGAGCCTAGGAGGGACTATATGGCCAGCTTTTGCTGGGACTCTTTGCCATTTCCTGTTGGGGAAGAGATATTCCCACAAGTAAGGATGACGCCGTGGACCGGACACACCAATGTTGGAGAAATTGTATTTTTGCCACAAATAGGACCTGCTGGTTGCAAATTCTATTTTTTCCTACAAGTAGGACCTGCTGGCTGCAAATTTTATTTTTGCCACAAATAGGACCTGCTGGCTGCAAATTGTCTTTTTTGCCACAAATAGGAACTGCTGGCTGAAAATTTTATTTTTGACACAAATAATACAGATTTAAAAATCAGCTGCGCTCTTTAACAAATACAGCTGCGCTGTGTCTTTACTTACTACGAGAGCTCTCTCTTTACGTCACGCTGGGACTGTCAAGCAAGCTTATCTGTGTACCTTGCCTGCGTATGATAAGTAGTCTCACAATCAAGACAGATCGAGACTCATTCTACAAAGTAATTTTATTGGTTGGACGCCATGTCAGGTTGATTAGGGGGCGGGTCCTGTAACCAAAGCTGGGGCAACAAGTTCAGCTACAGCCGCATCGCACATGCTGAAGTACAGTGCCCATACCGCCGTCATAGACTCAGAGTCATAGTCGATTTCAAAAGTCTGCATAAGAGAAAGATTTCTCACGCATCTACGGTGCCGAGGCTCATCACTCTAGAATTCTCGATTCTGAGTGAAGAACATTGCTGCCGTAGATGTGTGAGAAATCGTTATCTTATTATGCAGAGTTGCAGACTTTTGAAATCTTACAGGTAGTCAGCTCAAAATTCACTCGCGGTCCACTGGTAGATCGCAAGCTACGTCTTGCCCACCCCTGCTTTAAATCTTAAATCAGTCCTAGCAGCTTTAGCCTCTGTTTTATGCTGTGTAATAATTATGCTAATTTATGCTAATTAGTACAACCTGTATTTTCTCCTGAAAGGTGTCAACCCTAATTATAGGTTAATCTTATTTTTCTGCAAAACAAGACCTTTTGTGTAATTTTCTAATTAGCTACATATATTACCATTACATTAAACACCTTATTCCTTTGTGTAAAAGTTATGTTCGATCCCAGGATCGCTAGAGAGGCCAAAAAGCTAATTCTGTAACCTGAAAATACTACAGTGCAAAGAGCTGGTTTTAGAAATTTGCAGCATTTTGAAATCTAGCAAATTTGTTTTCTGCCTCTAAAGGGAGAGAAGGATGAAGTTAGTTTTAATACAAAGGCTATTTTTTTTACTCCTATTATCAATTTTTCTTCATTCTCTTTGTATCTTTATTTGAAAAAGCAGGAATGTAAGCTTACGAGCCGGACCAATTTTGGTTAAGCACCCTGGATAGCGCTTGCTGATTGGTGGCTGCATTTAGCCACCAAAAAAGTTTTTTTTGGGGGGGGGGGGGGGGGGTTGGGCAACAAAGGGGCTGAAAGGGCCATCCAAACCGGGCAAGGGGTAGTTTGTAGTTTAGGAATTTTTTAGTTATTTTTTTTTTATTTTGGGTGGTGGCAATGTTTAGTGTTTTTTTAAACAAAAGAGCTGATCGCTTTAGGGCAATGCCCTACAAAAGGCCCTTTCTAAGGGCTATTCGTAGTTTATTTTTAGAATTCAGGGTTTTTTATTTTGCTTTTTTGTTGTTTTTTAAGGGGTATTAGAATTTTTTGGTAATTTCGTTTGTTATTTTTTGTAATGGTAGGTTTTTGTTTTCTGTAATGGTAGTTTTTTTTTAAATTATTTTTTGTAAATGGTAGGTTTTTTCAAGCAGTTTTTCAAGCAGTTGTATTTCAACAGGCAAACTGCACCCACCACTTCCTTGTTATAGATTTGTTATTGGAGTAGACAAGGCTAGCCACATTATATTATGTTAACAAAACTATCCATTGTTTTACAGTTCTTATCTTATCATCTTAAAAACAGATATGTAGCATGGTTAGGAGTGTGAAACCTGACATAGGCTTTAACAGTTTTTAGAACTGGAAAACTAATTTTAATTTTCAGATTACAATTACAGCAAAAAGGAGGAAAATACATAGCAAAATTATATTGTTAAGTTTTGTCAATGCAAATTTTATTAAATAGGGTCATAAAGAATGTTAATTATCAGTTTGGAACAAATAATTTGCTACAACACTCCATATCGTCAAACAAAATGTATATATATATATATATATATATATATATATATATATACACACAAACACTTACATACATACATACATACATACACACACATATACTTACATACATACATACACACTCATACACTTACATACTTACATACATACATACACACACATACATACATACACACACATACACTTACATACATACATACATACACAAACATACACTTACATACTTACATACATACATACATACACACACATACACTTACATACTTACATACATACACACACACACACACTTACATACATACATACACACACACACTTACATACATACATACACACACACACACACTTACATACATACACATGCACACTTACATACATACATACACACACACACTTACATACATACACACACACTTACATACATACATACATACATACACACACACACACACACATACATACACACACATACACTTACATACATACATACACACACACACTTACATACATACATACACACACAAACTTACAAACATACATACACACACACACACTTACATACATACACACACACACACACTTACATACATACATACACACACACACATACATACATACACACACACACATACATACATACACACATACACTTACATACATACATACATACATACACACACATACACTTACATACATACATAGACACACACACACACTTACATACATACATACATACACACACACTTACATACATACATACATACATACATACATACATACACACACACACACACACTTACATACATACACACACACACTTACATACATACATACACACACACACACATACATACATACACACACACATACATACATACACACACACTTACATACTTACATGCATACATACACACACTTACATACATATATACATACATACACACACACACATACATACACACACTTACATACATACATACATACATACATACGCACACACACACACACACACTTACATACATACATACATACATACATACACACACACTTACATACATACATACATACACACACACTTACATACATACATACATACATACATACACACTTACATGCATACATACATACACACACACATAGTATTACACATTAGATGTGACTTTTTAAAAGTATAAACTTTAAATAAATATCATGTATTAATTAAAAAACATTAGTGATTTCCATATTGTGATCACAAATAAACTGCACATTGAGGAAGTAGAAATGCTTTCAATTTATATGTATAATTTCTATCATGTTTGGATGCTTGAGGGGCAATGGCCTATATTTAATAAAGCCCTTGTTCATGAAACTAATATCTCACAGATAGGAATTTGATGAAACTCATGCAGCAGTCCTATATGGGTCATGAGCAATACTTTTATTGTGTGTTTAACCTCTTTGTGTGGGTTAAACACATGGGCCTCTATTTATCAACCTGTCAACTTACCTGCATTCGACGGCACCAATACGCTTGCCTAAGTGCCGCGGACCTGAATATGTTCTCCAAAGTTATCAAAAAAGCTGTCAAAAAGCCGCGCACCAAGTACGGAGTGATGAGCAGCGGACTGTTGTTAACTAACAGTCATCGATCTCACTGCTTTTCGGCTTTTTTACAGCTTTCTTGGTACCATGTCACTAAACACCCACACTATACTATACTGTTTAACCCCTATCCTGCCGCTCCCGGACCCTGCCGCAACTCTAATATATTAACCCCTAAACCGCAGCTCCCGGACCCCGCCGCAACTTTAATAAATATATTAACCCCTAAACCGCCGCTCCCAGAGCCCACCGCAATCTACATTATATTTAATAACCCCTAATCTCCCCCCCTACACTGCCGCCACCTACCTACATTTATTAACCCCTAATCTGCCCCCCCCTACACCGCCGCCATTATATTAAATTTATTAACCACTAAACCTAAGTCTAACCCTAACCCCCCCTAACTTAAATATAATTTAAATAAATGTAAATAAATATTACTATCATTAACTAAATTATTCCTATTTAAAACTACTTACCTATAAAATAAACCCTAAGCTAGCTACAATATAACTAATAGTTACAAATTAGCTATCTTACGACTAGATTACGGGTTTTTGTTGGTAAGGCTGTGCGGGGCTAACAAGACTTTTTTTCTTACCATTCACTTAAGCCAACACTGGTATTACAAGCTTTCTGCAAGCCGGCGTTAGCCTCAGAAAAGTCAGCGTTGAGCAAAATTTAGCTCCACATCTCACCTCAATACCAGCGTTGCTTACGGTAGCAGTAAGCTTGCAAAACGTGCTCGTGCATGATTTCCCCATAGGAAACAATGGCTGAGCTGGCTGAAAAAAAACCTAACACCTGCAAAAAAGCAGCGATCAGCTTGTAACGCAGCCGCATTGTTTCCTATGGGGAAATAAAAGTTATGTCTGCACCTAACATCCTAACATGAACCCCGAGTCTAAACATCCCTAATCTTACACTTATTAACCCCTAATCTGCCGCCCCCGCTATCGCTGACACCTACATTATATTATTAACCCCTAATCTGCTGCTCCGGACACCGCCGCCACCTACATTATCCCTATGAACACCTAATCTACTGCCCCCAACATCGCCGACACCTACATTATATTTATTAACCCCTAATCTGCCACCCCCAACGTCGCTGCAACTATATTACATTTATTAACCCCTAATCTTCCGACCCCAACGTCGCCGCTACTATATTAAATTTATTAACCCCTAAACCTAAGTCTAACCCTAAGTCTAACCCCCCCAACTTAAATATAATTTAAATTAAACAAAATAAATTTAACATAATTAAATCAATTAATCCTATTCAAAACTAAATACTTACCAATAAAATAAACCCTAAGCTAGCTACAATATAACTAATAGTTACATTGTAGCTAGCTTAGGGTTTATTTTTATTTTACAGGCAACTTTGTATTTATTTTAACTAGGTACAATAGTTATTAAATAGTTATTAACTATTTAATAACTACCTAGCTAAAATAAGTACAAAATTACCTGTAAAATAAACCCTAACCTAAGTTACAATTACACCTAACACTACACTATAATTAAACTAATTACCTAAACTACCTACAATTAATTACAATTAAATTAAATAAACTAAATTACAAAAAAAACACACTAAATTACAGGAAAAAAAATGAATTACAAGGATTTTAAACTAATTACACCTAATCTAATCCCCCTATTAAAATAAAAAAGCCCCCCAAAATAATAAAATTCCCTACCCTATACTAAATTTCAAATACCCCCAAAGTAATCAGCTCTTTCACCTGTAAAAAAAAATACAATACCCCCCAACATTAAACCCCACCACCCACACACCCAACCCTACTCTAAAACCCACCCAATTCCCCTTAAAAAAACCTAACACTACCCCTTTGAAGATCACCCTACCTTGAGCTGTCTTCACCCAGCCGGACACAAGTGGTCCTCCAGAGGGTCCGAAGTCTTCATCCTATCCGCCCAGAAGAGGACATCCAAACCGGCAGAAAGCTTCATCCAGGCGGCATCTTCTATCTTCATCCTTCCGGAGCGGAGCGGGTCCATCTTCAAGACATCCGATGCGGAGCATCCTCTTCATCTGACGGCCGACGACTGAATGACTGGTCCTTTAAATGACGTCATCCAAGATGGCGTCCCTTGAATTTCCGATTGGCTGATAGAATCCTATCAGCCAATCGGAATTAAGGTAGGAAAAATCCTATTGGCTGATGCAATCAGCCAATAGGATTGAAGTTCAATCTGATTGGCTGATCCAATCAGCCAATAGGATTGAGCTTGCATTCTATTGGCTGTTCCAATCAGCCAATAGAATGCGAGGTCAATCCTATTGACTGATTGCATCAGCCAATAGGATTTTTCCTACCTTAATTCCGATTGGCTGATAGGATTTTATAAGCCAATCAGAATTGAAGGGATGCCATCTTGGATGACGTCACTTAAAGGAACCTTCATTCTTCAGTCGCCATCGAACGAAGAGGATGCTCCACGTAGGATGTCTTGAAGATGGAGCCGCTCCGCGCCAGATGGATGAAGATAGAAGATGCCATCTGGATGAAGACTTCTGCCCGTCTGGAGGACCTCTTCTGCCCGACTTGGATGAAGACTTCTGCCCGTCTGGAGGACCACTTCGCCCGGATTCGTTGAGGACTTCGGCCCAGTTGGGTGAAGACTTCTCAAGGTAGGGTGATCTTCAAGGGGTTAGTGTTAGGTTTTTTTAAGGGGGGGTTGGGGGGGTTTTAGAGTAGGGTTGGTTGTGTGGGTGGTGGGTTTTAATGTTGGGGGAGGGTTGTATTTCTTTTTTTACAGGTAAAAGAGCTGATTACTTTGGGGCAATGCCCCGCAAAAAGCCCTTTTAAGGGCTATTTGTAATTTAGTGTAGAGTAGGGCTTTTTTATTTTGGGGGGGCTTTTTTATTTTGTTAGGGGGATTAGATTAGGTGTAATTAGTTTAAAATATTGTAATTATTTTATTATTTTCTGTAATTTAGTTGGGGGGTTTTGTACTTTAGATATTTTTTTTAAATTGTGTTTAATTGTATTTAGTTTAGTTAATTTATTTAATTATAGTGTAGTGTTAGGTGTAATTGTAACTTAGGTTAGGTTTTATTTTACAGGTATATTTGTCTTTATTTTAACTAGGAAGTTATTAAATAGTTAATAACTATTTAATAACTATTCTACCTAGTTAAAATAAATACAAAGTTGCCTGTAAAATAAATATAAAACCTAAGCTAGCTACACTGTAACTATTAGTTATATTGTAGCTATCTTAGGGTTTATTTTACAGGTAAGTATTTAGTTTTAAATAGGAATGATTTATTTAATGATAGTGTAAATAATATTTATTTACATTTATTTAAATTATATTTAAGTTAGGGGGGGTTAGGGTTAGACTTAGGTTTAGTGGTTAATAAATTTAATATAGTGGTGGCGGTGTAGGGGGGGAGATTAGGGGTTATTAAATATAATGTAGGTGGCGGCGGTGTAGGGGGCGGCAGATTAGGGGTTAATAAGTATAATGTAGGTGGCGGTGGGCTCCGGGAGTGGCGGTTTAAGGGGTTAATAAGTTTATTTAGTTGTGGGCTCCGGGAGCGGTGGGATAGGGGTTAATAACTTTTATTTAGATGGCGGCAGTGTAGGGGGGGGCAGATTAGGGGTTAATATGTATAATGTAGGTGGCAGCGGTGTAGGGTGGGCAGATTAGGGGTGTTTAGACTCGGGGTACATGTTAGGGTGTTAGGTGTAAACATTCCCATAGGAATCAATGGGATATCGGGCAGCAGCGAACATAAGCTTTCGCTGCTTTCCGACTCCCATTGTTTCCTATGGCATCCGCTGCCTCCAGGGTGGCGGATTGAAAACCAGGTACGCTGGGCCGGAATAGTACTTTTGCCGGTCTGTAGGGTTTGATAACTAAGGCGAATCAGGCTCGCCACAAATACGCTGCAGAATTCCAGCATATATGCGGTTGACAGCTTGATAAATAGAGGCCATAGTATTGTAGGGTCGCTAGTCTTTAAATTGCATGCTCTAACGAATTAAAAGATGTCATTTTTAAACTATTATGTCCTTTTAAAAAAAGTATGTTTTTTTTCTGACATTAAATACCCCCAAAGGATATGTTGGATGGAATATGACTGGGGCAGGTTAAGGGGCCCCTAACCATGGTCAATGCACCCCTTAGGAGTGTGAAACCTTATATGGGCTTTAACAGTTTTTAAAACTGGAAAACTAATTTTAATTTTCAGATTACAATTATAGTAAAAGGGAGGAAAATACATAGCAAAATTATATTGTTAAGTTTTGTCAATGCAAATTTTATTAAATAGGGTCATAAAGAATGTTAATTTTTCTTTCCATCAGTTTGGAACAAATAATTAACAACACTCCATATCGTCAAACAAAATGTATATATATATATATAGAAAGGAGAAAGTCCAGCACCAATTTGCTTAGGTATATGGGTGCAAGCAGTCTCTGTCTCACCTCAACAGATATTGATATCAAATGTAGAAATTATTTGTAGCACTAACAAATAATTAACATGTAATTCATGAGTAAAGAAGTCACCTTTGTCTCTTTTTACACCCATAAAATATTGGGTTACTATTACTACACATGTCACTTAATTATTATAAATATTTGAAAAAAATATGTTAGAATCAATGATTGCGGTATTGAATCACTGTCTCTTTAAAAACTAAACTAAGGTAATTTGTGATTTGTTGCACCTGTTGTTCACCACATGCACTGCCTTTAAAAGGTTGGTTTGGATTATGTACTAATTATTAGGCTTGAGAAAGGGCACAAGCCAGAAATGTCGCCTGTATGTTCACTGCTTGTAATTAAAATGATTAAAATACAACTGGAGTGCTGCAGTCATTTCTACATTTTATATATATATATATATATATATATATATATACACACACACATACTTACATACATACATACACACACTTACATACATACATACACACACATATACTTATATACATACATACACACACACACTTACATACTTACATACACACACACACTTACATACTTACATACATACACACACTTACATACTTACATACACACACACACTTACATACTTACATACACACACACACTTACATACTTACATACATACAAAAACACATATACATACATACACACTTACATACATACACACACACACACACACTTACATACATACATACATACACACACACACTTACATACTTACATACATACACAAACACACATATATACATACACACACACACTTACATACATACATACACACACACTTACATACTTACATACATACACAAACACACATACATACACACACTTACATACATACATACATACATACACACACACACTTACATACATACATACACACACACACTTACATACATACATACACACACACTTACATACATACATACACATACACTTACATACATACATACACACACACACTTACATACTTACATATATACACACACACACACACTTACATACATACACAAACACACATACATACACACACACTTACATACATACACACACACACACACACTTACATACATACATACACAAACACACATACATACATACACACACTTACATACATACATACACAAACACACATACATACATACACACACACTTACATACATACATACACAAACACACATACATACATACATACACACACACACTTACATACATACATACACACACTTACATACATACATACACATACACACACACACACATTTACATACATACACACACACACACACACACTTACATACACAAACACACATACATACATACATACACACACACACACATTTACATATATACATACACAAACACACATACATACATACATACACACACACACTTACATACATACACACACACAGTATTACACATTAGATGTGACTTTTTAAAAGTATAAACTTTAAATAATTATCATGTATTAATTAAAATACATTAGTGATTTCCATATTGTGATAACAAATAAACTGCACATTGAGGATGTAGAAATGCTTTCTATTTATATGTATAATTTCTATCATGTTTGGATGTTTGAGGGGCAATGGCCTATATTTAATAAAGCCCTTGTTCATGAAACTAATATCTCACAGATAGGAATTTGATGAAACTCATGCAGCAGTCCTATATGGGTCATGAGCAATACTTTTATTGTGTGTTTAACCTCTTTGTGTGGGTTAAACACATAGTAGTGTAGGGTCGCTAGTCTTTAAATTGCATGCTCTAACAAATTAAAAGATGTCATTTTTAAACTATTATTTTATGAGGTTTTTCTGACATTAAATACCCCCAAAGGATATGTTGGATGGAATATGACTGGGGCAGGTTAAGGGGCCCCTAACCATGGTCAATCCACTCCTTCTACACACAGTGAGTAGAATTGGGATTTTAATTTTTCTAGAGAGCCTTTTTAGGTGTTTTTATTTAGCAACTTGTATTGCAAAGGGTGATCTGATGATTAGTGGAATAATAGTGGTGAGAGAGAGCAATGTGTTTTGTTTAGAATGTTGTTTAGTGGTTTAGGGGTGAGTAGCAGAGCATACAATAAGGGGGTCTGGTCATTAGTGGTTAGAACATAGTAACAGTGGGGTTGGTGGTGTCTGGTGGTTTAGGAGTTAGTAGTGTGTGGGGTTTTTTGCAATGAAGGTTTGGTGGTTATGGGGTTAATATCGGTTAGTGATTTTAGGTGTGTGTGTTTTTTTAATTGAGGAGACCTGGCAGTCTGGGTTTTACTTACAGTGATGGGGGATTTGGCAGTTAGGTTTAGTGTGACAAAATGATGGTAGTTTTAGGGTTTAAAGTGTGACAGGGATTAGCACCAAGGTAAATAATTTATTTTTTCCATTTCTATATTTTATTTTATTTTATTTTTGTGAACAGTGCTATTGTTTTAGTGCAAACCCATTTGTGCTACTGCAGTGTACACCAGTCTTGAACACAACCAGTTATACAGTACAGGAATATGTTTTATGGTTAACAGAAACTAAAAATAAGGAAAATTTTGCATAAGGCCTCAAAAACTCTAGAATCACCATTGCATTTAAGCTGTACACAAACATGCACTGACAAACTTCACACAAAAAAAATCACATCACACCAAAGTGTGAGCCCACCTGCTCTATTGGCTGTTTCATTCATAATGAAAGAGCTAAGAGTTCTTCTATATACAGTATGTATACAGAAAAAGGCTGTTTTATATACAGCCATACAGCGTATACAGAAAAAGAATGTTAGCAATTGAAAAAAACTTAAAGGAACAATGAAGTCACAACTAAATGTTCATCATTCAGATAGGGCATGCATTTTTAAAAACTTTCCAGTTTACTTCTACTATAAAAATGTACTTTGTTATCTTGGTATCCTTTGTTGAAGAGTAAACCCAGGTAAGCTGGTAGGAGCATGTGCATTTGTCTTTCTAGGGCAGCAGTGTTTGCAGCAATGTACACCTGGACAAGTTCATGCTCCTGAGTGCACCTGGGATTACTCTTAGGCACTTTAAGACATAGGGGCCGAATTATCAAGCTAAGAATGGAACTTGATGCCCCTGTTTCCGTGCGAGCCTTCAGGCTCACCGGAAACAGCAGTTATGAAGCAGCGGTCTAAAGACCACTGCTCCATAACTTGTCTGCCTGCTCTGAGGCTGCGGACATAAATCCGCCCAATCTGCAGGGGGTGGCATTGCACAAGCAGTTCACCAGAACTGCTTGTGCAATGATAAATGCCAACAGCGCATAAAACATATTTTGAACTGATTCTGGATCCCGGAATTACTTGGACATAAGGGGGCCGATTTATCACGGCCCGTATTGTGCCTAATGCACCCATTTCCACGCGAGCCTTCAGGCTTGCCAGTAACAGGAGTTAAGAAGCAGCGGTCTTAAGACCTCTGCCCCTTAACTCGTCTGCTGCCTCTGAGGCTGTGGAACATCAATCCGCCCGATCTCATACGATCGGGTTGATTGCTAGCGGCCAATTGGATGCAAATCTGCATGGGGTGGCATTGCACAAGCAGTTGACCAGTTCACTACATCGTATCATGTCCGCTCGCACTTTCTTAAATCGGCCCCATAGTATATAAAATGTATGTTAAAAACAGTGGCACTTTCATTCATTAAAATTTTTAAAGATGGTTCATTTGTAAAATATTTACCGTTTAGCTATGGCAAACATTGTGCCGTTCCCCTGCCTGCATCTCATACTGTATTTAGTTGATCTATGACGAATTTGATTTCATCCAATCCTTGCGTGCCCCAAGAGCTGAACGCCAAAGAGGGCACGCAACGATTCGATGAAGCCGGATTCGTCAACAGTCAACTAAATACAGTATGAGATGCGGGCAGAGGAAAGGCGCAATGTTTGCCATTACTAAAGAGTAATTATTTTATAAATGAACCTTCTTTAAAAAATGTAATTAATGAAAGTATCCCCGTTTTTAAGAATAATTTTATATACTGTATTAAAGCACCTACGTTTACAATCACTTTAACAAAGGTTGCCAATAAAATTAAGCAAAATTATACTTAAGGCCTATTTCTTTAAACTATTCTATAGATAACCAATCTCCCTTATGGAAACACCAGCATCATAGAAATACAATCATTCCACTAGAAGCAGAATCTACGTGTTTCAAACCTTGTAGAAATTGTAAAAATTACTATTGTGATTTCTTGTAATACATCAACAGCAGGATTTGCTGTTCTGCAGCTAAAAGGTTACGTAAACACCATACCTAAGAGTAAATGATGTGAAGCAGATACAGTAAAGTGCTGCATTCCATTTGCCCACTTGTGATCATAATTCCTCAGAAATATAAGAATGTTTTGATTGTGTGGTGATCTACATATCTAATTGAGGAAACAATACACATTCTAAAATAAGCTAAAAATAGGCTGCACAGATATAACTGATGATTGAATATATACTAAATATAGCTTATGCGGGTGTAGCATTTTTTATTTCAAAGCTGGATAGTTAGATCATTTTACAACACCCTTTAGACATAGATTAAATTCAAATAATGATAAGCCTGCTTTTCTAAAGTTGATCATTATAATTGCAGAAGTAAATTTGAAAGTCACTACTGAAATTGGAAATATGAAGTAAATCTGTACAGTATTTCTTGGGTTCATTTTATGTAGAAAAGTACATTTCCTGTTTAATATGGACCTTGTTTGAAAGAATATTTAAATGGCTCCCAAAGGTAATTATTGACTCAGTACATTACACCTGTTGCCTATGTTCTACATCCGTTAAAGACGTTTTGATTTATTATCAATCCACAACCATCTGTCAGAAGTGTTGTAAACCTCCTAAGGCTAATACAGATTACAAAGAGAAGTAAAATAGGTTACATGACTTGTGTAAAAGCAATGTTTTCAGTTAAAGGGCTATTAATCAGTATTTTATTTATTTATACTTCAGTTGTAACACAATTAAACACAAACCTAGAAATGCTCATATATTGTGATTTCCCAAAAAATTAAACTGTACAATCTACCAATTATTAGTTATGTTCCCACAAAGTCCAATTGGAAGCTCATTAGTTAATTTAAGACAGTCACTATATTTCTGGATCAGGAGAGAAGAATACTGATTTGCAATCACTAGTCAATAGAATATGGATTTTAATAAATTTTTCACATTGCATCTTGTATGTAACTACAGAAGGTGAGACATTTAAAAGGGATTTAGATTTGTTTTCCTACATAAAATATTGTAATCTGAAGCGTAAAGTGAATTAAACTATTTTATTTAGGGTCAGATTACGAGTGGAGCGCAAACATTTGCATACAAGCTATATCGGGTTTGCGCGCAGGTTAAATTGCGCTCGTATTACAAGTTGAAAGTAAACATGAACGCTTGAGTGCAATTAAAGTTAATGCTCATTGTGTTAGCATGTCCTCAGAGCTGTGGTTAACTGTTTAATTAAACAAAAAAGTCTCACAAAACACATCAAAAATACATTACAAAGAACAGGTACACTTATATTAACACCATCTAATATAAATGATATATTATTGCACAAAAAAAGTTATAAGGGCTTAAATATATGAGGTCTCAGGTGTAAAAAAAAGGCAGCCAAAGGGCTTTTACTAAATGATGTCTAAAAAGATGTATATGTATGTATATATATAAATGTGTGTGTGTGTACAGATATTTATATATATATATATATATATATATATATATATATATATATGTGTGTGTGTTTACAGACAAATATACACATATAAACACATAAATACATATGTATATATAAGTGCTTTGGAGCCCTTTGCAGTGTTATAGTGTGTATTTACTGTAAATATTTTTTACATTCCAATGTACTACATATTTTTAATAGATTTTCCTATATAACATAATTTATGTAAGAACTTACCTGATAAATACATTTCTTTCATAGAGGCAAGAGTCCATGAGCTAGTGACGTATGGGATAT
Source organism: Bombina bombina (assembly GCF_027579735.1). Lineage (NCBI taxonomy): Eukaryota > Metazoa > Chordata > Amphibia > Anura > Bombinatoridae > Bombina > Bombina bombina. Next base: position 489,994,630 of record NC_069500.1, on the reverse strand, counting down.
ACATTCCTACCAGGAGGGGGAAAAGTTTCCCAAACCTCAAAATGCCTATAAATACACCTCCCACCTTACTCATACTTCAGTTTAAAGTATAGCCAAGTAGTGAGGTGTAAAAAAAAAAAAAAAAAAAAAAAAAAAGGAGTAAGAAGCATACAAAAAGAGGAACTGGAAAAATAATGTACTTTATACAAAAAAAATCATAACCACCAAAAATAGGGTGGGTCTCATGGACTCTTGCCCCATGAAAGAAATTAATTTATCAGATAAGTTCTTACATAAATTATGTTTTCTTTCATGTAAGTGGCAATAGTCCATGAGCTAGTGACATAAGGGATATGTCCTCCTGTTTCTCAACCTCCTACCCTTCTAGATTGTAAATTCCCACGGGAATAGGGCCCTCAATCCCTCCTGTATGTGTTTGTAAATTTTGTCCTGCCTCTTACAAGTCTTGTATTGTTTTATTTAAATGAATTGTATCCATGGACAGCGCCGCGGAATATGTTGGTGCTTAATAAATAAAGTATAATAAATAAAGTATAATAATAATATAATACCCAAGATGTAAAATTCCACCAGTCACTAGAGAGGGAGGCATACAATAAAAACAGCTATAAACACAATAGTAAATGTATGCAAAGAAGACCAAGTTGCTGCTTTGCAAATTTGATCAACTGAAGCTTCATTCTTGAAAGCCAAAGAAGTGTCAACTGATCTAGTAGAATGAGCTGTAATTCGCTGAGGCGGAGACTGCCCCGCCTCAAAATAAGCTTTGTGAAACAAAAGTTTCAACCAAGATGCCAGAGAAAGGGCAGAGACTTTCTGACCTTTCCTGGAACCAGAAAAAAATAACAAATAGACTAGAAGTCTTTCTGAAATATTTAATAGCCTCAACATAATATTTCAAAGTTCTTACCACATCCAAAGAATCTAAAGACCTTTCAAGAGTATTCTTAGGATTAGGACACAAGGAAGGAACAACAATTTCCCTATTAATGTTGTTAGAATTCACAACTTTAGGCAAAAATTTAAACAAAGTCTGCAAAACAGCTTTATCTTGATGGAAAATCAGATAAGGAGACTCACAAGAGAGAGCAGACAATTCAGAAACTCTTCTAGCAGAAGAGATAATCAAAAGAAATAACACTTTCCAAGAAAGTAATTTAATATCCAGAGAATGTATAGGCTCAAAAGGAGGAGCCTGTAAAATCTTCAATACCAAATTTAGACTCCAAGGAGGAGAAATAGATTTAATAACAGATTTGATATGAATCAAAGCCTGAACAAAACTGTGAATATCAGGAAACTTAGCAATCTTTCTATGAAATAAGACAGAAAGAGAAGAGATTTGTCCTTTCAAAGTATTTGCAGACAACCCTTTATCCAAACCATCCTGAAGAAACTGTAAAATCCTAGGAATTCTGAAAGAATGCCAAGAATAATCATGAGTGGAACACCATGAAATGTAGGTTTTCCAAACACGATGATAAATCTTCCTTGAAACAGACTTACGAGTCTGTATCATAGTGCTAATCACTAAGTCAGAGAAACCTTTATGACTAAGGACTAAACGTTCAATTTCCATGCCTTCAAATTTAGAGATTTGAGATCCTGATGGAAAAACAGCCTTAAAGGAAGTGGCCAAGGCTGGCAACTGGACATCTGGATAAGATCCGCATATCAAAACCTGTGAGGCCATGCTGGTGCTATCAGAAACACATAAGATTGTTCCATTATAATCTTGGAGATCACCCTTGGAAGAAGAAACAGAGGCGTAAAAATGTAAGCAGTTTGGTAAAACCAAGGAACTGCTAAAGCATCCACCATCTCCCCAAGAGGATCCTAGGAAGCTTCTTGTTTAGACAAGAGGCCATCAGATCTATTTCTGGAAGACTCCACACCTGTATAAGAGGATAAACACATCTGGATGGAGAGACCACTCCCCCGGATGTAAAGTCTGACGGCTGAGATAATCCGCTTCCCAATTGTCTACACCTGGGATATGAATCACAGAAATTTGACAAGAGTTGGATTCTGCCAAAGAAAGTATCCGAGATACTTCTAATTGCTGAAGGACTGCAAGTCCCTCCTTGATGATTGACATATGCGACTATTGTGATATTGTCTGTCTGAAAAAGAATGTAAAGTTCTCTGAAGAGCTCTGAAAATAGCACAGAGTTCTAAAATATTGATTGGTAACCTCGCCTCTTGAGGATTCCAAACCCCTTGTGCTTTCATAGACCCCCAGACAGCTCCCCAACCTGTAAGACTTGCATCTGTTGAGATCACAGTTTATATAGGACGAACAAAGGAGGCCCCTTGAATAATAAGGGGATGGTTTAACCACCAAGTAAGAGAGAGTTGAGTGTTGGGATTTAAGAATATCAACTGTGATATCTGAGTATAATCCCTGCACCATTGGTGCAACATGCAAAGCTGTAGAGGTCTCATATGAAAACGAGCAAAGGGGATCGCATCCGATGCTGCAGTCTTGAGACCTAAAATTTCCATGCACATAGCCACTGAAGGGATTGATAGAGACTGAAGGTTTAGACAAGCTAAAACCAACTTCATTCGTCTCTTGTCTGTTAGATTCAGTGTCCATGACTCTTTCTCTATCTGGAAACCTAAAAAAGTGACACTTGTCTGAGGAATGAAGAAACTCTTTTGTAAATTGATCCTCCAACCATGTCTTTGTAGAAACCACACTAGTTGTTTCATGTGAGATTCTGCTAAATGAAAAGATTGACCAAGTACCAAGATATCGTCCAAATAAGGAAACACTGCAATACCCTGCTCTCTGATTACAGATAGAAGGTCACCGAGTACCTTCGAGAAAATTCTTGGAGCTGTCGCTAGGCCAAACGGAAGAGCGACGAATTGGTAATGCTTGTCTAGAAAAGAGAATCTCAGAAAGTGGTCTGGATGAATTGGAATGTGAAGATAAGTGTCCTGTAAGTCTATTGTGGATATGAAATGACCTTGCTGAACAAAAGGCAGAATAGTCCTTATAGTCACCATCTTGAAAGTTGGGACTCTAACAAAACGATTGTACATTTTCAGATCCAGGATTGGTCTGAACGAATCTTCTTTCTTTGGGACAATGAACAGATTTGAATAAAAACCGAAACCCTTTTCTTGCTAAGGAACTGGGACAATCATCCCTGAAAGCTCTAGGTCTGAAACCAGAAGACACCCATCCACATATAGCAGAGAGCCAAACCAGTACTGAAACATATCAGTAGAGGTAATGGTAGAGGAGTATAATGTCGATCTGTAAAGGGAGGCCGCAGATGAATCCCTGTGACCGATTTACAAAGACCCCTAGAATAGATTTCCCATAGGTGAAAACATGGTATCATTAGGCAATACTCCCTTTACATCCCTCTGACAAACACTGTACTTTGAGAGGAATTGGGCTTCAAAATGCTTAGAAGCACCTTTCACAGAAGAAATCAAGCAAATCTTGCTTTACCACCTCCAAAGGAGGCTTGCACCTAGATTACGAGTTTTGCGTTAGAGGCTATGCAGTGATAACGAGCAGTTTATGCTCACCGCTCACTTACAGACAGCGATGGTATTACGGGTTTTTACAAACCTGGCGTTAACAGAGCGTTGAGCAAAATTTTGCTCCACATCTCACTCCAATACCAGCGCTGCTTACGTTAGCGGTGAGCTGGTTGTGCGTGCTCGTGCATGATGTCCCCATAGGAATCAATGGGGAGAGCCGGCTGAAAAAAAGTCTAACACCTGCAAAAAAGCAGCGTTTAGCTCCTAACGCAGCCCCATTGATTCCTATGGGGAAATAAAATTTATGTCTACACCTAACACCCTTATGTGTAGTGTGATAGGAGTGCCTAAAGGTGGATTCCTGCTGCTAAAAAAGTTCTTCCCTCAAAGAGAACTAAATGGTGGATAAGAAGAAAAAATGGGGTTTATTTAGCAGCGCTAAAAAAAGCTAGGAAATGATGATACCAATCTAATTTATGTTTTATACAATCTAGTTTATTTAAAAATTATTATAACACATAAAAACAACAGCAAATGCTTTTCCTAATTAATAAAGGGACGTCTCCCTTATACAACACTTATAAAAACAGACTAGAACCATATAATCCTAGAATTCCAGGTATAAAGGAATTAATTCTATAGATAACATATGGCAAGCAACAAATTTCTAAGATAAATGGTGAATTGAATATTTAAAAGGCACAAATGTATCAGTCCTAACAGCTTTACAGTTCTTCAGTAACAAATACAGTTATAAAGTTACAAAGTTACTTTCCTTGGACATATAATTGGCTCAGGTGTGCTGGATAGTTAAAAAGGTAAAAAAACAGCCAATATTCTTATTTAGGTGCCAAAGCAATCGTGGTTAATGGAAACCTGTTCCTGGTGCTTCTGATAAGTCACCTGACCTTCTCTTTGATTCAGAGGTCAGGGTTGATGATCCGTTCTGGTGATGTAGTTATCCTTTTTTTATTGTTTTCCTTTCTTCTTATAGCCCAAATATTGTTTTCATCTGGGTTCCCTCAGACTTCTTAAGGTTTGAAGAAATCTTTGGTCAGTGTTTAGCAGTAATACTGTATTCCCTGAAGTTACCAAAGGTAGATTTTAACTTGCAGGGTCAGGAGAAAAGTTTAAAGTTGCAGGGTCACACAGCTTTGTGACAGTAGTAAATGAAGTTTAGTAGAGTGTAGCAGGTCCCATTCAACGCGTTTCACCCTTCTGGGCTTTATCAGTATAATACTAACCCCCGCTAACTTAAATATAATTTAAATAAATCTAAATACAATTCATATCATTAACTAAATTATTCCTATTTAAAACTAAATACCTATAAAAGAAACCCTAAGCTAGCTACAATATAACTAATAGTTACATTGTAGCTAGCTTAGGTTTTATTTTATTTTTATATATATATATTTTTATTTTACAGGCAAGTTTGCATTTATTTTAACTAGGTAGAATAGTTACTAAATAGTTATTAACTATTTAATAAACTACCTAGCTAAAATCAGCCAATCGGAATTAAGGTAGAAAAAATCCTATTGGCTGTTCCAATCAGCCAATAGAATGCCAGCTCAATCCTATTGGCTGATTGGATCAGCCAATAGGATTGAACTTCAATCCTATTGGCTGATTGCATCAGCCAATAGGATTTTTTCTACCTTAATTCCGATTGGCTGATAGAATTCTATCAGCCAATCGGAATTGAAGGGACGCCATCTTGGATGACGTCATTTAAAGGAACCTTCATTCAGTGTTAGCCGTCTGATGAAGATGATGCTCCGTGTCGGATGTCTTGAAGATGGACCTGCTCCACGCCGGATGGATGAAGATAGAAGATGCCGTCTGGATGAAGACTTCTGCCCGTCTGGAGGACCACTTCGCCCGGCTTGGATGAAGACTTCTCCCGACTTTGTTGAGGACTTCGGCCCGGTTGGATAAAGACTTCTCCCAGTAAGGTGATCTTCAATGGGTTAGCGTTAGGTTTTTTTAAGGGGGTATTGAGTGGGTTTCAGAGTAGGGTTGGTTGTGTGGGTGGTGGGTTTTAATGTTGGAGGGATTTGTAATTTTTTTTACAGGTGAAAGAGCTGATTACTTTGGGGCAATTCCCCACAAAAGGCCCTTTTAAGGGCTATTTGTAATTTAGTGTAGGGTAGGGCTTTTTTATTTTGTTAGGGGGATTAGATAAGGTGTAATTAGTTTAAAAATCTTGTAATTTGTTTATTATTTTCTGTAATTTAGTGGGGGGTTTTTGTACTTTAGATAATTTAATTTAATTGTATTTAATTGTATTTAATTTAGGGAAATAATTTAATTATAGTGTAGTGTTAGGTGTTAGTGTAACTTAGGTCAGGTTTTATTTTACAGGTAAATTTGTCTTTATTTTAGCTAGGTAGTTTATTAAATAGTTAATAACTATTTAGTAACTATTCTACCTAGTTAAAATAAATAAAAACTTGCCTGTAAAATAAAAATAAACCCTAAGCTAGCTACAATGTAACTATTAGTTATATTGTAGCTTTTTTAGGGTTTATTTTACAGGTAAGTATTTAGTTTTAAATAGAAATAATTTAGTTAATGATAGTAATTTTTATTTAGATTTCTTTCTTTTATATTTAAGTTAGGGGGGGTTAGGGTTAGGGTTAGACTTAGATTTAGGGGTTAATAACTTTAGTATAGTGGCAGCGACGTTGGGGGCGGCAGATTAGACGTTAATAAATGTAGGTAGGTGTCGGCGATGTTAGGGACGGCAGATTAGGGGTTAATAATATTTAACTAATGTTTGCGAGGCGGGAGTGTGGCGGTTTAGGGGTTAATATATTTATTATAGTGGCAGCGATGTCCGGTTCAGCAAATTAGGGGTTAAAATTTTTATTTTAGTGTTTGCGATGTGGGAGGGCCTCGGTTTAGGGGTTAATAGGTAGTTTATGGGTGTTATTGTACTTTTTAGCACTTTAGTTAAGAGTTTTTATGGCAAACTGGGTACTGGCAGACAGCTGCCAGTACCCAAAATGGTGCACAATAAGATAGAGGGGGAGGGTTAGAGAGCTGTTTGGGGGGAGGTCAGGGAGGTTGGAGGCTATGAGGGGATCCTACACAGCAGAGTTGTGTGTGTTTTTTTTAAAAAACAAACAAACAAACAAAAAAAACAAACTTTTATTTTAGTACTGGCAGACTTTCTGCCAGTACTTAAGATGGCGGGGACAATTGTGGGGTGGGGGAGGGAAGAGAGCTGTTTGGGAGGGATCAGGGGGTGTAATGTGTCAGGTGGGAGGCTGATCTCTACACTAAAGCTAAAATTAACCCTACAAGCTACCTAATTAACCCCTTCACTGCTATACATAATACACATGTGATGCGCAGCGGTATTTAGCGGCCTTCTAATTACCAAAAAGCAGTGGCGGTGAAATGGTGGCATGAAATATACCAAAATAGGCCTAGATCAATACTTTGGGTTGTCTACTACACTAAAGCTAAAATTAACCCTACAAGCTCCCTAATTAACCCCTTCACTGCTGGGCATAATATACGTGTGGTGCGCAGTGGCATTTAGCGGCCTTCTAATTACCAAAAAGCAACGCCAAAGCCATATATGTCTGCTATTTCTGAACAAAAGGGATCCCAGAGAAGCTTTTACAACCATTTGTACCATAATTGCACAAGCTGTTTGTAAATAATTTCAGTGAGAAACCTAAAGTTTGTGAAAAAATTTGTGAATAAGTGAACGATTTGTTTTATTTGATCGCATTTGGCGGTGAAATGGTGGTATGAAATGTACCATAATGGGCCTAGATCAATACTTTCGGTTGTCTTCTAAAAAAAAATATATACATGTCAAGGGATATTCAGGGATTCCTGACAGATATCAGTGTTCTAATGTAGCTATCGCTAATTTTGAAAAAAAGTGGTTTGGAAATAGCAAAGTGCTACTTGTATTTATTGCCCTATAACTTGCAAAAAAAGCAAAGAACTAAAAAGAATGTAAACATTGGGTATTTCTAAACTCAGGACAAAATTTAGAAACTATTTAGCATTGGTGTTTTTTGGTGGTTGTAGATGTGTAACAGATTTTGGGGATCAAAGTTAGAAAAAGTGAGTTTTTTCAATTTTTTCCTCATATTTTATATTTTTTTTAATAGTAAATTATAGGATATGATGAAAATAATGGTATCTTAAGAAAGTCCATTTAATGGCGAGAAAAACGGTTTATAATATGTGTGGGTACAGTAAATGAGTACAGCTAAACACAAACACAGCAGAAATGTAAAAATAGCTTTGGTCCCAAACGGTCAGAAAATGGAAAAGTGCTGTGGTCCTTAAGGGGTTAAGAGAAAGAATAAGGGAGCATCTATGGCTTTTTGGAAAAGGGAACAAAGACACCCATCTCTATAAGCACTTTAGAGACATCCACAATAATAAACTTAAAGATCTCACATTTTGGGGGATAGTAAAAGTAAAACAAGATTGGAGAGGAGGGAGTTTTGAGACAAAATTGCTTTAAAAAGAGTCAGAATTGATTTACAAGATGAAAACATTACACCCACTAGGACTAGTCAGTATTGGATGTCACTCCATTTATGTACGATTAAATATCAAATCCCAGGATATATAACTCTATATCAACACCCCCCTCTGAAAGATTATTTCAACTCACTTTATTGGGTGTAACATCCCACTTTGTGTTATTATATATAATATATACATTATATATTTTTTTATTTGTATATATGTATATCCTCTGTTTATATCATGCATTATATAAAATTATTACTGTCTGTTATTACTTATTTATATATGTATGTTTTATATTTTTTATATTTTTTTTATATTTTTCACATCTCCTATTCCGTGTATATGTCTATATATAGATCCCAGTTTCATATTGGAGAGAGAGCATATTATGCATGCCTTAAAAGGTATAAACCACCTTAACAATAAAAGGTGTGTCAGATTACATCAATAACACCCACAATGTAGTGAGCCAATTAGATACCTTTGAGGCCTTTATAAGGATTATGTTTGCCATTTGGACACATCTTGAAAAAGCCCCAGGTTAAGGGTGAAATGCGTTGACAGTGTCCTACTGTACTTTATCCACCATTGTAGCTTTGTTATATGCTACTCCTCTACCGGATATTTTTGGCATTGTGCCAAATAAGCCCACTACTGGAGCATACTGGGGCTTACTTTGGAAAATCTTCCTGACCAGAAGTTTGCAGCCCATCGTATACTTGGTCTAAGTACTAACAGATGAAAGTACAGAGACGCAACCGCTGCTGATTATCAGCTGATGACCAGACTACGTGTCTCACAGATGTAGCCGGAATGCAGAAGTTAGGAGCATTCTGCAGCGTGTCTGTAGCATTTAAACACTGTCCCCTAGCTGGAGATGACCACCATGTGAGACCAGAGCCGCTGGAGCGGACAAAGCAAAAAAGATTCAGCAGACTAGCACCTTATTGGGAAACGATCCATTTCACTTGGCAATAGCGTTACCATTCTATACGTAGAGTGAGTAGCGTACAGGTACTTTTAACTTATATAGAAACTATCTGGAGATTAAATTCCCTCCGTTCCACAGTTAACATTTTTTCAGACTACTGGGCCAGAGTACCCTATTTTTTCAAACAATCGTTTTTCTATTATTATCTGGACGTCCAGACTTTTTGGTTTGGTTTTGAGTATTGTTCTGTATTATTATTATTATTATTATTATCGATTATGATTCCACAGCGCTATAAACAAAGGCAGAGTACAACAAAACAATTATAGGGATTAAATGGGTAGAGGGCCCTGCCAAGAGTCGCAGTGTTGTAGTCAGCTCTTAAGAAGGTGATCTTCAGACAGCTGGACTTTTAGTTATACATGCTAAGGGGGTTCAGGGGATAGCAATGGAGGAGAGGAACTGGTATAATAGTGTAGGTTGTATATATCCCTGAACAGTAGATGCTTTAGGGAGTGCTTGAAACTTTCAAAACTAGGGGAGAGTCTTGTGGAGCATGCCAGAGAGTTCCACAAGATGACAGCCAGTCTGGAGAAGTCCTGTAAATGGGAGTGTGATGAGGTAAAAAGAGAGGAGGAGAGTAGGAGGTCATGAACAAATCGAAGGGGATGGGAGGGAGAGTATCTGGAGACAAGGTCTGAGATATAGGGGGAGCAGTGCAGTTGAGGGCTTTGTATGTCAGAGTGAGAATTTTGTGTTTAATCCTAGAGGCAAGAGGAAGCCAGTGAAGGGATTGGCAGAGAGGTGCAGCAGATGAAGAGCGAAGTGTAAGGAAGATAAGTCTGGCAGAGGCATTCATTATGGATTGTAAAGGAGCTAGGCGGCAGCTGGAGGCAAGAGAGGGCAGAGTTGCAATAATCGAGACAGGAAAGGATGAGAGAGGGGATTAAAATCTTAGTTGTGTCTTGTGTAAAGAAATGTCTAATTTTAGAGATGTTTTCAAGGTGGAAGCGGCAGGTTTTGGCCAAGGAATAAATGTGAGGAGTGAAAGAAAGTTCTGAGTCAAATGTGACCCTGAGATATCGGGCATGTGGGGTAGGGCTAATGATGAAGTTGTCGACAGTTATAGAGAGATTGGGGGAGGAGATTTTGGAAGAAAGGGGGAAAATAAGGCCATCAGTAATACAGGGAGTGCAGAATTATTAGGCAAGTTGTATTTTTGAGGATTAATTTTATTATTGAACAACAACCATGTTCTCAATGAACCCAAAAAACTCATTAATATCAAAGCTGAATAGTTTTGGAAGTAGTTTTTAGTTTGTTTTTAGTTATAGCTATTTTAGGGGGATATCTGTGTGTGCAGGTGACTATTACTGTGCATAATTATTAGGCAACTTAACAAAAAACAAATATATACCCATTTCAATTATTTATTTTTACCAGTGAAACCAATATAACATCTCAACATTCACAAATATACATTTCTGACATTCAAAAACAAAACAAAAACAAATCAGTGACCAATATAGCCACCTTTCTTTGCAAGGACACTCAAAAGCCTACCATCCATGGATTCTGTCAGTGTTTTGATCTGTTCACCATCAACATTGCGTGCAGCAGCAACCACAGCCTCCCAGACACTGTTCAGAGAGGTGTACTGTTTTCCCTCCTTGTAAATCTCACATTTGATGATGGACCACAGGTTCTCATTGGGGTTCAGATCAGGTGAACAAGGAGGCCATGTCATTAGATTTTCTTCTTTTATACCCTTTCTTGCCAGCCACGCTGTGGAGTACTTGGACGCGTGTGATGGAGCATTGTCCTGCATGAAAATCATGTTTTTCTTGAAGGATGCAAACTTCTTCCTGTACCACTGCTTGAAGAAGGTGTCTTCCAGAAACTGGCAGTAGGACTGGGAGTTAAGCTTGACTCCATCCTCAACCCGAAAAGGCCCCACAAGCTCATCTTTGATGATACCAGCCCAAACCAGTACTCCACCTCCACCTTGCTGGCGTCTGAGTCGGACTGGAGCTCTCTGCCCTTTACCAATCCAGCCACGGGCCCATCCATCTGGCCCATCAAGACTCACTCTCATTTCATCAGTCCATAAAACCTTAGAAAAATCAGTCTTGAGATATTTCTTGGCCCAGTCTTGACGTTTCAGCTTGTGTGTCTTGTTCAGTGGTGGTCGTCTTTCAGCCTTTCTTACCTTGGCCATGTCTCTGAGTATTGCACACCTTGTGCTTTTGGGCACTCCAGTGATGTTGCAGCTCTGAAATATGGCCAAACTGGTGGCAAGTGGCATCTTGGCAGCTGCATGCTTAATTTTTCTCAGTTCATGGGCAGTTATTTTGCGCCTTGATTTTTCCACACGCTTCTTGTGACCCTGTTGACTATTTTGAATGAAACGCTTGATTGTTCAATGATCATGCTTCAGAAGCTTTGCAATTTTAAGAGTGCTGCATCCCTCTGCAAGATATCTCACTATTTTTTACTTTTCTGAGCCTGCCAAGTCCTTCTTTTGACCCATTTTGCCAAAGGAAAGGAAGTTGCCTAATAATTATGCACACCTGATATAGGGTGTTGATGTCATTAGACCACACCCCTTCTCATTACAGAGATGCACATCACCTAATATGCTTAATTGGTAGTAGGCTTTCGAGCCTATACAGCTTGGAGTAAGACAACATGCATAAAGAGGATGATGTGGTCAAAATACTCATTTGCCTAATAATTCTGCACTCCCTGTATGTTATATAATTGTGACAAAACTTACAGATGAAAAAGCAAACTAATAAATCAAAATTCTATAGGATATATTTTCCAATGCTTACAAAGTAAACTCAGTGGGGCCTATCTATCAAGCTCCGGATAGAACTTGAGGCCCAGAGTTTCTGGCGAGCTCTGAGCAGGCGGACAGACATTGCCGCAATTCAACCCGATCGAGTACGATCGGGTTGATTGACACCCCCCTGCTGGCGGCCGATTGGCCGCGATTCTGCAGGGGGCGGCGTTGCACCAGCAGCTCTTGTGTGCTGCTGGTGCAATGCTGAATACGGAGAGCGTATTGCTTTCTATTCAGCGAGGTCTGGCGGACCTGATCTGCACTGTCGGATCAGGTCCGCCAGACTGATAAATAGAGGCCTATGTGTAGAGAACGCGTTTGCAAAGTATAGGGAATTTCAGGCCTATGACTATGGATCTTGTAGATTTAAATGTCTGGTATCAGATTATAGATATTGTATAGCTAGTAGAGAATGGGATCCAATACTACACTTAATTTCCCCTATATTATGAGACACATGTGCACAACTCAAAAAGCGTAACACGTAATGTCAATCTGCAAAGTATTCACTGCACTCTGGTGTTTTTCCTATCCTGTAACTCTCTCTTGGTACGTGAATATCTTCCCTGTCAATCTGCAAAGTATTCACTGAACTCTGGTGTTTTTCCTCTCCTGTAACTCTCTCTTGGTACGTGAATATATTCCATGTCAATCTGCAAAGTATTCACTCCACTCTGGTGTTTTTTCTCTCCTGTAACTCTCTCTTGGTATGTGTATATTTACATAGAGCAAATGATTTTAGGTTGTTAATTTAGTCCTACATTTATTGTACTGTTATCCAATTTCTTACTTCTAAAGTTTTGTTAATTGCCATGTGATGTTCAATCCTTATCAATACTTGCTATTATTCTCAAATGTATAGCTGTCCTATGCCATAGTTTTAATCGCCTCCAAATTTTATTGTCTGTTTACTTAACTCACCCTGACCAGGCCAGAATCTAACTTTCAAATTGGCCCTTCATTTGTCTCTGATTTATCAATCAAGTAATTTAGTGGACACAGCTGACTTCCTTGTCTATATATTTAATATTAGCTTGGGCTGTGCATTGCACTGGGCAGTGTGCATTGCTACAACAACATATGTTCACATTTTTGAAGTGAACATTTTATAAGTGAGGCATTAAGAAAGAATTATACAAGAATTGAACAAGGATTGGGCAAGGGGCAAGTCACGAGGCAAGTACTTTTGTAATATTAAGTTCTATGTATCTCATTGTTTCCTTATGCAATTGCTGCTGTAATACTATGTCTTATGTGTTTAATTGGTTCCCACTTTTGTAAAAATGCTCAATATATTCACATTCCTTTTTTGCTGCCTCTTGTCTCTATAACAAACTACATTATTCAGTTACTCCTTCTCTCTCTCCACCTGCACTGTTCATTAGCCCATCTCTCTTAAACTCATCTTACTTTTGTACACATGAACTTTATTTATTTATTCCTAAACACTCTTTTTCCCCCCTGCACCTCGTCTCAATAGCAGTCTCATTACTGCAAATCTGTATCTCATCTCATGTCACTCTCCCTCTTGCTTTTACTAACTGCTGGTGACATGTCCACTAATCCTGGTCCCCAACAACTGCCTAGTCGTGCACATCCATGTGTACCATCCCATAGACTCAGAAAACAAATCTGAGCCAACCTTACTCACATTCCTCTTGCATCTAAAGCCACTACCCCTTTCACTTGTGCACTCTGGAACTCTCGCTCCGTTTGCAACAAGCTCACTTCTATACATGACCTCTTTATCTCTCGCTCCCTCAACCTTCTGGCCCTAAGAGAAACCTGGCTCTCTCCCCTAGACACAGCATCCACTGCTGCTCTGTCACATGGGGGTCTCCACTTCAGCCACACTCCTAGGTCTGGTAATAGACAAGGAGGTGGTGTAGGTGTTTTACTTTCCTCTTGTTGCACCTTTCAACAAATACAACCCATCTCTTCCCTCACATGTTCCTCATTCGAAACCCACATGATTTGCTTATTCTCTCCTCTCTCTACAGGGAGTGCAGAATTATTAGGCAAGTTGTATTTTTGAGGATTAATTTTATTATTGAACAACAACCATGTTCTCAATGAACCCAAAAAACTCATTAATATCAAAGCTGAATAGTTTTGGAAGTAGTTTTTAGTTTGTTTTTAGTTATAGCTATTTTAGGGGGATATCTGTGTGTGCAGGTAACTATTACTGTGCATAATTATTAGGCAACTTAACAAAAAACAAATATATACCCATTTCAATTATTTATTTTTACCAGTGAAACCAATATAACATCTCAACATTCACAAATATACATTTCTGACATTCAAAAACAAAACAAAAACAAATCAGTGACCAATATAGCCACATTTCTTTGCAAGGACACTCAAAAGCCTGCCATCCATGGATTCTGTCAGTGTTTTGATCTGTTCACCATCAACATTGCGTGCAGTAGCAACCACAGCCTCCCAGACACTGTTCAGAGAGGTGTACTATTTTCCCTCCTTGTAAATCTCACATTTGATGATGGACCACAGGTTCTCAATGGGGTTCAGATCAGGTGAACAAGGAGGCCATGTCATTAGATTTTCTTCTTTTATATCCTTTCTTGCCAGCCACGCTGTGGAGTACTTGGATGCGTGTGATGGAGCATTGTCCTGCATGAAAATCATGTTTTTCTTGAAGGATGCAGACTTCTTCCTGTACCACTGCTTGAAGAAGGTGTCTTCCAGAAACTGGCAGTAGGACTGGGAGTTGAGCTTGACTCCATCCTCAACCCAAAAAGGCCCCACAAGCTCATCTTTGATGATACCAGCCCAAACCAGTACTCCACCTCCACCTTGCTGGCGTCTGAGTCGGACTGGAGCTCTCTGCCCTTTACCAATCCAGCCACGGGCCCATCCATCTGGCCCATCAAGACTCACTCTCATTTCATCAGTCCATAAAACCTTAGAAAAATCAGTCTTGAGATATTTCTTGGCCCAGTCTTGACGTTTCAGCTTGTGTGTCTTGTTCAGTGGTGGTCGTCTTTCAGCCTTTCTTACCTTGGCCATGTCTCTGAGTATTGCACACCTTGTGCTTTTGGGCACTCCAGTGATGTTGCAGCTCTGAAATATGGCTAAACTGGTGGCAAGTGGCATCTTGGCAGCTGCACGCTTGACTTTTCTCAGTTCATGGGCAGTTATTTTGCGCCTTGGTTTTTCCACACGCTTCTTGCGACCCTGCTGACTATTTTGAATGAAACGCTTGATTGCTCGATGATCACGCTTCAGAAGCTTTGCAATTTTAAGAGTGCTGCATCCCTCTGCAAGATATCTCACTATTTTTGACTTTTCTGAGCCTGTCAAGTCCTTCTTTTGACCCATTTTGCCAAAGGAAAGGAAGTTGCCTAATAATTATGCACACCTGATATAGGGTGTTGATGTCATTAGACCACACCCCTTCTCATTACAGAGATGCACATCACCTAATATGCTTAATTGGTAGTAGGCTTTCGAGCCTATACAGCTTGGAGTAAGACAACATGCATAAAGAGGATGATGTGGTCAAAATACTCATTTGCCTAATAATTCTGCACTCCCTGTATATGTGTTGCAGTCATATACAGATCCCCTGGCTCCTCAACTCAATTTCTAGATCTCTTGGCTGCCTGGCTTCCTTATTTCCTTTCCTCAGACACCCCTGCCCTCATTATTGATGACTTCAACATCCCTCTTGACAATCCCACTGCCTCATCTGCAAAACAACTTCTGCAACTCACTTCCTCTTTCGGTTTGTCACAATGGACTGATTCTCCCACTCACAAACACGGTCACTCCCTTGACCTGATCTTTAGCTATTGATGCACTATCTCAAACTTCACAAACTCGCCTTTTCCTCTTTTTGACCACTATCTCCTCACTTTCAACATATCATCCCTCCCTACAACTCTCCCTCCTCCTACTCCTCACACCAAACTTCACAGAAGCAGTATGTCATTAGATCAGCAACAGCTTGCTAATTCCCTCAAACCTCTCCTCTCATCCTTCTCCTCCTTTTCCTGCCCTGACCAATCTATCTGCCATTATAACTCCACCCTTACATCCGTCCTTGACAATCTGGACCCTCTTACCATATCTCGGAAATCACACACTCATCCTCAGCCCTGGCATACTCCTCTGACACGGTACCTACGCAGATGTTCCCGTACTGCTGAGCGGCACTGGAGAAAATCTCGGAGTTCAGCTGATTTTCTTTATTACAAATTCCTCTTGAACTCCTACTATTCTGTCCTTAATCTCCATAAGCAACACTACTTCTCTACTCTTCTCTCTAATCTTTCTTCAAACTCAAAACGTCTGTTCTCCACTTTCAATACTCTTCTCTGCCCTTCCCACCTCCTAATACAACATCTCTGTCAGCGCAATACTTTGCCAGCTACTTCATTAACAAAATTGACTCCATCAGAAACATAATCAGCTCTCAACATAATTCCATTCTCTCACCAACTCAAATGCTCTCAATCAACCACAACCACATAACCTTAAACTTAGCTCATTCTCCCCTGTTACTGAGGAAGAAGTTTCAGTACTTATAATGCGCTCTCACCTCACTACCTGTCTCCTTGACCCTATCCCCTCACAGCTACACCCCTCCCTCTCTGCTACCCTTACCCCTATACTCACACACATTTTCAACCTCTCCCTCAGCACCGGTATATTTCCCTCATCTCTGAAACATGCACTGGTCACACCTATCCTCAAAAAACCTTCCCTTGATCCTACCTCCCCATCCAGCTACCGCCCTATTTCCCTCCTCCCTCTTGTCTCAAAGCTTCTCGAAAAACTAGTATATGCACGCCTATTCCCCTTACTTACATTAAACTCCCTCCTTGACCCACTGCAATCTGGATTTCGTCCCCATCACTCCACAGAGACAGCAATTGTTAAGGTTACCAACTACCTACTTACAGCAAAATCAAAAGGCCACTTCTCTATGTTTATCCTCCTTGATCTGTCCACAGCCTTTGCCACTGTTGACCACCCTCTTTTGCTCCAAACCCTCCAATCCTTCGGCATCTGTGACACAGCCCTCTCGTGGCTCTCTTCCTACCTGTTAAACTGTACCTTTAGTGTAGCCTTCTCTGGGGCCTCCTCTGCCCCATCACCACTTTCTGTCGGAGTACCGCAAGGATCTGTCCTTGGTCCCCTTCTCTTCTCAATCTACACATCATCACTAGGTTCCCTAATAAAGTCCCACGGTTTCCAATATCATTTGTATGCCGACGACACCAAAATCTTCTTCTCTGCACCAGACCTATCTCCTTCCTTGCTAACCGTGTCACTAACTGTCTTTCTCACACCTCTTCCTGGATGTCCTCTCACTACCTCAAGCTAAATCTCTCCAAAACTGAGCTCCTTTTTTCCCCCCTTCTTCCAAAATCTCCACTCCCAATCTCTCTATAACTGTTGACAACTCCATCATTACCCCTACCCTGCATGCCCAATATCTCGGGGTCACATTTGACTTAGATCTTTCTTTCATTCCTCACATTCAGTCCTTAGCTAAAACCTGCCACTTCCACATCAAAAACATCTCTAAAATTAGACACTTACTTACACAAGACACAACTAAGATTTGAATCCACTCTCTCATCCTTTCCCGCTTCGATTACTGCAACTCTGTCCTCTCTGGTCTCCTCACCTGCCGCCTAGCTCCTTTACAATCCATAATGAATGCCTCTGCCAGGCTCATCTTCCGTACACGTTTCTCTTCATCTGCTGCACCTCTCTGCCAATCCCTTCACTGGCTTCCTCTTGCCTCTAGAATCAAACACAAAATTCTCACTCTGACATAAAAAGCCCTCAACTGCACTGCTCCCCCTATATCTCAGACCTTGTCTCCAGATACTCTCCCTCCCGTCACCTCCTACTCTCCTACTCTCTTGTTTCCTCATCCCATCTTGTGGAACTCTCTGCCTTGCGCCACAAGACTCTCCCCTAGTTTTGAAAGCTTCAAGCGCTCCCTAAAGACTCTACTGTTCAGGGATGCATACAACCTACACTAACCTTTCTTTATACCAGTTCCTCTCCTCCATTGTTATCCCCTGAACCCCCTTAGCATGTAAGCCTAAGAGTCCAGCTGTTTGTTGATCACCTTCTTAAGAGCTGACTACAACAGTGCAACTCTTGGCAGGGCCCTCTACCCATTTGATCCCTATAATTGTTTTGTTGTACTCTGCATTTGTTTATAGCGCTGCAGAATCTGTTGGCACTCTACAGATAACCGATAATAATGTTAAAACAGACCGTTGCAATAAACCATAATTATCACATATGGCATAATTAACATGAAGAAATTGTGCATACAAATAGGTATCTCCTGCCTCTAGCATGTCATTGCAGAAATAATATAATATAATCCTACACTATAATATAACGTAATATACATATTTAATATAAGACGGTATAGAAGGCTTATGTAGGTTTAGAGCTAAGATGTATCCATAGTATAGTAAGAATGAGATTTGTTATTTATAATCCCATGTATGTAGATCTTATCAACCGGGTATGGGCCCTATACCCAGGTGGCAGGTGAATTAACTATATTAGTAGTCAGCCTCATGAGGTTCTCATTAACCATAGTGCAGTTCACAATGTATATGTAATATGGATAGAGTAGATATAATGAGTATCCTCTTTTCTACTAGTTTATAGTAGGCGCAGTGAGTGAGTATGTGAAAATGTGGGGTCTTATCTATAAGGTAGGAGATTGGTAGTTTGGATGTTTTATAGCTATTATAGATGTTACCAAGTATCTATGTACAGTGTCTCTCTAATATGAAAGTTGCCTTGAGAACTTAAGGCCTAGATTTAGAGTTTTGCGGCCAAAGGGGTGCGTTAGCTACGCGTGTTTTTTCCCCCCCGCACTTTTTAAATAACGCTGGTATTTAGAGTTCTCTGAAGGGCTGCGTTAGGCTCCAAAAAGGGAGCGTACAGGCATATTTACAGCCACTTCAACTCTAAATACCAGCGTTGCTTACGGTAGCGGCCAGCTTGAAAAACGTGCTCGTGCACGATTCCCCCATAGGAAACAATGGGGCAGTTTGAGCTACATAAAAACCTAACACCTGCAAAAAAGCAGTGTTCAGCTCCCAACGCAGCCCCATTGTTTCCTATGGGGAAACACTTCCTAAGTCTGCACCTAACACCCTAACATGAACCCCGAGTCTAAACACCCCTAACCTTACACTTCGCTATCGCTGACCCCTGCATATTATTATTAACCCCTAATCTGCCGCTCCGTACACCGCTGACACCTACATTATACCTATGTACCCCTAATCTGCTGCCCCTAACATCGCCGACCCCTACATAACATTTATTCACCCCTAATCTGCCCCCCCAACGTGGCCACTACCTTACCTACACTTATTAACCCCTAATCTTCCGACCGGACCTCGCCGCCTCTATAATAAATGTATTATCCCCTAAATCGCCACACTCCCGCCTCGCAAACCCTATGATAAATAGTATTAACCCCTAATCTGCCCTCCCTAACATCGCCAACACCTAACTTAAAGTATTAACCCCTAATCTGCCGACCGGTCCTCGCCGCTACTCTAATAAATGTATTAACCCCTAAAGCTCAGTCTAACCCTAACCCTAACACCCGCCTAAGTTAAATATAATTTTTATCTAACAAAATAAATTATTTCTTATTAAATAAATTAATCCTATTTAAAGCTAAATACTTACCTGTAAAATAAACCCTAATATAGCTACAATATAACGTATAATTATATTGTAGCTATTTTAGGATTTATATTTATTTTACAGGCAACTTTGTATTTATTTTAACTAGGTACAATAGCTATTAAATAGTTATTTACTATTTAATAGCTACCTAGTTAAAATAATTACAAAATTACCTGTAAAATAAATCCTAACCTAAGTTACAATTAAACCTAACACTACACTATCAATAAATAAATTAAATAAATTAACTACAATTACCTACAATTAAATACAATTAAATCAACTAAACTAAATTACAAAAAAAACAAACACTAAATTACAAAAAATAAAAAAAGATTACAAGAATTTTAAGCTAATTACACCTACTCTAAGCCCCCTAAAAAAATAACAAAGCCCCCCAAAATAAAAAAAATGCCCTACCCTATTCTAAAATAAAAAGTTAACAGCTCTATTACCTTACCAGCCCTTAAAAGGGCTTTTTGTGGGGCATGCCCCAAATAAATCAGCTCTTTTACCTGTAAAAAAAACATACAATACCCCCCCCCCAACATTACATACTATCAGCCAATTGGAATTCGAGGGACGCCATCTTGGATGACGTTATTTAAAGGAACGGTCATTCGTCGTTAGTCCGTCGGTGAGGAAGGATGGCTCCGCGTCGGCTGCTTTAAGATGGACCTGCTCCGCTCCGGATGGAAGAAGATAGAAGATGCCGCCTGGATGAAGACTTCCGACCCTCTGGAGGACCTCTTCTTGCCGGATAGGATGAAGACTTCGGACCCTCTGGAGGACCTCTTCTAGCCGGATAGGATGAACACTTCGGACCCTCTTCTGGACGGATCGGTGATACCCGGCTGGGTGAAGACAAGGTAGGAAGATCTTCAGGGGCTTAGTGTTAGGTTTTTTAAGGGGGGTTTGGGTGGGTTAGATTAGGGGTATGTGGGTGGTTGGTTGTAATGTTGGGGGGGTATTGTATGGTTTTTTTACAGGCAAAAGAGCTGATTTCTTTGGGGCATGCCCCGCAAAAAGCCCTTTAAAGGGCTGGTAAGGTAATAGAGCTGTTAACTTTTTATTTTAGAATAGGGTAGGGCATTTTTTTGGGGGGGGCTTTGTTATTTTTTTAGGGGGCTTAGAGTAGGTGTAATTAGCTTAAAATTCTTGTAATTTTTTTTATTTTTTGTAATTTAGTGTTTGTTTGTTTTTGTAATTTAGTTTAGTTGATTTAATTGTATTTAATTGTAGGTACTTGTAGTTAATTTATTTAATTTATTTATTGATAGTGTAGTGTTAGGTTTAATTGTAACTTAGGTTAGGATTTATTTTACAGGTAATTTTGTAATTATTTTAACTAGGTAGCTCTTAAATAGTTAATAACTATTTAATAGCTATTGTACCTAGTTAAAATAAATACAAAGTTGCCTGTAAAATAAATATAAATCCTAAAATAGCTACAATATAATTATTCGTTATATTGTAGCTATATTAGGGTTTATTTTACAGGTAAGTATTTAGCTTTAAATAGGATTAATTTATTTAATAATAAATAATTTATTTCATTCGATAAAAATTATATTTAATTTAGGTGGTTGTTAGGGTTAGGGTTAGACTTAGCTTTAGGGGTTAATTCATTTATTAGAGTAGCGGTGAGGTCCGGTCGGCAGATTAGGGGTTAATACTTGAAGTTAGGTGTCGGCGATGTTAGGGAGGGCAGATTAGGGGTTAATACTATTTATTATAGGGTTTGCGAGGCGGGAGTGCAGCGGTTTAGGGGTTAATACATTTATTATAGTGGCGGCGAGGTCCGGTCGGAAGATTAGGGGTTAATAAGTGTAGGTAAGGTAGCGACGTTGGGGGGGGCAGATTAGGTGTTAATAAATAATATGTAGGGGTCGGCGATGTTAGGGGCAGCAGATTAGGGGTACATGGGGATAATGTAGGTGGCGGCGGTGTGCGGTCGGCAGATTAGGGGTTAACAAAAATTATTAGAGTGGCGGCGATGTGGGGACCTCGGTTTAGGGGTACATAGGTAGTTTATGGGTGTTAGTGTACTTTAGAGCACAGTAGTTAAGAGCTTTATGAACCGGCGTTAGACCATAAAGCTCTTAACTCCTGACTTTTTTCTGCGGCTGGAGTCTTGTCGGTAGAGGCTCTACCGCTCACTTCAGCCAAGACTCTAAATACCGGCGTTTGGAAGATCCCATTGAAAAGATAGGATACGCAATTGGTGTAAGGGGATCTGCGGTATGGAAAAGTCGCGGCTGGAATGTGAGCGTTAGACCCTTTCCTGGCTGACTCTAAATACCAGCGGGCGGTAAAAAGCAGCGTTATAAGCCCTATACACTGGTTTTGACGGCTAACGCAAAACTCTAAATCTAGGCGTAAGTTAGGTGGGCAATAGGCTAAAGTAATGATATGGTCAAATAAACAGATCTTACATAAGCCTATCACAGATCTTACATAAACATCAAATCTAACAAGAAAACTGTTGTTAAATATGGTTATAGCTGTTGCTTAAAGAATAAGAACCTGGCAGCCACATGAACATTGTATATTGCTGCATTATACAAAGGGCTACAATAATTAAATACAGTGTACCTAGTTAGGAGCGTTAGTAAACTTAAGTCTTCAGTTAGTGTTAACACTGAACTGGATAACAGAGACTAATAATCTCTTAAAATACTGCATCAATATGAAAACGTATAGGCTACAATGAAGAGCTAGTAGCAACAAACTTATCAGGACAATAAAAGTGATTAACACAGAGAGATTGTTGTTACTTGTGTAGGATTCCGTCTTTCTCCATCTCAAAAATAAACTTATTATCTGTAATTACTCCATGGCAGTCTTATGTAATGTTATCAAAGCTAAACTTTAAGTGAGATACAACTATCAGCTAAACCAAAGTTTTCAGATTTATCCATAGATCGAGGACTTCAGACCAAGAGGTCGTCATTGATAGTTCCCATAGTTAAAGAGTATCAGAAACCAGTTGTAAAACTAATAGATTGACGGAGGCACTTTCAAATGGGGTCTATTGTCCTACCCACTCTGGTACTCCAGCACGCTTGTACTTCTTGAGAAGAGATCTCCTGAAGTATATCAAGTGTAGCACATCTTGCCGCCTCAGATGTTATAGCCAGAGCTAATTAATGTCCCCAGATGGTATCACATCTTATGTCTCGAGTTCCTAAACTCACGGTACCGAACGGCCATATGTCACCTGACCGATAAACATCTGAGCCGGCTTCCAACACAATCTGAACATCGCGATGGTGCGTCTCTCCAAACTGGCCCACATATGCCTTCCTCTTCTGTATCGATCTAGCGGTGTAATGTTCTGGTATAAACTAGTATCCTGATATTTTATAGGACCACTCAGTCTCACACCTTACCTCAGGCTCATTAAGATCTAACTTATAGAACCCTGTTGTGCTCATAGATCTGAGGGTCACTACTGTAAGGATACAGTGTGAAGATGTTATTAGAGAAAATATAAGGAATGAGTCAATCCTATGATATGGCAGATGAAATAGGTGTTAGGATATGTTAGGTTTATTAAGATAATACTACAGTAACAGCTTACTGCCAATGTAGGACCACTCAGTCTCACACCTTACCTCGGATTCCCACAGATTGAACTTAAGGGAACCCTGATATGCTCATTGATCTGAGGGTCACTACAGCAGGGTAGCTGAGTGAATACGGAACCTTCACGCAACAAAATCTGCTGGCAGCAGAAAGGAGAGAAATGATTGAAATTGGCAACTCACTTGTAGTGAAAGTGTTAACTACTGCAGGTGCCTTGATTCAGTCACACATGCAGTCAAACATAAAATATATACAATTGGCTTTGTCAAACACACCAGCAATCACACAGCAAATGGTTATATGAATAAAAACTAACCAAGCTGAAAATAAGGTATAATTCACTTTGAGAATGAATACTTAGTTATATCCAAACTTATCCAATGTAACTTTAAGCAAGAAATAAAGTAGCTGTGTTGTTCTTATGAAGCAGGTGTAATTGAGAATGAATACTTAGTTATATCCAAACTTATCCAATGTAACTTTAAGCAAGAAATAAAGTAGCTGTGTTGTTCTTATGAAGCAGGTGTAATTGATATTATACAAACAGTCATTTGCAAGCAGATTTGGAGATGAGTTTGAAAACTACTTGAGTATGCTTAGGAAGTCCGTTATGAACGGATTGAAGCAATATATATCTTTGTCAAAGTTAATTGTATTCAAGTTAGTATGCAGGAAAAATAGTTTGAGGCACTACTAAACCTATTCGTCAGAGAAGGCAGATATAAATCCCCAGCAAGTGTGAGCGTTAGATACACAGTTAGTATGGCAAGCTTGCAGATAGATTAATGAAGTAGTAGTAGTACATGCAGTTCGTATAATGCAAAATATACAGACCAGTATTACAGGAGGTGGCTATGAGCAGAGTAATACTGTTACCAGACAGCAAACAGTCCCATCGGTATCAGAGAGAGCCGGAGACACAGCCGCAGCGGGAGAATGTCGGGCGTGACGTCACACGCTGCAGGGAGTAAACTTCAATACAGCTGACACAGAAAGATCTCTGACTGATATAAACGGTGAAAGGCTTTAACCTCAAGAGAGCATAAGCAGATAGATCCAAGCAAGGAGAAACTCAAGGTGAGTTTAGAGAGTAATGTAAGTAAATACAATGTTGTATAAACGGCTAGGTCTCTTCAGAAGCAGCTTGTCACTGAGCAACAAATTACCAAGCAATGAGTTCTGTTGGGAGGTGCCTTAAATAGGGCTAGGGAGTTCACTTTCTTAAAGGTACAGCATGACAAGAGATGAATCCCTGACAGGACACCCCCCCCCCCCCAAGGAGCCGCTCCGCGGATCAAGGACCCGGACGGTCAGGATTTCTATGATGAAACAAGGAGACAAGACGGGGAGCAGAGACATGAGTGGAGGGTTTCCAAGAGTCCTCCTCAGGACCAAACCCTTTCCAACTGACAAGATATTGAAGTTGATTACGATGATAACGAGAGTCTAAGATAGACTCAATTTCATACTCCATGCCATCAGTAACCAAAGGATTCACTGTGTCGTTCTGATTTGTGCCTCTCATTGTACCATATGGCTTTAAGAGTGAAACGTGGAATGTGGGATGTATCTTTAGAGAATCCGGTAGCTGAAGTGTTACAGCATTAACATTGATGACCTTTTGTATCACATAAGGTCCTAAGTATAAAGAAGCCAGCTTTTTAGAAGGGACTTGTAACCTAAGGTGTTTAGTGCTTAACCAGACTTTGTCGCCAACCTTGTAATCTGGGGGCTTGGATCTACGTAGATCATAGTGGTGTTTCTGAACAGCCTGAGCTTCTTGTAAGACTTGTTTCAATGTTGTGAAATTGGTAGCAATGGAGTTAACAAGGTCATTGACTATTGGCATATCGGAATTGTTGAACTGATTTGGGTTATATGAGGGATGAAATCCATAGTTGATGGTGTCATTTTAGTTGATGAATTCAGAGCATTATTATGGGCGAATTCGGCAGTAGCAAGTAGAGAATGCCAGTTATCTTGTTGTTGAGTGCAATAGCAACAAAGATATTGCTCCAATGTTTGATTTGTTCTCTCTGTTTGACCATTCGTTTGTGGATGAAAGGCGGTACTCAATCGTTTAGTAATATTGAGAGAGGAGCACAGTTGATTCCAAAACCTTGAGGTGAATTGCGTACCTCTATCCATGGTAATTGACTCAGGTAAACCATGTAATTTCACAATCTGATTCAGAAAAAGTGTGTCAGTTTCTGATGCTGTAGGTAATCCTCTATGTGGTAAGAAATGTGCCATTTTAGAGAATAAGTCCACTACTACTAGTATGGTATTATAGTTAGCAGATGAAGGTAAGTCAACAATGAAATCCATAGCAATTGCTGCCCAAGGTCTATCTGGTACTGGCAAAGAGAGAAGGTAACCATAAGGGCTCTTGTGCTGATGTTTCTTAGTGGTACAGACGACGCAGGATTCAATATACTGCTGAATAGTATCATGCATCTTGGGCCACCAATAATTCCTTTTGAGCAAATGAGAAGTTCTATGAACACCAGGATGACCAGCCAACAAGGAGTCGTGGGCAGAGGCAAGTACCTCATTCCTGAGAGAAGGAGGTATATACAAAAGAGTGCCATGGTAATATAAATTGTCTGAATGTTTTAGTACAGCCAAATGATCCAAAGAAGAATCAACCCTTAGATGTTCTTGTAGAGTAGTTTTAAACTCAGTTGTTAGACAGATAATTCTATCCGAGGGTATGATAGATGAAGGAGAATCTACATCAGTTGGACGGGGGTCTTTTCTATAGAGAGCATCAGCTTTCATATTTTTGGATCCTGGTCTGTAAGTAATAACATAATCAAAGCGAGAGAAGAACAAACTCCATCAAACCTGGTGTGCAGTAAGGGTCTTGTTTGATTTTAAATATTCTAAATTGCGGTGATCTGTATAGATAGTGATTGGATACGTTGCGCCCTCCAGGAGGTGTCGCCAAAACTCCAAAGCTGCTTTGATGGCAAGAAGTTCCTTGTCACCGATTCCATAATTAATCTCCGCTGAACTCATGGTTCTAGAGTAGTAGGAGACAGGATGCAAAGGTTCTTTATCAGAGTGTCTCTGAGATAGAACGGCCCCTACAGCGAACTCAGAAGCATCTACTTTGAGCGTAAATTGACAAGTGGGATCTGGGAATTGTAATATAGGGGCTGAGATGAAATTGGTAGCAATGGAGTTAACAAGGTCATTGACTATTGGCATATCGGAATTGTTGACCTGATTTGGGTTATATGAGGGATGAAATCCATAGTTGATGGTGTCATTTTAGTTGATGAATTCAGAGCATTATTATGGGCGAATTCGGCAGTAGCAAGTAGAGAATGCCAGTTATCTTGTTGTTGAGTGCAGTAGCAACAAAGATATTGCTCCAATGTTTGATTTGTTCTCTCTGTTTGACCATTCGTTTGTGGATGAAAGGCGGTACTCAATCGTTTAGTAATATTGAGAGAGGAGCACAGTTGATTCCAAAACCTTGAGGTGAATTGCGTACCTCTATCCATGGTAATTGACTCAGGTAAACCATGTAATTTCACAATCTGATTCAGAAAAAGTGTGTCAGTTTCTGATGCTGTAGGTAATCCTCTATGTGGTAAGAAATGTGCCATTTTAGAGAATAAGTCCACTACTACTAGTATGGTATTATAGTTAGCAGATGAAGGTAAGTCAACAATGAAATCCATAGCAATTGCTGCCCAAGGTCTATCTGGTACTGGCAAAGAGAGAAGGTAACCATAAGGGCTCTTGTGCTGATGTTTCTTAGTGGTACAGACGACGCAGGATTCAATATACTGCTGAATAGTATCATGCATCTTGGGCCACCAATAATTCCTTTTGAGCAAATGAGAAGTTCTATGAACACCAGGATGACCAGCCAACAAGGAGTCGTGGGCAGAGGCAAGTACCTCATTCCTGAGAGAAGGAGGTATATACAAAAGAGTGACATGGTAATATAAATTGTCTGAATGTTTTAGTACAGCCAAATGATCCAAAGAAGAATCAACCCTTAGATGTTCTTGTAGAGTAGTTTTAAACTCAGTTGTTAGACAGATAATTCTATCCGAGGGTATGATAGATGAAGGAGAATCTACATCAGTTGGATGGGGGTCTTTTCTAGAGAGAGCATCAGCTTTCATATTTTTGGATCCTGGTCTGTAAGTAATAACATAATCAAAGCGAGAGAAGAACAAACTCCATCAAACCTGGCGTGCAGTAAGGGTCTTGTTTGATTTTAAATATTCTAAATTGCGGTGATCTGTATAGATAGTGATTGGATACGTTGCACCCTCCAGGAGCTGTCGCCAAAACTCCAAAGCTGCTTTGATGGCAAGAAGTTCCTTGTCACTGATTCCATAATTAATCCTCGCTGAACTCATGGTTCTAGAGTAGTAGGAGACAGGATGCAAAGGTTCTTTATCAGAGTGTCTCTGAGATAGAACGGCCCCTACAGCGAACTCAGAAGCATCTACTTCGAGCGTAAATTGACAAGTGGGATCTGGGAATTGTAATATAGGGGCTGAGATGAATTTACCTTTTAGAGTATTGAAGGAATGATCAGCAGCTTGATTCCAGAAAAACTTAACTTGTTTACGTGTTAGCGTTGTTAGGGGTCTGACTATAAGAGAGAAATCTTTAATGAACTTTCTATAAAAGTTCGCAAAGCCAAGGAATCTTTGGACATCTTTTTTATTACGTGGAATAGGCCACTTTGTGATGGCATCCACTTTGCTCGATTCCATTGAAATTCCAGCTGGTGAAATGCGATATCCAAGGAATGATATGGTGTTTGTGTTAAAAATACACTTTTCAAGTTTTGCGTAGAGATGGTGTGCCCTTAAACGTGTTAACACTTGTTTGACATGTACAATATGAGCCTCTAGAGTATTTGAGTAAACCAAAATGTCATCCAAGTAGACAACTATACAAACATCTAATAAGTCATGAAAGACATCATTTATAAAACATTGGAATGTCGCTGGGGCATTGCACAAACCAAAGGGCATTACAGTGTATTCATATAATCCGTATCTTGTACAGAAGGCAGTTAGCCATTCATCCCCTGCCCTCATCCTGATCAAATTATAGGCACCTCTGAGATCAAGTTTGGTAAAGACTGTGGAACCTTGTAAACGTTCAATAAGTTCAGGTATGAGGGGCAGGGGGTTCCTGCTCTTTTTTGTGCATTTGTTCAACTGCCTATAATCGATAATAGGCCGGAGACTGCCATCTTTATTTTTTACAAAAAACATAGCCGCAGCTGCAGAGGAGGTGGAAGGTCTAATAAACCCTTTTTTCAAGTTTTCATCTAAATATTGTTTTAAATGATTTAACTCTGGCTGTGACAACGGATATATGTGACCGTAAGGTATGGAGCTTCCAGGTATAAGATCAATAGGACAGTCATAGTCTCTGTGTGGAGGCAAGGACTCAGCCTCTTTTTTTGTCAAAAACATCAGCAAACTCACTATAGCATTCTGGTAACTTATGTTCAACCAATTGACAAAGTGTGTGTACCCCAAAACAGGTTTGCTTACAGTGATTTGAATCGAAAACCACTGATGCTGTTGACCAAGATATAGTGGGATTATGTTTTATTAACCAATTCAACCCAAGGATTATAGGATAGACAGAAGATGGGAGGACATCAAACGAAATAAGCTCTGTGTGTCCTGAAGGGGTAACCACATTGAGAGGAATGGTGTGGTGAGTTATGGGACCAAAGCTAAAAAATGAACCGTCAACCAGACGAATTGCTAGTGCAACATTTTTTTTATTAGTGGTATATTATTATTAACAACAAAAGTATTATCAGCAAAATTCCCAGAAGCCCCAGAGTCAATTACGGCCTGAACGTTTATCTTCTGATGGGACCACTGTAGGGATACATAAATAGATAGATGAGATTTTATGCTGTTAACCAAATTAACTGTATGGTCATAAGATGAAGTCTTACCCTTCTTTTGTCGAAGCAGGGAGGGACAGTCCCTAACTCCATGTTTTTTTTCAGCACAATATAAACATAAGTTTAGAAGCTTACGCCTTGCTTTCTCTTCAGGTCTTAAGGGTCCCCTAATGACTGCAACATCCATGGGTTCTTCAATGGACCTGGTGGAGACTGTGGAAGCAATTGAGTGATGGTAGTTAGGAGTCCTCCTGGTCGTATACTCAGTAGAAGATCTTTCTGAGTTCCTTTCCCTAAGTTGGCAATCTATGCCGATAGAGAGAGTCATCAGGGCATCCAAGTCCTCTGGGATCGCACCCCTTGCCAACTCATCCTTGACTGCATCGTTGAGCCCTAAACGGATGTGATTGCGTAGAGCAGGGATATTCCAAAGGGTGTCAGATGCCCACCTTTTGAATTCAGTAATGTAATCTTCAACCATTCTTTTGCCCTGCCGTAAAGATCTAATGGCAGTTTCAGCAGTGTTCTGCTTATTGTGATCTTCGTATAAGAGAGACATAGCAGAGAAAAATTCTTCTAGGGAATTTAGAATGGGGTCATCCTTTTCATAAAAGGCATTGGCCCAAGACCTGGCCTCACCTCTAAGGAATGAAATTACAGTTAAAACTCTAATCCTATCAGTTGGGTATGACTTAGGTTTCAAGGTAAATAGCAAAGTGCAGGAATTCCTGAAATCCCTGAACATAGATCTGTGCCCAGAGAACTTTTCAGGCGGACTAACAATGGGTTCTGGGGTAGGCTCAACAGTGGGAGTTTTGTTAGCAAGGTGATCATTAATAAACTTTTTGATATTCTGATTCTCTAATTGAATGTCCCTTAAGCCTTGAATCATGTGATCCATACTCTGGGCTAAAGAACCAACTCTCCTGGACAGTTCACTTATGTCCATGATTAGGCTGTTAGTAGTATTCTTTTTAAGGCTTGGTAATATGTTAGGATATGTTAGGTTTATTAAGATAATACTACAGTAACAGCTTACTGCCAATGTAGGACCACTCAGTCTCACACCTTACCTCGGATTCCCACAGATTGAACTTAAGGGAACCCTGATATGCTCATTGATCTGAGGGTCACTACAGCAGGGTAGCTGAGTGAATACGGAACCTTCACGCAACAAAATCTGCTGGCAGCAGAAAGGAGAGAAATGATTGAAATTGGCAACTCACTTGTAGTGAAAGTGTTAACTACTGCAGGTGCCTTGATTCAGTCACACATGCAGTCAAACATAAAATATATACAATTGGCTTTGTCAAACACACCAGCAATCACACAGCAAATGGTTATATGAATAAAAACTAACCAAGCTGAAAATAAGGTATAATCCATGTTACAGAAGCATTAGTTATTTTGTTGTGAAGAGCTTATTTCCCAGCAGCAATGCCTGAACCAGCAAGCCAGCGCCTAAGAAGGGCTCCAAGAAAACCGTAACAAGTTTCATTTCATAAAGAGTTAACTCTTTTTTTTTCAGCTTTTAGAAACTATTGTCTAATCACCTCTGGAGCCAGACTGCTAATTGATAAGATGAACTTGTAAACTTGTTATCTTAAGTACTGTAATCCTATTGTGGCCTGTCAAAGGACAGTGCTCTCTATCTAAATGTGTGATGGGGGATTTTGTGCTTCCCCCCCTCTCCCCCTGGGAGTGCCCTGTGTGCATGTAACCTTAATAAAAAGCAGGCTGGGCATCCCAGTCCTGAGTTCTTGTTTTGACCCTCAATCGCAGCGTTGACTCGTTTTTGTGGGCAGAAGGGTATCCTAGCTGTACTGCAGCTAAGGGAGATTATTCTATATTTGCGAGACTCATATAGAATACTATGGAAAGCAGCTTCTCCCCTCTTTAGCAATAGGGATCCAGGCTACTAAGCGGTCCATCTCTCAGCGAGACTAAGGGTAACCGTAACATTTGGCGGCAGCGGTGGGATCTTTCCTGGATTTCCTAGGAGAGGTACAGAACGGATGGAGAGCGCTTACGAAAAATTGAAGCGTACAACCCTAAAGTATTTACTTGAAAGCAGAGGGGGGTACGCCAGCAACCGGCCGAGGAGAGAGCTGATCGCAGAATTGACCGAACTGGATCAGAGCTTCACAATGGCGGAAACACCGACCACGATTAGTGACGAAAAAACCAGGATTGTTCGGGAGAGGCTCTCACTGTACGGGCCGAACCCCTCCATGGAATTGGTACAGCAGTTGATGGCGGAAGCGGACAAGGATATACGAGAGACTCGAGCCCACGAACTCAACCTAGCGAATGCACACCGCAATGCTGAAGCCCCGCAGGTAATCATCCCTGTCGAAAATGCTGGGAGGCCCAAGATACCCTATGCGGCATTTCGACCCTTCCTAGAGAGCGAGACAGGGATTGATGAATATTTGGCGGACTTCGAAAGGCAATGCGCCCTGCACCAGATTCCCAACAGGGAGTGGCCCACGATATTGTCTGGGAAACTATCCGGGCGAGCCCTGGAAGCCTTTCGTACTCTGGGTGCTGAGGAAGTGACACAGTATGAGCTAGTTAAGGAGACACTGTTGCGACGGTACGCAGTAACTCCGGACGCGTATCGCCGACAGTTTCGGGGCACGAAAAAGAAGCCTAACGATACCCATATGGAATGGGCGCACCGAATGCGGAGAGCGGCAAATCACTGGATGAGCGGAAGTAAAGCGGTGACTGGTGAGGAAATTTTACAATTGTTTCTCTTAGAACATTTTTATAATGGCATGGAACAGCAAGGGAAGGAATGGCTGCGAGACAGGCGACCTTCTACCTTAGAAGAAGCAGCCAAATTGGCCGATGAACATTATGACTCCCGTCTTCACGAACCCAGAGAGGTTTACCGTGCACCCCCTCGTGCTGAATTCCGAGCCCCGGTGCCCGCAGGGCCCACCCGACACTCAGGACCACCCAATAACAGCTCTGAGCGTCCCAGACCGACTTGCCACCGATGCAAGCAACCAGGGCATTTCATGGCTAGCTGCCCCCTTAATACGCACCAGACACCCAGGAATTACAATTACCCCTCTGGGGCATATCGTCCGGCCCGGACCCTCTGTGTTAACCAAGAGGCCCCTATGGAGGAATATTTGGGGCCGCTTCACGAGGCGGACCCTGTATATGCTGCCTCAGATAACCGCCAGCACCATCGGCAGAAGGTATGGCTCGAGGGGCGATCTACCGAGGGATTGAGAGACACAGGGGCTACTATCACGCTGGTACAGAGTCATTTGGTGCCGGAGCACAAGCGATCTGGACAGACTGTGGCCGTTAGAGTGGCGGGGGGGGATGTGTACGAAATTCCAACAGCTAAAGTGCATCTTGATTGGGGAGCGGGAAAGGGGGCTGTGAACGTGGGCCTAATGGATAATTTACCTGCCGAAGTACTACTGGGCAACGATTTGGGCCCCATGACTTCTGCCTATGCTCCAGTATGCAACAATGAGGCGGACCCAGTGACTACACGGGCCCAAGCCCGGATGGAGCGAGAGCTTTCACCAGTGCGGGAGACACAGGTAAGACCTACCCCGACCTTGCCTGACAGGTTAGGCCCCATACCCTGGGACACCCCAGATGCTTTCGAGGCAGAGTCTAAGACTGACCCGACCTTACAAAAGTACCGGGAACGAGCAGAGACCGGAGGGGGCGGGGCAGATAACGAAACATTCTTATGGGAAAAAGGGAAACTATACCGCTGGACAGAGAAAAGGGGACAGCGTAGGCGACAGCTGGTAGTGCCCCACAAATACCATCAAGAAATCCTCAAAATAGGCCACGACATCCCCTTAGCAGGCCACCTAGCCGTTACCCGTACCCTACACCGCATTACTCACACGTTCTTTTGGCCAGGGGTGCACGCTGACGTTAGAACTTACTGTAACACCTGCGATGTGTGTCAACGAGTAGGAAGGCGAGGCGATCACCCTAAAGCCCAGCTAGTAAATATGCCCATTGTAGAGGAACCCTTCAGCCGGGTTGCTATTGACCTAGTGGGACCACTGGCTACCCCTAGTCCCTCCGGTAAGCGATACATTCTTACCGTAGTGGACTACGCTACCAGGTACCCAGAGGCTGTCGCCCTATCCAACATACAAGCGGATACGGTAGCGAATGCACTAGTACAGGTGTTCTCCCGGGTAGGATTTCCAAAAGAAATCCTATCCGACCGAGGCACCCAATTTACGGCTGAATTGACTCAACAACTCTGGCAGGTTTGCAAAATTAAGTCCCTCCTAAGCTCCCCATACCACCCCCAGACGAACGGGCTGTGTGAGAGGTTCAATGGGACCCTCAAGCAAATGCTCAAGACGTTCACTCAGGAATACCGAGACTGGGAACGCTTCCTGCCGCACCTCCTATTTGCTTATCGGGAGGTGCCCCAGGAAACTACAGGGTTCTCTCCCTTCGAGTTGCTCTACGGAAGAAAGGTACGGGGACCCCTAAACCTGATCCGGGAGCACTGGGAGGGAGAGATGGAGGCTGACGGTGTCCCAATTGTGCCATACGTGCTGGAACTCAGGGACCGAATGGAGCAATTAGCCAAATCCGTGCGGGCTAATCTCCAGTTGGCCCAGAGAAGACAGAAAGTATGGTACGATCGGGGGGCCCGAAAGAGAATCTTCACCATAGGACAAAAGGTGTTAGTACTTAAGCCGGTGAAGACAGACAAATTGCAGGCGTCCTGGCAGGGTCCCTACCAGATCGTAGAGAAAAGGGGAGACACCACTTATGTGATAGCTAGCTGCCACGACAACAATCTTAGAAAGACATTCCATGTAAACATGCTCAAGGAATATTTTGAGCGACCAGAGAACGTGACGGCCATATGTTGTTCCCCTCAGGAAGACCCCGACAGTTTACCCATTCCAGACCTATTAGAAAAGAGCCTCCCCACAGGTATAGTGGCGCAGGTTCAGATAGGGGACCGACTTAGCCCCATTGAAAGGGAGCAGCTCAACCAACTCCTCCAGTCCAAACACCTCACCTTCTCCCCGAAGCCAGGGTACACTACTTTAACCACCCACCAGGTAGATACTCCGGGACAAGCTCCCTTGCGCCAGGCTCCGTACCGAATCCCCGAAGCAGTTAGGACAGGAATGAAGAAGGAGATCGATGAGATGCTCCAGCTCAGGGTAATTGAGCCCTCCGATAGTCCCTGGGCCTCCCCAGTTGTCTTGGTGCCCAAGAAAGATGGGACCACCCGGTTCTGCGTAGACTATCGGAGGCTCAATGAAAATACCGTGACGGACGCTTACCCTATGCCCAGGGTAGACGAGCTACTCGATCGTATAGCCAGGGGAAATTACCTGACCACTATTGACCTCTGCAAAGGTTACTGGCAGATTCCCCTGGCCCCGGAGGCTATCCCCAAGTCGGCATTCGTCACCCCATTCGGCTTATATCAGTTTAGGGTAATGCCGTTTGGGATGAAGAATGCCCCAGCTACATTCCAGCGCTTGGTGGATAGGCTCCTGGATGGCTTCCAGAGTTTTGCTTGCGCCTACCTGGACGACATAGCGATCCACAGTGAGTCCTGGGAGGACCACTTAGCTCATGTGGGAATGGTTCTGGATCAGATCCGGGCTGCTGGCCTGACTCTGAAGCCAGAAAAATGCCACTTTGGGATGGCCGAGGTACAGTACCTGGGTCACCGGGTGGGGTGTGGAAAGCAGCGACCAGAGCCGGCCAAAATAGAAGCTGTCGCCAATTGGCCCACCCCCATCACTAAGACTCAGGTCCTAGCCTTCCTGGGCACGGCAGGGTACTATAGACGGTTCGTACCAGACTACAGCACACTTGCCAAACCCCTGACTGACTTGACCAAGAAGAACTTACCTCGACAGGTCCTGTGGTCTCCCCACTGTGAAACGGCTTTCCAGGCTCTCAAAAATGCTCTAATTAACGCTCCTGTCTTGGCGGCCCCAGCCCTTAACAAACGTTTTATCGTCCATACAGATGCTTCCATGTTCGGGCTGGGAGCCGTCCTCAGCCAAGTAGGCGAAGATGGAGGGGAGCATCCAGTTGCCTACATCAGCCGGAAGCTCCTGCCCCGCGAAGTCAGCTATGCAGCGGTCGAAAAGGAGTGTTTGGCTTTGGTGTGGGCATTAAAGAAATTGACTCCCTATTTATATGGTCAGGAGTTCACTCTGGTCACCGACCATAACCCGTTGGTGTGGCTGAACCGGGTCTCTGGAGATAACGGCAGGCTATTACGTTGGAGCTTATCGTTGCAAACC
Organism: Bombina bombina; assembly: GCF_027579735.1. Lineage (NCBI taxonomy): Eukaryota > Metazoa > Chordata > Amphibia > Anura > Bombinatoridae > Bombina > Bombina bombina. The sequence continues at coordinate 489,959,336 of NC_069500.1, read as the reverse complement.
TTCAATTTCACCATTACTTACAGACCTGGGAAACAGAATGGCAACGCCGACGGGTTGTCCAGACAAACCGACCTCAGCCCCGCATAACCAGCGGTCTGGACAGCCTTAGTCTGCCCCGAAAAGGGGTCAGACCGTGTCTGCCAGAGTGTTCCACAGAAAGGGAGCAATGTTACAGAAGCATTAGTTATTTTGTTGTGAAGAGCTTATTTCCCAGCAGCAATGCCTGAACCAGCAAGCCAGCGCCTAAGAAGGGCTCCAAGAAAACCGTAACAAGTTTCATTTCATAAAGAGTTAACTCTTTTTTTTTCAGCTTTTAGAAACTATTGTCTAATCACCTCTGGAGCCAGACTGCTAATTGATAAGATGAACTTGTAAACTTGTTATCTTAAGTACTGTAATCCTATTGTGGCCTGTCAAAGGACAGTGCTCTCTATCTAAATGTGTGATGGGGGATTTTGTGCTTCCCCCCCTCTCCCCCTGGGAGTGCCCTGTGTGCATGTAACCTTAATAAAAAGCAGGCTGGGCATCCCAGTCCTGAGTTCTTGTTTTGACCCTCAATCGCAGCGTTGACTCGTTTTTGTGGGCAGAAGGGTATCCTAGCTGTACTGCAGCTAAGGGAGATTATTCTATATTTGCGAGACTCATATAGAATACTATGGAAAGCAGCTTCTCCCCTCTTTAGCAATAGGGATCCAGGCTACTAAGCGGTCCATCTCTCAGCGAGACTAAGGGTAACCGTAACAATCCACTTTGAGAGTGAATACTTAGTTATATCCAAACTTATCCAATGTAACTTTAAGCAGGAAATAAAGTAGCTGTGTTGTTCTTATGAAGCAGGTGTAATTGATATTATACAAACAGTCATTTGCAAGCAGATTTGGAGATGAGTTTGAAAACTACTTGAGTATGCTTAGGAAGTCCGTTATGAACGGATTGAAGCAATATATATCTTTGTCAAAGTTAATTGTATTCAAGTTAGTATGCAGGAAAAATAGTTTGAGGCACTAATAAACCTATTCGTCAGAGAAGGCAGATATAAATCCCCAGCAAGTGTGAGCGTTAGATACACAGTTAGTATGGCAAGCTTGCAGATATATTAATGAAGTAGTAGTAGTACATGCAGTTCGTATAATGCAAAATATACAGACCAGTATTACAGGAGGTGGCTATGAGCAGAGTAATACTGTTACCAGACAGCAAACAGTCCCATCGGTATCAGAGAGAGCCGGAGACACAGCCGCAGCGGGAGAATGTCGGGCGTGACGTCACACGCTGCAGGGAGTAAACTTCAATACAGCTGACACAGAAAGATCTCTGACTGATATAAACGGTGAAAGGTTTTAACCTCAAGAGAGCATAAGCAGATAGATCCAAGCAAGTAGAAACTCAAGGTGAGTTTAGAGAGTAATGTAAGTAAATACAATGTTGTATAAACGGCTAGGTCTCTTCAGAAGCAGCTTGTCACTGAGCAACAAATTACCAAGCAATGAGTTCTGTTGGGAGGTGCCTTAAATAGGGCTAGGGAGTTCACTTTCTTAAAGGTACAGCATGACAAGAGATGAATCCCTCACAATAGGATTGCTCAAATTCCAGAAAAAGTAAGAATCAGAAAAAATGAAAATCTGTTCCCAGAGTAAATTTCAGTCTTCAAATCCAGACATATAAAATATATACAGTTTGTTTGCACACTCTCATACAGACACACTATCTTCAGCCTTAATTGTGCAGGCTATTAGCACTGTAATTGATTTATCTTCATATGAGCAATATAAGTCTTAAGAGAGTTATGCAGGGTTAGTTTCAGGCACAAACAGCAAGCTTATGGTTAAATGCTTAAATGTGAGAAGCGTGATAAGTTGTTTGCAATCAAGTAAATGTCATTCAACAAGCAGCAATAACAAGCAGACAGATTTGTTTACCAGAAGCTGTATATAAGCATGAGAGAAGTAACATATGAATCCACAGTGATATTGTTATTATACAGACCGGAGTATGCTGTGTGAAGGTGAGTACAGACCGGCATCAGAAACTTGTCTAGCAGTTGTCCTGTGAGCTAATCCGGAGAGACAGGCAAGCTATCTGTAATGAAAGGCAGTGTGTGAGCTGCAGCAGCCGTTTGAGTACACAGAGGAGCTGGGAGTGATGTCACAGGCCAAGCTGCAGTGCAGAGAGTAGAGATCTGTGAGCAGGCAAAACCAAACGATATCCAGAATTGGAGTTATGTGACAATCTTTCAGAGGAGTCTCAGGAGAGGTGCTGCAATGTCACAGAATACTTGAGATTCAGATATCCAGGTAAGAGTAATACAAAGAGGAATCCCCACTTAGACAGCAAGGAATGGCTGGGTCAATATCAAACAGCATACACAAAGGTACAGAATTAAATTACCAAGCAAAGGGTAACACTAAGTGGATCCTTAAATACTGCTGTGGTAATTAGAATTTAAAGGCACAGTGAAATATATGATGACAACCCTGACAGAACTCCCCCCTTAATGAGCAGCTCAGTGGATCAAGGACCAGGACGGTCAGGATTTCGGCGTGATATATCGAGAGAAGACGAGGAGCAGATAAGTTAACAGACGGTTCCCAAGAATCCTCCTCAGGGGCAAAGCCCTTCCATCTCACCAAATACTGAAGCTGATTCCTAAAATATCTAGAGTCCAGTACAGATTCAATTTCATACTCAACCTCATTGGATACTTGGGGAACACTTAAAGACCCTTGAGGGGCATATCTGATCTCGCCATAAGGTTTTAGTAAAGACACATGGAAAGTTGAGTCTTCATATTAGGTGGTAACTGTAACGTTACAGCATTAGAGTTGATTATTTTGGTGATCTCGTACGGTCCTATATACAAAGCACCTAGTTTTTTACTGAGAATCTTTAACCGTAGATTTTTTGTACTTAGCCAAACCTTATCCCCAACAACATAATCTGGAGGCTTAGAGCGTCTTAAATCATAATGACGTTTCTGAGTTGCTTGGGCGTCTTGTAGTACAGATTTTAGGGATGCAAATCCTTTAACTATTGTATTAACAGTGTCATTCACTGTAGGTAATGTAGACTCAGAAGTAAGAGTAGGATGATAAGAAGTATGAAATCCATAATTGATATAGAATGGTGTGGATTTCATGGAAGAATGAAGAGAATTGTTATGAGCAAATTCAGCAGTAGCCAAAAATGAGTACCAGTTATCTTGTTCCAAAGTGCAATAACAACGGAGATACTGTTCAAGAGATTGATTAGTTCTCTCTGACTGCCCATTTGTCTGAGGATGGTAAGGTGAGCTCAATTTACAACTGATATTGAGGGTGCGACATAAATGTGTCCAAAACCTAGATGTAAACTGCGACCCTCTGTCCGTGGTAACTGATTTAGGCAAACCATGAAGTTTGACTATGTGATTTAAGAATAAAGTGGCAGTTTCTGAAGCTGTTGGTAAACCCCTGTGGGGAATGAAATGGGCCATCTTTGAAAATAAATCAACTACTACTAGTATAGTGTTATAATTTGCTGATGTAGGTAAATCGACTATATAGTCCATAGCAATATCCAACCATGGTCTGTCTGGTATTGGAAGGGAAAGGAGGAAACCGTAGGGACGCTTGTGTTGATGTTTCTTGGTGGTACATATGGAACAGGTTTGGATATACCGTGTAACAGTGTCAATCATCCTAGGCCACCAGTAATTTCTTTTAAGTAAATGCAAGGTCTTATGTACTCCTGGATGACCTGCAAGGAGAGAATCATGTGCAGTACCAATAATTTCATTTCTGAGAGGATCTGGAATGTATAACTGATTCTCATGGTAATACAAGCCATCAGTACGTTTACTTAAAGCAAGATGTGATAAAGAAGAGTCCTGTGTTAGTTGTTGTTTTAAAGCAGTTGTAAAACCTGTAGTCAAACAGATAATTCTATCTGAGGGTATTATAGACTCAGGGGTGTTTACATTGAGAGGTTTAGGATCCTTTCGAGAGAGAGAGTCTGCTTTAAGATTCTTTGAACCAGGACGCTATGTTATAATGTATCGGGGAAAAAAAAGACTCCATCGGACCTGGCGTGAAGTCAGGGTCTTATTAGATTTCAAAAACTCCAGATTCCGATGGTCTGTGTATATAAGAATGGGATGTTGTGTTCCTTCCAAAAGATGCCTCCGGAATTCCAAAGCAGACTTGATAGCCAGGAGTTCCTTATCACCAATACCATAATTTATTTCTACAGAGTTCATAACCCTGGAGTAGTAAGATATTGGGTGGAGAGGTTCTTTAGGAGATTTTCATTGAGAAAGAATTGCGCCTAAGGCATACTCGGAAGCATCAACCTCAAGCGTATATTGACGACTGGGATCTGGGAATTGCAGAATTGGTGCTGTAATAAATTTATGTTTAAGAGTTTTAAAGGAATCATCAGCTGATTGATTCCAAACATATTTTATGTGCTTACGTGTTAGATAAGTGAGAGGTTGAACGATATGTGAAAAACCCTTAATGAATTTCCTGTAGAAATTCACAAATCCTAAAAATCTCTGGATTTCTTTCTTGTTTCTGGGGACAGACCACTTTGTTACAGCATCTACTTTATTAGACTCCATAGAAATACCTAGAGGTGAAATGTGATAACCCAAGAATGAAATTGTATCTGTGTTGAATATACATTTTTCAAGTTTAGCAAAAAGACGGTGGATTCTTAAGCGTGACAAAACTTCTTTAACATGGGACAGATGTCTTTCATAGGAATCTGAAAATGTGAGAATGTCGTCTAAATAAATGACTATACAGACATCCAAAAGATCGTGAAATACATCATTTATGAAACACTGAAATGTCGCCGGGGCGTTGCATAGCCCGAACGGCATAACAGTGTATTCATAAAGTCCGTAGTGCGTACGGAAAGCTGTCAACCACTCATCGTGTGCTCTCATCCTAATCAAATTGTAGGCTCCTCTAAGATCTAATTTTGTATAAATTGTGGCACCACGTAAACATTCAATTAGTTCAGGGATGAGAGGCAGGGGGTATCTTTTCTTTTTTGTACATTTATTGAGTTGTCTATAATCAATGATAGGTCTTAAACTACCGTCTTTATTTTTGACAAAAAACATAGCTGCTCCAGCTGAAGAAGTGGAAGGCCTAATAAAACCTTTCTTTAAGTTTTCGTCTAAGTAATCTTTCAAATAAACTAATTCTCGCTCGGAGAGTTGGTATACACGGCCATAGCGAATGGTACTGCCCGGTATAAGGTCAATAGGACAGTCATAAGACCTATGAGGTGGCAAAGTTTCCGCCTCAACTTTATCAAACACATCAACAAATTCTTTGTAACAATCAGGCAGGGTATGTACTGATATATGGTTTATGTGATGTATATTGAAACATGACTGTTTACAAAAATCAGAATCAAAGGTCACTGAACCATTACTCCAAGAAATAGAGGGGTTATGTCTTATCAACCAATTTAAGCCAAGTATCATAGGATAAACAGAAGTAGGAAGTACATCAAAAGATAACTGCTCAATATGTCCAGAGGCTGATATTAAAGTAATGGGAATAGTGTGATGCGTTATAGGGCCTGAACTATACAGAGAACCATCAACCAAACGTATAGCCAGTGAAACACTCTTTTTTATTAGTGGAATCTTATTTTTAACAACAAAAGAAAAATCCAAAAAATTCCCAGATGCGCTAGAGTCAACTACGGCCTGTGCGTCTATCTTCCGACGATGCCACTGTAAGGAGAATGGAAGTGATAAATGAGAAATTGAATTGTGTACCAAATTTACTATATGATCATTGGAAGTTATCTTACCCTTCTTTTGACGAAGACGTGATGGGCAATCTTTGACACCATGATCTTTATCAGCGCAATATAAACAAAGATTTAATAATTTGCGCCTGGCCTTTTCTTCAGGTTTCAAAGGGCCTCTTATAATTGCCACATCCATTGGTTCATCAGAAGACCTTGTTGGTATAGTTGAAGGGTTTGAATGGAATGTAGGAATTCTCCTGAAACTAGAATCAATAGCAGATTTCTCTGACTTCCTCTCCCTTAATCTTCGATCAATACCAATGCTGAGTGTCATTAGAGCTTCTAAATCATCTGGAATTATACCACGAGCGAGCTCATCCTTTACAGCTTCACTGAGACCTAAGCGGTACTGATTCCTCAAAGCTGGCGTGTTCCACTGAGTATCAGGTGCCCAACGCTTGAAATCTGTTATATACTCTTCCACCATTCTTTTTCCCTGACGCAGGGACCTAATAGCTGTTTCTGCTGTGTTCTGTTTATTGTGATCTTCATAAAGCAGAGACATAGCAGCAAAAAATGAATCCAAAGAATTCAAAATAGGATCTTCATTCTTATAAAAAGTGTTAGCCCAAGATCTGGCCTCACCGCGTAAGAATGAAATAACAGTTAGTACCCGAATCTTATCTGTTGGGTATGATTTAGGTTTCAAAGTAAACATTAATGTACAAGAATTTTTGAAGTCTCTGAACATAGCTCTATCACCAGAGAATTTTTCAGGAGGACTGATGATAGGTTCAGGAGTGTTTTCCACTACAGGAGGTTTATTAGCAAGATGTTCATTAATAAATTTCCTACGCCTAGATTTAGAGTTCTGCGGCCAAAGGGGTGCGTTAGCTACGCATGCTTTTTTTCCCACGCACCTTTTAAATACCGCTGGTATTTAGAGTTCACAGAATGGCTGGGTTTTCAGTGCGTTAGGCTCCAAAAAGGGAGCGTAGAGCATAATTTAACGCCACTGCAACTCTAGATACCAGCGGTGCTTACGGAAGCGGCAAGCTTCAAAAACGTGCTCGTGCACGATTCCCCCATAGAAAACAATGGGGCCATTTGAGCTGAAAAAAAACCTAACACCTGCAAAAAAGCCGCGTTCAGCTCCTAACGCAGCCCCATTGTTTTCTATGGGGAAACACTTCCTACGTCTGCACCTAACACTCTAACATGTACCCCGAGTCTAAACACCCCTAACCTTACACTTATTAACCCCTATTCTGCCGCCCCCGCTATCGCTGACACCTGCATATTTTTTTTAACCCCTAATCTGCCGCTCCGTAAACCGCCGCTACTTACATTATCCCTATGTACCCCTAATCTGCTGCCCCTAACACCGCCGACCCCTATATTATATTAATTAACCCCTAATCTGCCCCCCACAACGTCGCCTCCACCTGCCTATACTTATTAACCCCTAAAAGTTATATTTAACTTAGGGGGGTGTTAGGGTTAGAATTAGCTTTAGGGGTTAATACAGGTTTATTAGAATAGCGGTGAGCTCCAGTCGGCAGATTAGGGGTTAATACTTGAAGTTAGGTGTCGGCGATGTTAGGGAGGGCAGATTAGGGGTTAATACTATTTATTATAGGGTTATTGAGGCGGGAGTGAGGCGGATTAGGGGTTAATAACTTTATTATAATAGCGGTGCGGTCCGCTCGGCAGATTAGGGGTTAATAAGTGTAGGCAGGTGGAGGCGACATTGTGGGGGGCAGATTAGTGGTTAATAAATATAATATAGGGGTCGGCGGTGTTAGGGGCAGCAGATTAGGGGTACATAGCTATAATGTAGCTGGCGGCGGCGTGCGGACGGCAGATTAGGGGTTAATAAGTGTAGGCAGGTGGAGGCGACGTTGTGGGGGGCAGATTAGGGGTTAATAAATATAATATAGGGGTCGGCGGTGTTAGGGGCAGCAGATTAGGGGTACATAGGGATAACGCAGTTGGCGGCAGTGTACGGAGCGGAAGATTAGGGGTTAAAAAAATGTTATAGAGTGGCGGCGATGTGGGGGGGCCTCGGTTTAGGGGTGCATAGGTAGTTTATGGGTGTTAGTGTACTTTAGAGCACAGTAGTTAAGAGCTTTATAAACCGGCGTTAGCCCAGAAAGCTCTTAACTACTGACTTTTTTCTACGGCTGGAGTTTTGTCGTTAGAATTCTAACGCTCACTTCAGACACGACTCTAAATACCGGCGTTAGAAAGATCCCATTGAAAAGATAGGATACGCAATTGACGTAAGGGGATCTGCGGTATGGAAAAGTCGCGGCTGGAAAGTGAGCGTTAGACTTTTTCCTGACTGACTCCAAATACCGGCGGTAGCCTAAAACCAGCGTTAGGAGCCTCTAACGCTGGTTTTGACGGCTACCGCCCAACTCTAAATCTAGGCCCTAATGTTTTGATTTTCCAATTGTATCTCCCTTAATCCCTGTATCATGTGGTCCATGCTCTGGGCAAGGGAGCCAACCCTGTTGGAAAGTTCTGTAACATCCATTGTACAGGATACTAGTAATTTTCTTAGGCTTGGTAATATGTAATGTTCTGGTATAAACTAGTATCCTGATATTTTATAGGACCACTCAGTCTCACACCTTACCTCGGGCTCATTAAGATCTAACTTATAGAACCCTGTTGTGCTCATAGATCTGAGGGTCACTACTGTAAGGATACAGTGTGAAGATGTTATTAGAGAAAATATAAGGAATGAGTCAATCCTATGATATGGCAGATGAAATAGGATTGCTCAAATTCCAGAAAAAGTAATCAGAAAAAATGAAAAACATAATTTATGCTTACCTGATAAATTCCTTTCTCCTGTAGTGCAGTCAGTCCATGGGTCATCCATTACTTATGGAATATTTCTCTTCCTAACAGGAAACTGCAAGAGAATTACCCAGCAGAGCTTGCTATATAGCTCCTCCCCTCACCTGTCATACTCAGTCATTCGACCAAGCATACGAGAAAGGAGGAACCATAGGGTACAGTGGTGACTGGAGTTTAATTAAAATTTAGACCTGCCGTAAAAACAGGGCGGGCCGTGGACTGACTACACTACAGGAGAAAGGAATTTATCAGGTAAGCATAAATTATGTTTTCTCCTGTTAAGTGTAGTCAGTCCACGGGTCATCCATTACTTATGGAATACCAATACCAAAGCTAAAGTACACGGATGAAGGGAGGGACAAGGCAGGAACATTAAACAGAAGGAACCACTGCCTGAAGTACCTTTCTCCCAAACACAGCCTCCGAGGAAGCAAAAGTGTCAAATTTGTAAAATTTTGAAAAAGTGTGAAGCGAAGACCAAGTCGCAGCCTTGCAAATCTGTTCAACAGAGGCCTCATTTTTAAAGGCCCAGGTGGAAGCCACAGCTCTAGTAGAATGAGCTGTAATCCTTTCAGGAGGCTGCTGTCCAGCAGTCTCATAGGCTAATCGTATTATGCTACGAAGCCAAAAAGAGAGAGAGGTAGCCGAAGCCTTTTGACCTCTCCTCTGTCCAGAGTAAACGACAAACAGGGAAGAAGTTTGACGAAAATCCTTAGTTGCCTGCAAATAGAATTTCAGGGCACGGATTACGTCCAGATTATGCAAAAGTCGTTCCTTCTTTGAAGAAGGGTTAGGACACAGAGATGGAACAACAATCTCTTGATTGATATTCTTGTTAGTAACTACCTTAGGTAAGAACCCAGGTTTAGTACGCAGAACTACCTTGTCTGAATGGAAAATCAGATAAGGAGAATCACAATGTAAGGGAGATAACTCAGAGACTCTCCGAGCCGAGGAAATAGCCATCAAAAACAGAACTTTCCAAGATAACAACTTGATATCAATGGAATGAAGGGGTTCAAATGGAACGCCTTGAAGAACATTAAGAACTAAGTTTAAGCTCCACGGCAGAGCAACAGACTTAAACACAGGCTTAATCCTAGTTAAAGCCTGACAGAAAGCCTGAACGTCTGGAACTTCAGCCAGACGTTTGTGTAGAAGAATAGACAGAGCAGAAATCTGTCCCTTTAACGAACTAGTAGATAAGCCCTTTTCTAAACCCTCTTGTAGAAAGGACAATATCCTAGGAATCCTAACCTTACTCCATGAGTAACTCTTGGATTCGCACCAATGTAAATATTTACGCCATATTTTATGGTAAATTTTTCTGGTAACAGGCTTCCTAGCCTGTATTAAGGTATCAATAATCGACTCCGAGAAACCACGCCTTGATAGAATCAAGCGTTCAATCTCCATGCAGTCAGCCTCAGAGAAATTAGATTTGGATGTTTGAAAGGACCCTGAATTAGAAGGTCCTGTCTCAGAGGCAGAGACCACGGTGGACAGGACGACATGTCCACTAGGTCTGCATACCAGGTCCTGCGTGGCCACGCAGGCGCTATCAGAATCACCGAAGCTCTCTCCTGTTTGATCTTGGCAATCAAACGAGGAAGCATTGGGAATGGTGGAAACACATAAGCCATGTTGAAGACCCAAGGGGCTGTTAGAGCATCTATCAGCACCGCTCCCGGGTCCCTGGACCTGGATCCGTAACAAGGAAGCTTGGCGTTCTGACGAGACGCCATGAGATCTAGATCTGGTTTGCCCCAACGACGAACCAGTTGAGCAAAGACCTCCGGGTGAAGTTCCCACTCCCCCGGATGAAAAGTCTGGCGACTTAGAAAATCCGCCTCCCAGTTCTCCACGCCTGGGATGTAGATCGCTGACAGGTGGCAAGAGTGAGACTCTGCCCAGCGAATTATCTTCAAGACTTCCAACATCGCTAGGGAACTTCTGGTTCCCCCTTGATGGTTGATATAAGCCACAGTCGTGATGTTGTCCGACTGAAATCTGATGAACCTCAGAGTTGCTAACTGAGGCCAAGCTAGGAGAGCATTGAATATTGCTCTTAACTCCAGAATATTTATTGGGAGGAGTTTCTCCTCCTGAGTCCATAATCCCTGAGCTTTCAGGGAATTCCAGACTGCTCCCCAGCCTAGAAGGCTGGCGTCTGTTGTTACAATCGTCCAATCTGGCCTGCGAAAGGTCATCCCCTTGGACAGATGTGGCCGAGAGAGCCACCATAGAAGAGAATCTCTGGTCTCTTGATCCAGATTTAGTAGGGGGGACAAATCTGAGTAATCCCCGTTCCACTGATTTAGCATGCACAATTGCAGCGGTCTGAGATGCAGGCATGCAAATGGTACTATGTCCATTGCCGCTACCATTAAGCCGATTACTTCCATGCACTGAGCTACTGACGGGTGTGGAATGGAGTGAAGGACACGGCAAGCATTTAGAAGTTTTAATAACCTGGCCTCTGTCAGGTAAATGTTCATCTCTACAGAATCTATAAGAGTCCCTAGAAAGGGAACTCTTGTAAGTGGTAATAGAGAACTCTTTTCCACGTTCACCTTCCACCCATGCGACCTCAGAAATGCCAGAACTATCTCTGTATGAGACTTGGCAGTTTGAAAACTTGACGCTTGTATCAGAATGTCGTCTAGGTACGGAGTCACCGCTATGCCTCGCGGTCTTAGTACCGCCAGAAGTGATCCTAGAATTTTTGTAAAGATTATTGGAGCCGTAGCTAATCCGAAGGGAAGAGCTACAAACTGGTAATGCCTGTCTAGGAAGGCAAATCTCAAATACCGGTAATGGTCCTTGTGAATCGGTATGTGAAGGTAGGCATCCTTTAAGTCCACCGTGGTCATGTACTGACCCTCTTGGATCATGGGAAGGATGGTTCGAATAGTCTCCATTTTGAATGATGGAACTCTTAGAAATTTGTTTAGGATTTTTAAGTCCAAGATTGGTCTGAAGGTTCCCTCTTTTTTGGGAACCACAAATAGATTTGAATAGAATCCCTGCCCGTGTTCCGTCCGCGGAACTGGGTGGACTACCCCCATTAGTAAGAGGTCTTGTACACAGCGTAGAAACGCCTCTTTCTTTGTTTGGTTTGCTGATAACCTTGAAAGATGAAATCTCCCCCATGGAGGAGAAGTCTTGAAGTCCAGGAGATATCCCTGGGATATGATCTCCAACGCCCAGGGATCCTGGACATCTCTTGCCCAAGCCTGGGCGAAGAGAGAAAGTCTGTCCCCCACTAGATCCGTTTCCGGATAGGGGGCCCTCTCTTCATGCTGTCTTGGGGGCAGCAGCAGGTTTCTTGGCCTGCTTGCCCCTGTTCCAGGACTGGTTAACTTTCCAGCCCTGCCTGTAACGAGCAACAGCTCCTTCCTGTTTTGGAGCGGAGGAAGTTGATGCTGCTCCTGCCTTGAAGTTACGAAAGGCACGAAAATTAGACTGTTTGGCCTTTGATTTGGCCCTGTCCTGAGGTAGAGCATGGCCCTTACCTCCCGTAATGTCAGCAATAATTTCTTTCAAGCCGGGCCCGAATAAGGTCTGCCCTTTGAAAGGAATATTAAGCAATTTAGATTTAGAAGTCACATCAGCTGACCAGGATTTAAGCCATAGCGCTCTACGCGCTTGGATGGCGAATCCGGAGTTCTTAGCCGTAAGTTTGGTTAAATGCACAATGGCATCAGAAACAAATGCGTTAGCTAGCTTAAGTGTTTTAAGCTTGTTCATTATTTCATCCAATGGAGCTGAGCGAATGGCCTCTTCCAGAGACTCAAACCAGAATGCTGCCGCAGCAGTGACAGGCGCAATGCATGCAAGGGGCTGTAAAATAAAACCTTGTTGAACAAACATTTTCTTAAGGTAACCCTCTAATTTTCTATCCATTGGATCTGAAAAGGCACAACTATCCTCCACCGGGATAGTGGTACGCTTAGCTAAAGTAGAAACTGCTCCCTCCACCTTAGGGACCGTCTGCCATAAGTCTCGTGTGGTGGCGTCAATAGGAAACATTTTCCTAAATATGGGAGGAGGGGTAAAAGGCACACCAGGTCTATCCCACTCCTTGCTAATAATCTCTGTAAGCCTTTTTGGTATAGGAAATACGTCAGTATACACCGGTACCGCATAGTATTTATCCAACCTACATAATTTCTCTGGAATTGCAACCGTGTTACAATAATTCAGAGCCGCTAATACCTCCCCTAGCAATGTGCGGAGGTTCTCTAGCTTAAATTTAAAATTGGAAATCTCTGAATCCAGTCTCCCTGGATCAGATCCGTCACACACAGAATGAAGCTCTCCGTCCTCACGTTCTGCAAACTGTGACGCAGTATCTGACATGGCTCTCATCTCATCCGCGCGCTCTATCCTTAACCCAGAGCTATCGCGCTTGCCTCTTAAATCTGGCAACTTAGATAATACTTCTGTCATAACAGTAGCCATGTCTTGCAAAGTGATTTGTAAGGGCCTCCCTGATGTACTTGGCGCCACAAAATCACGCACCTCCTGAGCGGGAGGCGCAGGTACTGACACGTGAGGAGAGTTAGTCGGCATAACTTCCCCCTCGTCGTCTGGTGATAATTTCTTTACATGTAAAGATTGACTTTTATTCAAAGTAGCATCAATGCAATTGGTACACAAATTTCTATTGGGCTCCACATTGGCCTTTAAACATAGTGAACAAAGAGATTCATCTAAGTCAGACATGTTTAAACAAACTAGCAATGAGACTAGCAAACTTGGAAATACTTTTCAAAATTAATTTACAAGCAATATAAAAAACGTTACTGTGCCTTTAAGAAGCACAGAAAAACTGACACAGTTGAAATAACAATGAACAAAAATAGTTATAGCAACCAAATTTTCACAGTAAATGTATTAAGTTAGCAAAGGATTGCACCCACCAGCAAATGGATGATTAACCCCTTAGTACCCAAAAACGGATAACAATTATATAATTAACGTTTTTCTCACAGTCAAATACACTGTCACAGGACTACTGTGACTGATTACCTCCCTCAAAATGGATTTTGAAGACCCCTGAGCTCTCTAGAGACGATCTGGATCATGGAGGATGAAGTAGACAGATTGTGACTGAATTTTTACTGTGCAAAAAAACGCTAAAATAGGCCCCTCCCACTCATATTACAACAGTGGGGAAGCTCAGAAACTGTTTCTATGCAGAAAACAAAAAAGGCCATGTGGTAAAAATCAAGCCCCAATAAGTTTTATCACCAAGTACCTCACAAAAAACGATTAACATGCCAGTAAACGTTTTAAACATACATTTGAAAGTTATGTATTATTATTAATAAGCCTGCTACCAGTCGTTTTTACTGCAGTTAAGGCTCATACATTATTTCAGTATTAACAGTATTTTCAGAGTCAATTCCATTCCTTAGAAAATACATTCAGTGCACACACACACACACATCAGCCTGATACCAGTCGCTATCGCTGCATTTAAGGCTGAACTTACTTTACAATGGCATCAGCAGTATTTTCTCAGTCAATTCCATTCCTCAGAAAATAATTTACTGCACATACCTATTTGTTGCAGGGGGACCCTGCATGCTATTCCCCTTCTCTGAAGTTACCTCACTCCTCAGATGAGAACAGCCAGTGGGTCTTAGTTACGTCTGCTAAGACCATAGAAAAAAACCCAGGCAGATTCTTCTTCTAAAGCTGCCTGAGAATAAATAGCACACTCCGGTGCCATTTAAAAATAACAAACTTTTGATTGTAGAAATAAACTAAGTTAAAAAAACACCACAGATCTCTCACAGCTTCCTATCTATTAGGCTGCAAGAGAATGACTGAGTATGACAGGTGAGGGGAGGAGCTATATAGCAAGCTCTGCTGGGTAATTCTCTTGCAGTTTCCTGTTAGGAAGAGAAATATTCCATAAGTAATGGATGACCCGTGGACTGACTACACTTAACAGGAGAAATCTGTTCCCAGAGTAAATTTCAGTCTTCAAATCCAGACATATAAAATATATACAGTTGTTTGCACACTCTCATACAGACACACTATCTTCAGCCTTAATTGTGCAGGCTATTAGCACTGTAATTGATTTATCTTCATATGAGCAATATAAGTCTTAAGAGAATTATGCAGGGTTAGTTTCAGGCACAAACAGCAAGCTTATGGTTAAATGCTTAAATGTGAGAAGCGTGATAAGTTGTTTGCAATCAAGTAAATGTCATTCAACAAGCAGAAATAACAAGCAGACAGATTTGTTTACCAGAGGCTGTGTATAAGCATGAGAGGAGTAACATATGAATCCACAGTGATATTGTTATTATACAGACCGGAGTATGCTGTGTGAAGGTGAGTACAGACCGGCATCAGAAACTTGTCTAGCAGTTGTCCTGTGAGCTAATCCGGAGAATGGCTGGGTCAATATCAAACAGCATACACAAAGGTACAGAATTAAATTACCAAGCAAAGGGTAACACTAGGTGGAGCCTTAAATACTGCTGTGGTAATTAGAATTTAAAGACACAGTGAAATATATGATGACAACCCTGACAAGCGGGCGATGTATCTCGATCCTCCTCCAATATTCTACAGCAAGTGTCTGCTCCATTTTATGTCTCTTCCCCGTCTACCTTCAGCGGGTTCAACCAATGGTCACATAGAGGAGCGAAGTCCCACATCTGGGCTTCAACTACTTTTCTCTCCAGGCAGGCAAGTGGGGAAAGGGAACTATCCTCCATTTTATAGAGTACTAATGGTAGATCTGCTGGATCATCTGGGGTAAGTGTATAGTTTGGAGCCTGCTGAGTAGGGCTAGTGTAGTTGGCATGGTCATTATGAGTGTTCTTAGGTAGAGAGTCCAGCTCTCGTAGGAGTGATTTCTCTAGATTCGTAAAAAGAGTATGCAATATCTTGGAAACATCTTCCATATTGAAGATTTAGATGTTTTATAACGGGTCAGTTTTGTCTCAAATGGCTCTTTCTTCTATACTTATGCAGGTGAATTCAGCAGCCTAGGCTATAGAAATAGCTGCGTGGTCTATCAAAAAGAGCATACATCAGAATGCGGGCATATTGCTTGTTCCAGCTCCAACCTGGTCTTAATAACTAATGTTACCATAAGTATCTTAAAGCTGGGTCTCAAATATCTTTAGATTCTTGATATTAACATCCAAAAAAGCTTAACAAAGTCAGGAGCTCTCATAGTGCATGTCTTGTTACTTTGGTTGTTGACTTCGCCCCCCTGCAAATATCTCTTTTAACTCTGTTGATACTCTAGACAAGGATTTGCTGTCATGGGAGTGTACTTCTGTGTGGAGTTCATTTAGTCGTGGACCTTTTCCATAAGCAGTTTTCTTTAACTTCTGTTGTCTTTACACCTCTAAATTAGCTGTTTTGTTCACTCATTCAATTAGTACTTCAATTGTGACAGTGATATCATTAAGGTAAGGTTTTACCTGAAACTTTAAGGCATCTCACAGGAGTCCAGTTTCAATAGAAAGAAGAAACTTCTGTTGAATAAGGTTTGTACTGTACTGGTCTCAGTTTCTTTGTCACTTGACATCCACCGTAGCTTTTCTTTCAACTCAATTTATATGAATAAGAAGTTCTGAGCTGACTCTTTGGGTTCTTGAGAGATAGTCATCAGCTTATGGAACAGATCCGAGGAGCTATCTTCCTTAAAGTGTCCCTTCAGGATAGTCTTCAACATGCTGAGAGTAAGTGCACTCTTAATCTCCAACATATCTCTGAGCTGAAATCCAGGGCTGACTGCCCGTATCACTGCCTCAATAATCTCCACTTCAGAATGTCCCTTTTCGGATTCCTGCTTCAATCTGGTGGGCCAGGCTTGTGTAGGACACTTTATCTTTCTGTCCCCCTTCTCCAATCTGTCCACCGATTCTGAATTCCCGCCGGAGGGTTACTTCTGGCACAGTGGCTGGCAACAGAACTGTAACTTCCCCCAGTTTTCTCACACTTCACACTGATTCTATTCTCTAGTGTTCTCATCTTCTCTTCTAATGCTTTGTGAGCTCCCTCTGATTGTTGTAGTTGTAGGTATTTATCTCTTAGATCTCTCAACTAAGTGGGCTCCTCTACCATTGGTTTTGCATCTGCCACACTTTACTTTCTGTAATAAATGTCAGGAGGTCTTTCAAGTACTAGCAAACCTCATCTTTCTCTTGACTGCCTTCAATCTCCTCCAAGACTCTCTCTGCCTTCCTGATAAAGGTTCATCTGGACTTGGTGAGGAAATCTTCCCCGCTTTCATCCAGGCACTTTAGAAATTGGCAACAAGATGAGCTTTCTCCAGCTGCAGTAGTGTTGTGCTCACTTCGTCTTGCAATTGCTCCATTTTCTAATGTTATTCTCAAAGGATTTTCTAGTGACTTCTAGATTCTTCCCTGGTAAAAGGATTAGCCTTTTCTTGCTTTAATTTACTCCTCCTGGCTCGCCAAAATATGTTGCAATTTGAGAATACAGAGGCGGAGCTTGTTCTGGTGCAACACATTTATTTTGTGATTCTCATCTGAAACAGATACATAACTCGGCTTTACTCTGGGCACTCTGGTGCTATGTCTCTTGACTGCATTATGTGCTTGCTTCAGGATTACTGAACCACTGACTATATATAACATTATAATATAAATTATTATTATACATTCACTTTTCCATAAAGAATCGGTTCAAACATATCTGAAATTAAACAAGTCTATACAGCATAATACACTATTGGAGTATACAGCATAATAATAATATTTTGCATAATTTCCTCACAAATAAAACATATTTTGAACTGATTCTGGATAACGGAGTTACTTGAACATAAACGGCTAGATTACGAGTTTTTGTCAGTAAGGCTTGCGGCTCTAACACTCCTTTTTTCCACCGCTACCTTAAGCCAACGCTGGTATTACAGGTTTTTTTAAACCTGGCGTTAGCCGCAAAAAGGTGAGCGTAGAGCAGAATTTAGCTCCACATCTCACCTCAATACCAGCGTTGCTTACGGTAGCGGTAAGCTGGCTAAACGTGCTCGTGCTCATGCACGATTTCCCCATAGGAAACAATGGGGCTGAGCTGGCTGGAAAAAAACCTAACACCTGCAAAAAAGCAGCGTCCAGCTTCTAACACAGCCCCATTGTTTCCTATGGGAAAATAAAAAATAGGTCTGCACCTAACACCCTAACATGAACCCCGAGTCTAAACACCCCTAATCTTACACTTATTAACCCCTAATCTGCTGCCCCTGACATCGTCGCCACCTGCATTATACTATTAACCCCTAATCTGCTGCTCCGGACACCGCCACCACCTACATTATATGTATTAACCCCTAATCTGCTGCCCCCAACATCGCCGACACCTACATTATATTTATTAACCCCTAATATGCCCCCCCAACGTAGCCGCAATGATATTAAATTAATTAATCCCTAATCTTCCGTCGCCAATGTCGCCGTCACTATAATAAAGTTATAAACCCCTAAACCTAAGTCTAACCCTAATTTTAATATAATTTAAATACATCTAAATAAAATAACTACAATTAAATAAAGTATTCCTATTTAAAACGAAATACTTACCTGTAAAATAAACCATAAGATAGCTACAATATAACTAATAGTTAAATTCTAGCTAGCTTATGATTTATTTTATTTTACTGGCAACTTTGTATTTATTTATTTTAACTAGGTACAATAGTTATTAAATAGTTATTAACTATTTAATAACTACCTAGCTAAAATAAGTACAAAATTACCTGTAAAATAAATCCTAACCTAAGTTACAATTATACCTAACACTACACTATCATTAAACTAATTACCTAAACTACCTACAATTAATTACAATTAAATTTAATAAACTAAATTACGGAAAAAAACAAACACTAAATTACGAAAAAAAAATAAACACTAAATTACAGAAAATAAAAAAAATTACAAGAAGTTTAAACTAATTACACCTAATCTAAGCCCCATAATAAAATAAAAAAGCCCCCCAAAATAATAAAATGCCCTACCCTATACTAAATTACAAATAGCCCTTAAAAGGGCCTTTTGCGGGGCATTGCCCCAAAGTAATCAGCTCTTTTACCTGTAAAAAAAAGAATACAATACCCCCCAACATTTAAACCCACCACCCACACACCCCTACTCTAAAACCCACCCAATACCCCCTTAAAAAAAAAACTAACACGACCCCATTGAAGATCACCCTACCTTGAGCCGCCTTCACCCAGCCGGGCACCAGTGGTCATCCGATCCGTCCAGAAGTCTTCATCCGATGGGCCAGAAGAGGACATTCAGACCGGCAGAAGTCTTCATCTTATTCGGGCAGAAGAGGACATCCGGACCGGGAGAAGGCTTCATCCAAGCGGCATCTTCTATCTTCATCCATCCGACGAGGAACAGCTCCATCTTGAAGACCTCCGGCGCGGAACATCCTTCTCAAGTCGACGACTAACGACGAATGAATATTCCTTTAAATGACGTCATCCAAAATGGCGTCCCTCGAATTCTGATTGGCTGATAGGATCAGTCAATCGGAATTAAGTTATGAAAAATCTGATTGGTTGATGCTATCAGCCAATCGGATTGAAGTTCAATCCGATTGGCTGATTGGATCAGCCAATAGAATGCAAGAATGCCCGGCTGGGTGAAGACGGCTCAAGGTAGGGTGATCTTCAATGGGGTAGTGTTAGGTTTTTTTTAAGGGGGTATTGGGTGGGTTTTAGAGTAGGGGTGTGTGGGTTGTAATGTTGGGGAGGGTATTGTATTTTTTTACAGGTAAAAGAGCTGATTACTTTGGGGCAATGCCCTGCAAAAGGCCCTTTTAAGGGCTATTTGTAATTTAGTATAGGATAGGGCATTTTATTATTTTGGGGGGCTTTTTATTTTATATGGGGGCTTAGATTAGGTGTAATTAGTTTAAAATTCTTGTATTTTTTTATTTTCTGTAATTTATTGTTTATTTTTTATCGTAATTTAGTGTTTTTTTCTCGTAATTTACTTTATTGAATTTAATTGTCATTAATTGTAGGTAGTTTAGGTAATTAGTTTAATGATAGTGTAGTGTTAGGTGTAATTGTAACTTAGGTTAGGATTTATTTTACAGGTAATTTTGTACTTATTTTAGCTAGGTAGTTATTAAATAGTTAATAACTATTTAATAACTATTGTACCTAGTTAAAATAAATACAAAGTTGCCTGTGAAATAAATATAAATCCTAAGCTAGCTACAATGTAACTATTAGTTATATTGTAGCTATCTTAGGGTTTATTTTATCGGTAAGTTTTTAATTTTAAATAGGAATAATTTATTTAATTTTGTTAAATTTATTTATTTTAAATTAAATTATTTTTAAATTAGGTTGGTGTTAGGGTTAGGTTTAGACTTAGGTTTAGGGGTTAATAAATTTAATATAGTAGCTGCGACGTTGGGGGTGGCAGATTAGGGGTTAATAAATGTAAGTAGGTGTCGGCGATGTTAGGGCAGGCAGATTAGGGGTTAATAAAATGTAACTAGTGTTCGCGAGGCGGGAGTGCTGCGGGTTAATACATTTATTAAAGTGGCGGCGATGTCCGGTCGGCAGATTAGGGGTTAATAAGTGTTGTTAGGTTGCGGCGACGTTGAGGGCGGCAGATTAGGGGTTAATAAATATAATGTAGGTGTCGTCGATGTTAGGGGCAGCAGATTAGGGGTTCATAGGTATAATGTAGGTAGCGGCGATGTCCGGTCGGCAGATTAGAGGTTAAAAAATGTATTATAGTGTTTGTGATGTGGGGGGGGGCTCGGTTTAGGGGTTAATAGGTAGTTTATGGGTGTTAGTGTACTTTAGAGCACTTTAGTTAAGAGCTTTATGTTCCGGCGTTAGCCCATAAAACTCTTAACTACTGACTTTTAAATGCGGTAGGAGTCTTGACAGGAGAGGGTCTACCGCTCAGTTCTTCCAAGACTTGTAATACCAGCGTTAGGCAAATCCCATTAAAAAGATAGGATACGCAATTGACGTAAGGGGATTTGCGGTAGCCTCGAGTCGCGGAAGAAAAGTGAGCGGTAGACCCTTTCCTGCCTGACTTGTAATACCAGCGGGCGTTAAAAAGCAGCGTTGGGACCTCTCAATGCTGCTTTTTAAGGCGAACGCCAAACTCGTAATCTAGGCGAAAGTTTCTATTGCTTTACTAGCCTTAGCCCACTTCATAATTCGGCCATATTGATTTCAACAGATGGCTGCAGCGAATCCATTTAACAACCTGTTTAACCAGGCGGACCCAACAGAATATAACAAACTGACTCTGCCTTTATTTTGTTAACCTGTCGCCATCCATGCTAATGGAGCCAATTAACTATACAGACGTTAATACAGTTACTGCAGTTTACAATACACCTTATACAAGGCCTGTCATAGCAATTAATCTGCAATGGTCTGTCTTAATAAACTCCATCCATACAATATTATTTCATATTTAAATAACTCTAATAACATTTCATATTAACTGTTATACTTGGACGCTAGTCTGCCTACCTGAAACAGGTAAATAACTCTGCTTTACTCTGGGCACTCTGGTGCTATGTCTCTTGACTGCATTCAGTGCTTGCTTCAGGATTACTGAACCACTGAGGCATTTCCATGTTAACAATTACAGTTACTGTGGCTGAGAACATAGCGATCGCCACCTGTTGGTAGGAGGTTAAAATAGCAGCACAAGAACTATGGACAATGCAGTAATGAATTTGTCAAATAAAAAAAATATTTAATAAAATTGCTTAATACTCAATTCTGCATACTGTATTATTTTGGGGTGCAATTAATGTTATACCCTTTTAATACACAGAGTGCCACATATGCATGATATTCTAAGTTCGGCTTTTTGCACGCGTTGTGTTAGCGCAAGAGCGATAACTTTTTACTTTCAACTCGTAATATGAGCTCAACCCTTTTAATACACAGAGTGCCACATATGCATGATATTCTAAGTTCGGCTTTTTGCACGCGTTGTGTTAGCGCAAGAGCAATAACTTTTTACTTTCAACTCGTAATATGAGCTCAACCCGACGCACCCAAAAAGTTTACTTCTCACGCAATTAACGCTCAAGCTGGAGCATTAATTAACGCTCCACTTGTAATCTGGCACTTATTGTATATTTATTTCATTAAATCGCAAACATTTGCTTTGTTAAACCGGACTTGCAGGGACAGGGGGTTGAACAATGCATTAAATGATTTCTTGTAAGTCACAGAAGAATACATAACATTTCTTGCTTTTATGTGTGAGAAAATGCTGTATTTCAGCCTTGCCATAAAAAAAAAAAACTTGTCTAAAAAAGATATTTATAAGGATTTCAAATTAACACTATTTTAGCTTTTTCGCAAAGTTATTGAATAATTAAATTTGTTTTTAAAGAGATTTTGGCTTAAGATTCACTTCACAAAGGATGTGGTTTAACATGTGCTTTCCTTTTCCAAGCAAAGATGTGAAGCTTCTTAGTAAAAATTATAGCCCAGCATTAAAAACAAACACCTAAAAATTGCACAGGGATTTCCCTAAACACAGTTAAGCCAATTATTGGTAATTCAAGTTAGATTTTGTAACATGTTACAGTAAATTGACCTTGTTATGCCTTATTCCAAGACCCTGATATCACATTTAGTGATGGCACCACATATCAGCGATACTATATATATATATATATATATATATATATATATATATATCAAGAGTGTATTTCAATATATGTTATATTTAAAGGGACACTCAATCAAAATTAAACTTTCATTATTCAGATAGAGCATGCCATTTTAAACAACTTTCCAATTTACTTCAATTAACAAAACGTGCACAGTCTTTTTATATTTAAACTTTTTGAGTCACCAGCTCCTACTGAGCATGTGCAAGAATAAGTGTGTATGCATTTGTGAATGGCTGATGGCTGTCACATGGTACATGTATGCATTTGTGATTGGCTGATGGCTGTCACATGGTGCAGAAGGAGTGGAAAAAGACATAACTTTAAAAATTTTCAGAAAAAAAATCTACTAATAATTTGAAGTTCAGACTAAGTGCTATTGCATTGTCTTGTTATATTGCATTTGTTTATTATGTAAATCTACTGTGTTGACTGGTCCTTTAAAGTGAACTACAAGTGAATTGGGAAAGCATAATGGCGTATTTTAAATTTAATTACAGGCCTCTTTGCAATATACTAATAGTGATGTCGCGAACCTAAAAATTTGGGTTCGCGAACTGCGAACGCGAGCTCCCGCAAAAGTTTGCGAACCGGCGAACCGGTCGAACCCCCATTGACTTCAATGGGCAGGCGAATTTTAAAACCCACAGGGACTCTTTCTGGCCACAATAGTGATGGGAAAGTTGTTTTAAGGGGACTAACACCTGGACTGTGGCGTGCCGGAGGGGGAGCCATGGCAAAACTCCCATGGAAAATTACATAGTTGATGCAGAGCCTGGTTTTAATCCATAAAGGGCATAAATCACCTAACATTCCTAAATTGTTTGGAATAACGTGCTTTAAAACATCAGGTATGATGTTGTATCGATCAGATAGTGTAAGGGTTACGCCCGCTTCACAGTGACAGACCAAACTCCCGCAGCGGGTACAACATCATCATCATCATCACACCGTACGTCCATGTGTGTAATGCTACCTGACTGAGACATATCCCTGTTATCTACATCCTCTGGCAATAATGGTTGCGCATCACTCAAGTGAAGCGGCTGTGGTGCTAGTGTTGGTGGTGGCGGCAGGCAGGCGAGTGGTAATTTGAGAGGTGCTGCCCGAAGATAAGCTGGAGGAGGATGGTGCGTCAAGGTTCGGAGCGGAAGCTATAGAAGATTGGGTGTCCTGTGTTAAAAAGTCAACTATGTCCTCAGAACTTTTCGAGTTCATGGTACGTGGCCTCTGAACACTGGGCATTATTCTAGGGCCAAAGGGAATCACAGCACCACGACCACAACGGCACCTGCGGGGTGGCCTGCCTCTGCCTGTCATTTTTTTTTAAATGTACACTTACACTACTATTAAACAAGATATGAGTGGTGGCACTGGGCAAGTGGGCACAGTATACGCTGTGAGCCTGACACAAAAAAGCAGACTGATGTTTCACAGTCCAAAAACTTATTATTTTTAAATGTACTCTTACACTACTATTAAACAAGATATGAGTGGTGGCACTGGGCAAGTGGGCACAGTATACGCTGTGAGCCTGACACAAAAAAGCAGACTGATGTTTCACAGTCCAAAAAGTTTTTATTTTTTTAAATGTACACTTACACTACTATTAAACAAGATATGAGTGGTGGCACTGGGCAAGTGGGCACAGTATACGCTGTGAGCCTGACACAAAAAAGCAGACTGATGTTTCACAGTCCAAAAAGTTTTTATTTTTTTAAATGTACACTTACACTACTATTAAACAAGATATGAGTGGTGGCACTGGGCAAGTGGGCACAGTATACGCTGTGAGCCTGGCACACACACTGGCAGGCAGGCAACTACAATTAGATTACACAAGCAGACTGATGTTTCACAGTCAAAAAAGTTTTTTTTTTTAAATTTACACTACTGTTACACCAGATATGAGTGGTGGCACTGGGCAAGTGGGCACAGTATACGCTGTGAGCCTGGCACACACACTGGCAGGCAGGGAACTGCAATTAGATTACATTAGCAGACTGATGTTTCACAGTCAAAAAAGTTTTTTTTTTTACATTTACACTACTGTTACACCAGATATGAGTGGTGGCACTGGGCAAGTGGGCCTGGCACACACGCTGGCAGGCAGGCAACTGCAATTAGATTACACTAGCAGACTGATATTTCACAGTCAAAAAAGTTTTTTTTTTTTAAATTTACACTACTGTTACACCAGATATGAGTGGTGGCACTGGGCAAGTGGGCCTGGCACACACGCTGGCAGGCAGGCAACTGCAATTAGATTACACGAGCAGACTGATGTTTCACAGTCAAAAAAGTTTGTTTTTTTAAATTTACACTACTGTTACACCAGATATGAGTGGTGGCACTGGGCAAGTGGCTTGGCAGGCAGGCAACTGCAATTAGATTACACAGGAAAAAAAAAAAACAGACTGATGTTCTAGCCCTAAAAAGGGCTTTTTGGGGTGCTGTCCTTACAGCAGAGATCAGATGGGTCCTTCAGGACTGTAGTGGACACTGAATACACTAGCCTAGCTATCAATTTCCCTATTTAATCGGCAGCAGCTACACTGTCCCTCCTCTCACTAAGAATGCAGCTTCCAAATGAATCTAAAATGGATGCTGTCCAGGAGGTGGGAGGGTCTGGGAGGGAGTGTCTGCCGCTGATTGGCTGTAATGTGTCTGCTGACTGTGAGGTAGAGGGTCAAAGTTTACTCAATGATGACGAATAGGGGGCGGATCGAACATCGCATATGTTCGCCCGCCGCGGTGAACACGAACATGCTATGTTCGCCAGGAACTATTCACCGGCGAACTATTCGCGACATCACTATATACTAATTGCAGAATACCTATTTTTGCAACATACACATGTTCAACATTACTTTATTATGATTTTGGTATCACAAAACTGTTTATCAATCATACTGCTTCCCAATAAACAGACCTTGTGACACTCTTACTCAAGAAAAGAAACGAAAATACTACACTAAATACAGCTCAGTACATAAAATTAATTTAATAAATGATATTATTTATTAATTATTGTGTAGCTCACACTTCTTCATTTGGAGAGTGTTATATTCAAACAGGCAAAATAATTACAATATAGTTGTAACATCTCTCCCAAAATGTAAAGTACTTACAGTTTCTAATCTAATTTCTGATCTCCTCTTTAAGTTATTCTGCCCTTTGTTATTGGACACTTAGGTGCCTATTTATCAAAGCGTTAACTGAAAATATGCTTGAATTCCGCGTCGTATTTGTCGTGAGATTGATCCGCTGTAGTTATCAAAGCGTCAAGTTCGACAAATGTTGAAATTTGAAACGTGATATACGATCCCGCGATCTCAATCCGACACAGATCGATGCTTGCGTCATTACAGATGTTTCAAAATCAGATTCAAATCTATTTGAGCGTTTTCCAAATTTATCAAACATTTAACAGGTAAGCTTGCGTGTATTCCCACGCAGCATACCTAGTTTTCAATCCGCCACCCTTGAGGTCGCAGATGCCATAGAACCCAATGGGAGCCTGAAAACACAGAAAGCTTATGTTCGATGCTGCAAGAGAATGAAGTATATTACATCATAAAAGTAAATTAGAAACTCTATTAAAATTGCATACCCTTTCTAAATCAAACAATATTATTGCTACACATTTGGTGCACTAGTAGATACAGGGATAAAATGAAAAAAATATATTACTACTTATGGATTATGTTACAACTGTCTCTTATTGCAAAGCAAGTGGACAATATTATTTCTACAAATTTGTTGAAAAGTTTTGCCCTAAACTTGTCGCACTAATAGATACAGAGATAAAAATGAAAAATACACAACATAATATAGCTAACTTCCTTTTTATTATTTGTGAAAAATCTATGTGCATCATGTTTAAGCCATGTAATACAAGTCTCACTCTCCACTTCGCACCAATTTTGACGCAACACTTTTCGCACCAATTATGGCACAAACTTTATTTGAAATGGAAGAATGTAAGTTAAGATGCCGGCCCATTTTTGGTGAACAACCTGGGTTGTTCTTGTTGATTGGTGGATAAATGCATCCACCAATAAAAAAGTGCTGTCTAGAGTGCTGAACCAAAAGAAAGCTTAGATGCCTTCTTTTTCAAATAAAGATAGCAAGAGAACAAAGAAAATGTGATAATTGGAGTAAATTAGAAAGTTGTATGCTCTATCTGAATCACAAAAGAAAAAATTTGGGTTCAGTGTCCCTTTAACAGATGAAAAATAAAAGATTTAGCTTTAGAGAAATGTGCTTGTTCATGGACAGTAATGAAATGGTATAAATAAAGTTGGGAAAAACCCGAATAACCACGTCATCGATGACTGTTAGCAACAGTCCAATGCTCATCGCTCCGTACTTGACACGCGTGTTTTTGACGTTTTTTTTATAAATAAGGGGATCGTAAGTGGATCTGCGTCAGCGATGTCTGGCAAACGTATTGACGCCGGCGAATGCACTAAGATTTACTCTTTGATAAATATGCCCCGTGTTGAGGAAAAATCAATATAATGTAGAAAGCACGTTCCATACACAAAATCACACATTTAATTTTGTTAAACTGGTACTCACTTTTCACAAAGCTGAGTCTATGCTTTGTCTATGCATGCTGTTTTCTCTTTCAAGATCCAGAATTCACCTTTTGCATTTGCTTTTCTTCTACAAGTCTTATGGGTAATAGGGCAGCAAAACTGTGATATCCATTATATTAGGCAACTCCATAGTAAATTTAAAACTTTGAATTACATTATAAAATGAAAGTTTGTATACAAGAGATGTATGTAAGCAGCTTTATACACAAGTTCTATATAATGTAACTTCCTCTCACTTTCCCACAACTCTAGAAGCTGATATGACATTTGTTAATCTTTGTGTTGTGTGTTCTTCATATTTACTACTAAATGTATCTAGAAAGAAGCATGGGCCTAGGTTATATAATAAAATCATTATTTATTTAGCCCTCCTCCATCAACTGGACACCCCTACAAACATCTAGACTTCACTCTGCTTATGGACAACAATGTTCCTTAGGTACCAGGAACCTATTATCCACCCACTAATTACCCAGCACCTATATTCATCTCTACAAAATGTATCACTTGCCACCTCCACACCAATGCACCTATCAGCTGAAGCACTGGTCCCTGCACTACATTGTCCTAACCCGTTGTTTTTGTACATTTGAAAACAAGATAAGATTATCTTTATCATAATTCAGATTGGTTAATAAAATGTTAGATTAAATGTTGTCATCATTAAGTTCGATTTTGAAATCAATGAGGAACTAAACAATTTTATTACATTTTCAAGGGACTTTTTTAAAGTAATTTATTGTTGAGTGATTTGAGATCAGTAGATAGGGGGCAAGAGTCTTCCAACAAGTCTGACCAACTCTATCTTTCGGAACATAAAAATTAAGACAAAGGCCTAGATTACAAGTTTTGCGTTAGAGGCTGTTCGGTGCTAACGAGCAGTTTTCTCTCACTGCTCACTTATCTACAGCTCTGGTATTACCCGTTATTAAAAGACAAGAAGTGAGCGTTGAGCAAAATTTTGCTCATAACCGCACTCCAATACCAGCGCTGCTTAAGTCAGCGGTGAGCTGGTCGTACGTGCTCGTGCATGATTTCCCCATAGGAATCAACAGGGAGAGCCGGCTGAAAAAAAGTCTAACACCTGCAAAAAAGCAGCGTAAAACTCAGTAACGCAGCCCCATTGATTCCTATGGGGAAATAAAATTTATGTCTACACCTAACACCCTAACATGAACCCCGAGTTTAAACACCCCTAATCTTACACTTATTAACCCCTAATATACCACCCCTGACATCGTCAACATCTACATTATAATTATTATCCCCTAATCTGTCGCTCCGGACACCGCCGCAAACCTACATTATACTTATGAACCCCTAATCTGCAGCCCCCAACATCGCTGACACCTACATTATATATATTAACCCCTAATCTGCTGCCCCCAATGTCGCCGCAACCTACCTACACTTATTAACCCCTAATCTGCCGCCCCAACGTCGCCACCACTATATTAAATTTATTAACCCCTAAACCTAACCCTAACCCTAACACCCCCTAACTAAATATAATTTAAATAAATCTAAATAAATATTTCTATCATTAAAGGGACACTAAACCCAAAAAATTTATTTCATGTTTCAAGTAGAGAATACAATTTTAAACATTATTCCAATTTACTTCTATTATCTAGTTTGCTTCATTATTTAGTTATCCTTAGTTGAAGAAATAGCAATGCACATGGGTAAGCCAATCATATGAGGCATCTATGTACAGCAACCAATCAGCAGCTACTGAGCATATCTAGATATGCTTTTCAGCACAGTATATCAAGAGAATAAAGCAAATTAGATAATAGAAGTAAATTAGAAAGTTGTTTAAAATTGCATGTTCTTTCTAAATCATAAAAGAAAAAAATTGGGTTTCATGTCCCTTTAACTACATTATTCCTATTTAAAACTAAATACTTACCTGTAAAATAAACCCTAAACTAGCTACAATATAACTAATAGTTACATTGGCCTCTAGTTATCAAGCTCCGTAAGTCTTCAGACTCGCCAGAAACAGCAGTTATGAAGCAGCGGTCACAAAGACCGCTGCTCCATAGCCTGTCCGCCTGCTCTGAGCAGGTGGACAGACATCGCTGGAAATCAACCCGATCGAGTACGATCGGGTTGATTGACACCCCCCTGCTGGCGGCCTATTGGCCGTGAGTCTGCAGGGGGCGGCGTTGCACCAGCAGCTCTTGTGAGCTGCTGGTGCAATGCTGAATACGGCGAGCGTATTGCTTGCCATATTCAGCGAGGTCTGGCGGACCTGATCCGCAGTGCCGGATCAGGTCAGCCAGACCTTAATAACTAGAGGCCATTGTATCTAGCTTAGGGTTTATTTTTATTTTACAGGCAAGTTTGTATTTATTTTAACTAGGTAGACTAGTTATTAAATAGTTATTAACTATTTAATACCTACCTATACAAAAAATAAAAATAAAATACAAATTTACCTGTAAAATAAAACCTAACCTGAGTTACAAAAACACCTAACACTACACTATAATTAAATAAATTAACTAAATTAAATACAATTACCTAAATTAAATTAGCTAAAGTACAAAAAACAAAACACTAAATTACAGAAAATAATAAACAAATTACAGATATTTAAACTAATTACACCTAATTTAATAGCCCTATTAAAATAAAAAAAGCCCCCCCAAAATAAAAAAAAACCTAGCCTAAACTAAACTACCAATAGCCCTTAAAAGGGCCTTTTGCGGGGCATTGCCCCAAAGTAATCGGCTCTTTTACCTTAAAAAAAATACAAACAACCACCCAACAGTAAAACCCACCACCCACACAACCAACCCCCCAAATAAAATACTATCTAAAAAAACCTAAGCTCCCCATTGCCCTGAAAAGGGCATTTGGATGGGCATTGCCCTTAAAAGGGCAGTAAGCTCTATTGCAGCCCAAAGTCCCTAACCTAAAAATAAAACCCACCCAATACAACCTTAAAAAAATCTAACACTAATCCTCTGAAGATCGACTTACCGGGAGAAGTCTTCATCCAAGCCGGGCCGAAGTCCTCAACGAAGCCAGGAGAAGTCTTCATCCAAGTTGGGTGAAGTGGTCCTCCAGACGGGCAGAAGTCTCCATCCGACGCAGAGCGGGTCCATCTTCAAGACATCCGACGCGGAGCATTCTCTTCTTCCGACGACTAAAGCTGAATGAAGGTACCTTTAAGTGACGTCATCCAAGATGGCATCCCTTAGATTCCGATTGGCTGATAGAATTCTATCAGCCAATCGGAATTAAGGTAGAAAAAATCCTATTGGCTGATGCAATCAGCCAATAGGATTGAAGTTCAATCCTATTGGCTGATCTAATCAGCCAATAGGATTGAGCTGGCATTCTATTGGCTGATTGGAACAGCCAATAGGATTTTTTGTACCTTAATTCCGATTGGCTGATAGAATTCTATCAGCCAATCGGAATCTAAGGGACGCCATCTTGGATGACGTCACTTAAAGGTACCTTCATTCAGCTTTAGTCGTCGGAAGATGGACCTGCTCCACGTCGGATGGATGAAGATAGAAGATGCCATCTGGATGAAGACTTCTGCTCGTCTTGAGGACCACTTCGCCCGGCTTGGATGAAGACTTCTCCCGGCTTCGTTGAGGACTTCGGCCCGGCTTGGATGAAGACTTCTCCTGGTAAGTTGATCTTCAGGGGGTTAGTGTTAGGTTTTTTAAGGGTGTATTGGGTGGGTTTTATTTTTAGGTTAGGGACTTTGGGCTGCAATAGACCTAACTGCCCTTTTAAGGACAATGCCCATCCAAATGCCCTTTTCAGGGCAATGGGGAGCTTAGGTTTTTTTAGATAGTATTTTATTTGGGGGGTTGGTTGTGTGGGTTGTGGGTTTTACTGTTGTGGAAGTTGTTTGTATTTTTTTGAGGTAAAAGAGCTGATTACTTTGGGACAATGCCTCGCAAAAGGCCCTTTTAAGAGCTATTGGTAGTTTAGTTTAGGCTAGGGTTTTTTTTTTATTTTTGGGGGGCTTTTTTATTTTAATAGGGCTATTAGATTAGGTGTAATTAGTTTAAATATCTGTAATTTGTTTATTATTTTCTGTAATTTAGTGTTTATTTTTTTGTACTTTAGCTAATTTAATTTAGGTAATTGTATTTAATTTAGTTTATTTATTTAATTAAAGGTTAGTGTTAGGTGTTATTGTGACTTAGGTTAGGTTTTATTTTACAGGTAAATTTGTATTTATTTTAGCTAGGTAGTTATTAAATAGTTAATAACTATTTAATAACTATTCTACCTAGTTAAAATAAATACAAACGGGGGAACTTCCGGGCGGCGGCCATGACAGGTCGCAAAATCACCAGCTCCTATAACTCTCTATGCCAAGCTATGTGAAATCCTACTTTTACCACCCCATCGCATATATCTTTTGAGCTGAGGATTTGCAGCAAAGCATGTTTTTCCACACCATACTATTATTTCTGGAATAGAGATAATACCTAGCGAACCGGAGTGCATTAAAGGTTGCGGCCTACCACCTTACTAACCCCCCGACAGGGTATTGATTTACTTCTGTTGTTAAGACGCAGTGAACCACCGCAAGACACTGCAAATCTTCCCCACCGTAAGGCACAATATATTTTTGTTTAAGCATCGCTTGCCTCATCTTTGCCTATTGTGTTTTCTATTATATTCATTATGGAGAACCCTTTGAGTTTTCTGGAGGTGCTGCGCAGTCTGCTACAGGGTCATCACGCAGCCTTGGAAAGTGAACTTAGTCTGGCATTCGATTTCAGCAGCGATAACTCGCTCCGCAATTTCACCCAGCCTAAAATTTACAAAGTGGAAGAGGGGGGTGAGGGTGCTCTTGCAAACCTCTGGTATTTCAGTGGGTGACTGGGAGCCTGGAAACGTGATATCAACAGTACAGCCTGGCTTAGACATGAAGATTGGGACAGCGCCTACCTTGCAAACCTCTTGCGCTTCACTCCAAGTGTATGCAGGCACAATACTAGAGCCCTGCTTTGAGGAGCTGCATGAGCGGGAGATGGTGGGGTACAGTCGACAATCGCTTCCAGAGCATAAACGAGACCGGATCGGAATGATACCTCCCCTGCACGCTCTACACCCTCCTTCAGCTATGATGGGATTGTGTGAGATCCCCCATGATGTAGTTCAGCATTGGTCGGCACTGAGGTGGCCGCATGTACATTATCAACTCTCTTGGGATCCAGGACTCTTGTTTTCCTGTTGGGTCTCTGGGACAATCTTGAGACCTCTTAAGATGCAGCAGTTGGTGGCTGAGGTTATAATTTAGCAAGGTATGCGGACTTTGAGACCAGTGGTAAGATAACCCTTGAGTTCATCGCTATTTGAAGTAGTGTATCCTTACCCTCCATATGAAAAAAAAACAACTTTTGAATATGAACATGTGGACTTTAGACTTGCGTTGAATATTGCATACACCGCTTATCACTAGCAAATATATCTCCCCTCAACCTCATACAATTTGACATAGTGTGGTGTTAAATGCTGGTGAAATATCATGCCAATTATTGCATGCCTGTTTACTGCATTACAGTATTTTCAATTTTTCTTTCTTTTATTTTATCTTCCTAGCATTGCACATATTGTGAATCTCACCCTGAAGCTATAGTTTCTTATATGTTGCGTTACAAGAATCCCCTTGCACTAATCCTGCTCTCTATAGCAGACTGGTCCTGCGACTGTAACACTTTTATAAGCTTTATGGGTTCCCATATATTTATTACCCAGGTCATGCTTCAATATTGTTTGTACCCACAGGATAGTCACAAGCTTCCCTTAGTTCTACAACCTATGTTCTTAACTGATAGAGGGGAGGTTCAGTCTATTGCAAGTTATTAGAGTTATACCCCATTGCCTATTCTTCAGTGTTTATTATCTGGATACCTAGCATACCCTATCCAGGGTATCTAATGTGTGCTTCTGGAGCAGTGTATACCCTATAATAAGTGTTTTTATGGTTAAGAGATCTGAAAATAGCTCTTGAGTAATTACCTAATGCCTCTTAGCCCCATTTATCCCCACAGTATCAATTTAACCCTTCCGTTTACATGCACAGTAATGGGGATCTTCAGATATGCAGATGTATTTTTTGCCTACAAGACTTAAGCTACTACTAATTATTAATTGTATTAAGGAGGGATAGAGAGCTGTAATCAACTCTTAAGAAATTATTGCATGCCATGCAGTCTTTGTGGTCTATATGTTATGTAATTTAATATTCCCTCTCTACCCATCTAACAATAGGGATCTCCAGCACCGCGGATATATCTTAGGTTACCAAAAGGCATATCCTTATCAGTTATTACCTTTTGTATAATGAATCTTTGTACCATGTTTATTGTGTCCTTTTTTTTACAGTTATCAGTTATATAGTTTGAAAAACATAAAATAGAGGTTCTTCAATTAGGATCCATGAGTGGTCCCCCCATATTAGTGTTTACCCACATCATATTAGGTTTTCTGCAACTTTGTGGCACAAGAGTGGCCGCCTAAATGTCAGGGTGGGTATACTGTCTGAGCAGAACTTATTATTTGTACTGAGTATGTAATTTGTCACTTACCTGTATTGTGTACTTATCTGATTTGTTTTAAATGCTTGCTTTGTAACAATTTATTTTACTTTATGATATGTCTTGACAATTACTAACTGTCTGCTTTGAAAAGAACCTCAATAAAAAATTAAAAAAAAATAAAATAAATAAATAAATACAAAGTTGCCTGTAAAATAAAAATAAACCCTAAGCTAGCTACAATGTAACTATTAGTTATATTGTAGCTAGCTTAGGGTTTATTTTATAGGTAAGTATTTAGTTTTAAATAGGAATAATTTAGGTAATGATAGTGATTTTATTTAGATTTATTGTAATTATATTTGTTAGGGGGTGTTAGGGTTAGACTTAGGTTTAGGGGTTAATAACTTTAATGTAGTGGCGGCGACATTGGGGGCAGCGGATTAAGGGTTAATAAATGTAGGTAGGTAGGTTGTGGCAACATTGGGGGCGGCAGATTAGGGGTTAATAAATAGTATGTAGGTGTCGGCGATGTTGGGGGCAGCAGTTTAGGGTTTAATACATATAATGTAGGTGGTGGCGGTGTCCGGAGCGGCAGATTAGGGGTTACAATTTTTATTATACTGTTTGCTATGCGGGAGGGCCTCGGTTTAGGGGTTAATGGGTAGTTTATGGGTGTTAGTGTACTTTTTAGCACTTTAGTTATGAGTTTTATGTTACGGCGTTGTACCATAAAACTCATAACTACTGACTTTTAGGACTCTTGATGGGGTAGGGTGTACCGCTCACTTTTTGGCCTCCCAGGACAGACTCGTAATACCGGCGCTATGGAAGTCCCATAGAAAAAAGATTTTACGAGGTTTACGTAAGTCGTTTTGCGGTAAGGCCAAAGAAGTGTGCAGTAACCCTAAACCTTCAAGACTCGTAATAGCAGCGGGCGTAAAAAAGCAGCGTTAGGACTTCTTAACGCTGCTTTTTTACCCTAACGCACAACTCGTAATCTAGGCGAAAAACTTTAAGAAATACAAAGCACTCAGATAAAGGATAGCTAAGTATGTCAAGAAGAAGGTGATATGAGCAGTAGGTTGCATACATTGCATAGCAGGGGCAATAAGGGTTTAATTTCAGTTAAAGTTGCTTGTTGGTTATAGCGGATTTGATTATTTTACAAATAGCTCTTTCACCTTTTTTTTTTACTCAATTGAAATATCTGGTTTTACCTATTGTATCCCGACCTATACTGAAAATTTCTGAACTTAGTAATTGTAAAGTCTACGATATTAGTGCCAAGTATCTACAAATACTCAGGGGCACTTTAATTCATTAAACTTTACAAACAAGCTTTTTTTTTTTTTTACATACAAAATACAATGTATCCACCAATCGGCAAGGGCTACCGAGGGGCTGAAACAAAAATGTGCCGGCTCCTAACCTTACATGTTTTGACAATAGGAGTAAATTAAAAAGTTGCTTAAAATGTAATGCTCTAAATCCTCTACGTCCTCCAGAATACTCAGTTGATCCTTAAGACAAAGGATATCTTGTTATTTAACTCGGCCCTACGATCTTTTATCTGGCAGAAATCTAGAATCTCACTATCTAAACTATTTTAACCCACGAAATACGGAGGACTTGCTCTTCTTGATCTTCGTCTATATAACCAAGTGTTTCTGGGACGAATTGTAGCAGACTGGATAACTATTAGCAATTACCTAACAAATAATGGACTTGAAAGTTGTATAACCTATCCGTTTTCCCTTACAGCTTTAATTCATTGTAACAATAGTATGATCCCTTTTGAAATTAAAAAGGTAAGATCCATTTATAATCCAATTCAGATGTGGAAGAGGATGTGTAACTCCTTGCTTACTGAATCTAGGGTCTCGAGATATATCCCACTCTCGAGTAACCCCCAGTTTCAAGCAGGGCTACAGTCAACACTTTTTTTCCAAATGGGAGACCTTAGGTTATTAGATTTCGAAAAAAGATGTATCAAATCTTTTAATTCTCTTAAAGAGGAATTTCATCTCCCTAATAAAAACTTCTTTGCTTATCTTCAAGCGAGACACTTTGTTCTTAAACTGGTCACTGATTACGGTTGGGACTGGTCTTTGGGGACTGTTGAGAACTGGCTTCTCCAAATCAAAAATGGGTTTATGTCAGTTTCTTACATTTATCAAACCTTGATCTCAGTTAATGGCCCTGATACTCTGGTAAAAATTAATTCCAAATGGGCTGCAATGTTAGTGCAAAATTCTCTGGATCTTAGATTACCTTCCTTCTCGATTCAAGAAGTCTCTCGTGTGACTCTCTCGGCCACTTGGAGGGAGTCACATGTTAAATTACTTCATATGTCTTATTTTACTCCAGAGAAAGGGTCTAAATGTGGGAACACTAGTTTCAATAGATGCCCAAAGTGCTCCTACCCATCTGCTAGCCTCCTGCATATGTTCTGGGACTGCCCAAAAATCAGAAATTTCTGGTTGAAGTTACAATACTGGCTTATTAACATGGTGGGTGTCCCCTTTTTGATATTATCATCAATAAATGTAGTTTTTCTCCTTGTTGACATAGGGTTGCGCCACTATAATCATAAAACTATCAACTTGGTGATTCTTGCTGCTAGATACCTGGGGCATGATCCGATATACGGCGCAGGTTTCGGCGCAAGCGTGGAAACCTGCGCCGCCCGTAGTTTCAGCTCGCAACTCGAGCTATCTTATATAAGGCACCGTCAGATGCTAAAGCTTGACAAACTAGCGATGTCCAGAAATCTGCGTAAGTACAAATTTCTGGAGTCGCCAGTGACTTACGGCACTTTAGAAACTGCCGCCGCATAAAAAACCTGACTAAGTTATTAAATCTACCGTTACTGTCTAACACGCCTCCCAAACATAGCCCGACACATATATATCCCTCTATCCTCAATCCCCCCTCTCACTCCTAACAATAAATATATTAACCCCTAAACCGCCGCTCCCGGACCCCGCCGCCAGCTACATTATCTATATTACCCCCTAATCTGAGCCCCCTACACCGCCGCTAGCTACATTAAATGTTTTACCCCCTAAAGTGAGCCCCCTACCCCCCACCTACATTAACTATGTTACCCCCTAATATGATCCCCCTACCCCGCTGCCACCTACATTACCTATGTTACCCCCTAATATGATCCCCCTACACCGCCGCCACCTATTTAAACTATATTACCCCCTAATATGATCCCCCTACACCGCCACCACCTATTTAAACTATATTAACCCCTAATGTGAGCCCCCTACACCGCCGCCACCTATATTAAAATGATTAACCCCTAATCTAATCCCCCTATACCGCTGCCACCTATATTAAAATTACTAACCCCTAATCTAATCCCCCTATACCGCCGCCACCTATATTAAATTAATTAACCCCTAATCTAATCCCCCTATACCGCCGCCACCTATATTAAATTAATTAACCCCTAATCTAATCCCCCTATACCGCCGCCACCTATATTAAATTAATTAACCCCTAATCTAATCCCCCAATACCGCCGCCACCTATATTAAATTAATTAACCCCTAAAACACTAAAATTTCCCTACCACTAAACCTAAGTCTAACCCTACAAATAGCCCTGAAAAGGGCTTTTGCGTGGCATTGCCCCAAAGTAACCAGCTCTATTGCCAGCCCTTAAAAGGGCTTTTTGCGGGGCATTGTCACAAAGTAATCAGCTCTTTTGCCTGTAATCTAAATCCGCCTACACCGCCGCCACCTATAATAAATGTGTTACCCCCAAATCTAATCCCCCTACACCGCCGCCACCTATATTAAAATTATTAACCCATAATCTAATCCCCCTACACCGCCGCCACCTATATTAACTATATTAACCCTAATTATATTAGTGTTAATATAGTTAATATAGTTATTATATTATATATATATTAACTATATTAACCCTATCTAACTCTAACACCCCTAACTTAATTATTATTAAAATAAATCTAAATAATATTAATAATATTAACTAAATTATTCCTATTTAAAAACTAAATACTTACCTATAAAATAAACCCTAAGATAGCTACAATATAATTCATAATTACATTGTAGCTATTTTAGGGTTTATATTTATTTTACAGGTAACTTGGTATTTATTTTAACTAGGTACAATAGCTATTAAATAGTTAATAACTATTTAATAGCTACCTAGTTAAAATAATTACCAATTTACCTGTAAAATAAATCCTAACCTAAGTTACAAATACACCTACACTATCAATAAATTAGTTAAATAAACTACAAATATCTAAACTAAAATACAATTAAATACACTAAACTAAATTACAAAAAAAACAAAACACTAAATTACAAAAAAATAAAAAAGATTACAAGATTTTTAAGCTAATTACACCTATTCTAAGCCCCCTAATAAAATAACAAAGCCCCCCAAAATAAAAAAAATTCCCTACCCTAATCTAAATTACAAAAGTAAACAGCTCTATTACCAGCCCTTAAAAGGGCCTTTTGTGGGGCATTGCCCCAAAGTAATCAGCTCTTTTGCCTGTAAAAAAAAGAACAACCCCCCCATTACAACCCACCACCCACATACCGCTACTTTAACCCACCCAATCCCCCCTTAAAAAACCTAAGTCTAACCCCCAAGTGCTCCTTACCTGTCCTTAAGACCGGCGGAGAAGGTCCTGTTCCAGGCGGTGAAGTCTTCTTCCAGGTGGCGACCTCTTCTTCTTCCAGGATCCAGCCGGCGCGGAGCGGAGGAGTTGAAGACCGATGACTGCGGAGCTGAAGACCGTCCATCTGGAACTGAAGACCGGTGATGCTGGAACTGAAGATCGGCGACGCTGGAACTGAAGACCGCTGGAACTGAAGACCGGAGCCGGAGCATGGAGGATCCTCTTCCAGGGCCGGATTGGGCAGCTGGGATACCGGGAAAAATCCCGGTGGGCCACCGGCTAGCAGCTCAGCTGGGCTGGCTGCTGCTATAAATTATATTTTTGCAATTGCAGCTTTGCTCGCTAAGTTTGCGATATTGCGGCCGCCGGCAGGTAATCAGTCCCTGCTGTTACTGACTTAGTCCCCACTAAGGCTGCAGCACTGTGTAGTAAGTTGTTATGAAACCCTTTTTATAATTGGTTACATTTTTAACCCCCTCTCTGGCTTCGCTGCCTCCGCAAGTTAATTAACCGGCCGCCGGCGCTAACCTAAGACCTCACCTTACCGCAACTAGTAACTCCTCACTTGTCACTTAGCCAATATATCTAAGCCAGCCCTGTCCCTTAGCCAAATTATAGAGCATTCACTCAGACAGTGACTGAGTCTGTTTCTGTCTCTCACACAGTCACAGGCTCAGTCTGTGATCTGTCACAGCAGTGTCACTCACTGAGGGCCAGGGCCACCTGGACCACACTGGCTGGGCCGCCAGGGAGGAGGAGGACTCTGAGACTCAGGATCATTCAGAATGGAATCATCATATGCGGGCCAGTTCAGGTGGAGCGGGGCGGCGGGCAGCGGCTTGTGATGTCACGACACTGTGTGAGTTGTTCTCACCACGTGACATTGACATAGTGGAGGGAGCCTCAGCCTGGGAGCGGCTGCGTCACAGCGTCAGTGAGCACTGAGTAGTATCAGTAAGTTGAAGCTCAAGCAGGCCATGTGGGGTCACCTGTGATACTGGACAGTGGGAGCAGCAGGGAGTCAGGGACTGAACTGAAGAGACGGCGGGACCGGCGGCAACTTGGGCAGCAGCAGCAGGCAAAAAAGCAGAGCAGAGGCAGGCAGCAGGCACATCATTTGGTTTAAGTCTGAAGATCATCATGTATGTAGTATAATTTTTTTTTATTAATTATTATTGTGAAGTTGTGAACAGTGAATGTGATATACAAGTTAGTGTCTTGACTGTCTGTGTGAAGTCCAGTAGAAGACTCAAAATATGGCATTGGCAGACTGTTTTATATAAGCATGGCATCTACACTTCATGTAGATATTCATATGGTGGAGATATATTAATTCATAGTGTTTTTACTTGGAGCATATTTGCAAAAGCAGGTGTTGGGCTAAATTCTCTAGATTATAAAAAATCAAATGCTCCAAGTAAAAACACTATGAATAAATATATCTCCACCATAATGCATATATGTAATATGCATGAAGTGTAGATGCCATGCTATATAAAACTGTCTGCCATATTTTATTTTATTTGTCATAGCAGCTTCTCAATAATTTACTCCTCAGGCCTGCATACTATTATGAGACTGAAGGTTCCTCAGCATAGCTTGCTTGAGAGAAGTCATACTTGAGTGAATGGATGGCTGACTGTATAAATCTAGCTAGCAATTCCACCTGGTACCTCCACAGGAGAAATAGTGGACATATTGATATATTTTGAGATTATATATATTACATATATTCATTATAGTGGAGATATATTTATTCATAGTGTTTTTACTTGGAGCATTTTTGCAAAAGCAGGTGTTGGGCTAAATTCTCTAGATTATCTAGAGAATTTAGCCCAACACCTGGGCAGGTATCCTGTCTGATGTCTTGTTTGTATGTGAGTGTGTGAGTATGTGACTGTGTTAGTATGTGACTGTGTTGGTATGTGACTGTGTGTATGTGACTGTGTGAGCATGTGACTGTGTGAGTGTGTGAATATGTGACTGTGTGTATGTGACTGTGTGAGTATGTGAGTATGTGACTGTGTGAACATGTGACTATGTATGGGCTCATTGTCACAATTCTTGTCTGAGAAATTTCAAGAGTTAACTGTAATAATAAAGTAAAAGAATAGCAAAAGAATAAAAATAAAGGTGCGTCACAACCCATTGATCTGATGACAATAATTGTGTCACAACTTAGCGCTCACAAGCTAACTGCTGTAGCAACATACTACATGCATTTTACTTTGCTGTGTATGTAATGAAGTCCTATAGCACAACATCCCATTCACTAAGGCATTGGTTATAATGATCTGACATCTCACTTGGGTATATAATATACAGGGCAGTGGCGGAACTTCCAGGGTCGCAAAAAGTTGCGACCAGGCCCAGGAAGCAGTCTCTTTTTTGCCACAAATGTGACTTTTACAGAGAGTAACTTTTAATGTATATATGGAGGGGGCTGCACCAGAGGGGCGGGGTTAAGATGAAGGGGGCGGGTTTGACTCAGAGGGGGTGGGGCGGGCCGGTCTATACAAATTTCCAGGGCTGGTCTGATTTCCCAGTCCGGCCCTGTCCTCTTCATACGATCGCCGCCGTTCACTGAATAGGAATTCAAGGTACGCAATTAAAAATGGCGTCCCTTGAATTCCTATTGGCTGATTTGAGCCTTCAAATTCAAATCAGCCAATCGGATGTGAGCTACTGTAATTCTATTGGCTATTCTAATCAGCCAATAGAATTACAGTAGCTCTTATTCTATTGGCTATTCAAATCAGCCAATAGAATTAAAGTAGCTCGCATCCGATTGGCTGATTTGAATTTGAAGGCTCAAATCAGCCAATAGGAATTCAAGGGACGCCATTTTTAATCACGTATCTTGAATTCCTATTCAGTGAACGGCGGCGATCGTATGAAGAGGATCCTCCACGCTCCGGCTCCGGTCTTCAGTTCCAGCTTCGCCGATCTTCAGTTCAAGCATCGCCGGTCTTCAGTTCCAGATGGACAGTCTTCAGCTCCGCGGTCATCGGTCTTCAACTCCTCCGCCTTGTGCCGGCTGGATCCTGGAAGAAGAAGAGATCGCCGCCTGGAACAGGACCTTCTCCGCCGGTCTTCAGGACAGGTAAGGAGCACTTGGGGGTTAGACTTAGGTTTTTTAAGGGGGGATTGGGTGGGTTAGAGTAGGGGTATGAGGGTGGTGGGTTGTAATGGGGGAGTTGTTGTTTTTTTACAGGCAAAAGAGCTGATTACTTTTGGGCAATGCCCCACAAAAGTCCCTTTTAAGGGCTGGTAATAGAGCTGTTTACTTTTGTAATTTAGATTAGGGTAGGGATTTTTTTTTATTTTGGGGGGCTTTGTTATTTTATTAGGGGGCTTAGAATAGGTGTAATTAGCTTAAAAGTCTTGTAATCTTTTTTTATTTTTTGTAATTTAGTGTTTGTTTTTTTGTAATTTAGTTTAGTGTATTTAATTGTATTTTAGTTTAGATATTTGTAGTTTATTTCATTTATTGATAGTGTAGGTGTATTTGTAACTTAGGTTAGGATTTATTTTACAGGTAAATTGGTAATTATTTTAACTAGGTAGCTATTAAATAGTTATTAACTATTTAATAGCTATTGTACCTAGTTAAAATAAATACCAAGTTACCTGTAAAATAAATATAAACCCTAAAATAGCTACAATGTAATTATTAATTATATTGTAGCTATCTTAGGGTTTATTTTATAGTTAAGTATTTAGTTTTAAATAGGAATAATTTAGTTAATATTATTAATATTATTTAGATTTATTTTAATAATAATTAAGTTAGGGATGTTAGAGTTAGATAGGGTTAATATAGTTAATATATATAATATAATAACTATATTAATTATATTAACCCTAATATAATTAGGGTTAATATAGTTAATATAGGTGGCGATGGTGTAGGGAGATTAGATTAGGGGGTAATACATTTATTATAGGTCGCGGCGGTATAGGGGGATTTAGATTACAGGCAAAAGAGCTGATTACTTTGTGACAATGCCCCGCAAAAAGCCCTTTTAAGGGCTGGTAAAAGAGCTGGTTACTTTGGGGCAATGCCCCGCAAAAAGCCCTTTTAAGGGCTGGCAATAGAGCTGGTTACTTTGGGGCAATGCCCCGCAAAAAGCCCTTTAAGGGCTGGCAATAGAGCTGGTTACTTTGGGGCAATGCCACGCAAAAAGACCTTTTCAGGGCTATTTTTAATTTAATTTAGTGTAGGGGGATTAGATTAGGGGCTAATACATTTAAAATAGGTGGCGGCGGCGTAGGGGGATTAGATTAGGGGTTACTACATTTAAAATAGGTGGCGGCAGTGTAGAGGGATTAGATTAGGGGTTAATACATTTAAAATAGGTAGCGGCGGTATAGGGGGCTCACATTAGGGAGTAATAATTTTAATATAGATGGCGGCGGTGTAGGGGGATTAGATTAGGGGGTTAGACATTTAATGTAGGTGGCGGCGGGGTCCGGGAGCGGCGGTTTAGGGATTAAACACTTTATTAGGGATTGCGGCGAGGGATCGCGGTTGACAGGTAGATAGACATTGCGCATGCGTTAGGTGTTAGGTTTTATTTAGCAGTTCGCGGTTGACAGGTAGATAGACATTGCGCATGCGTTAGGTGTTAAGTTTTATTTTGCAGCTAGTCTAGGGAGCTACGGGGCTCCGATACACAGCGTAAGGCTTACTATGCCTGCAATTTGTGGAGAGGTGAAAATGGAGTAAGTCCTTACGCTGTATATTGGATACCAAACTGCGCTGGTTTGGTATACCTGTCTATGGGCAGAAATATACGAGCGTAACTTCTATGTTACGCCGTATATGTGATACCAAACCAGCGCAAAAAAAACACAAAAAAAGTTTTGAACAAACATTGGCACATTTTATTGGAGGATCCCATTTTATGGACTATAAAATAGACCAAAAGTTTTATTTAGAAAAAATCACTATTTAAAAGACATCATAGCACCAAGTACTTTGAGAAACACTATGCAAACCCAGAATTGGTTAAATAAATCCACAAACGTTTTTTTCCACTGCAATAGAAAAGGGTGTATTTCATGCCCTTTGCTAGAGCCTCAAAACAAAAAAATAAGTTCTAGAATGGAAAAACATTTAATATTAGAACAAATATAAATTGTCAGTCCAAATATGTAGTTTACATTCTTGAATGTCCATATAAAAAACAGTATGTAGGTAGGACGAAGTTTCTGCACTTATACTGTGCTCTCACCTCACTACCTGTCCCCTCAACCCCATCCCCTCAAAGCTACTCCCCTCCCTCTCTGCTACACTTAACCCTATACTCACACACATTTTCAACCTCTCACTCGGGCACTGGTATATTTCCCTTATCTCTAAATCATGCACTGGTCACACCCATCCTCAAAAAACCTTCTCTCGATCCAACCTCCCCATCCAACTACCGCACTTTTTGCCTACTTCCTCTTTCCTCAAAGCTTCTTGAAAAGCTGGTATATGCAGGCCTATCCCAGTTCCTTACATTAAACTCCCTCCTTGACCCACTGCAATCTGGATTTCGCCCCCATCACTCCACAGAGACAGCAATCATTAGGGTTCCAATGACATACTTACAGCAAAATCCATAGGCCACTTCTCTTTGCTTATCCTCCTTGATCTGTCTGCAGCCTTTGATGCTGTTGACCACCATATTTTGCTCCAAACCCTCCAATCCTTTGGCATTTGTGAGACAGTCCTCTTGTGGTTCTCTTCCTACCTGTCTAACCGTACCTTTGTGTAGCCTTCTCTGGGGCTTCCTCTGCCCCATCACCACTTGGATGTCCTCTCAGACCTTGCTGAATACAGCAAGCAATACGCTCTCTGTATTCAGCTTTGCACCAGCAGCTCACAAGAGCTGCTGGTGCAACTCCGCCCCCTGCAGACTCGCGGCCAATGGGCCACCAGCAGGGGGGTGTCAATCAACCCGATCGTACTCAATCGGGTTGTATTGTGGCGATGTCTGTCCGCCTGCTCAGAGCAGGCGGACAGGTTATGGAGCAGCGGTCTTTGTGACCGCTGCTTCATAACTGCTG
The DNA here is from genome assembly GCF_027579735.1 of Bombina bombina. Classification (NCBI taxonomy): domain Eukaryota; kingdom Metazoa; phylum Chordata; class Amphibia; order Anura; family Bombinatoridae; genus Bombina; species Bombina bombina. The sequence goes on along the minus strand of NC_069500.1, from coordinate 489,915,159 downwards.
TTTCTGGCAAGCCTGCAGGCTCGCCAGAAACACGGGGCATCAAGCTCCATAGATACATATGCCCCCTTGTCTCCAGATACTCTCCCTCCCGTCCTGTTTGCTCTGCTCACAACCTCCTACTCTCCTACTCTCTTGTTACCTCCTCACATTCCCATTTACAGGACTTCTCCAGACTGGCTCCCATCTTGTGAAATTCTGTGCCTCGCTCCACAAGACTCTCCCCTAGTTTTGAAAGCTTCAAGCGCTCCCTAAAGACTCTACTGTTCAGGGATACATACAACCTACACTAACCTTTCCTAATACCAGTTCCTCTCCTCCATTACTATCTGCCATGAACCCCCTTAGCATGTAAGCATAAGAGTCCAACTGTTTGCAGATCACCTTCATAAAAGCTGACTGCACATGTGCGACTCTCGGCAAGGCCCTCTACTCATTTATCCCTATAAATGTTAGCTTATATGTATACCACCTATGTTTATTGCGCTGCGGAATCTGTTGGCGCTCTACAAATAACTGATAATAATAATAATAATGCTGGTTTATGAAATAGAACCATAAAAAATTATGAAAGATATTGTTTGTTTTATAGAAAAAGGAAACTTGTTATTATAAATAATTTTTCCGTTTTTTAATATATAGTATGAAAGATATTGTTTGTTTGTTTTGATGCTAAAATAGACTTAAATTACAAGTTTTGCCGTATGGAACGGTATGGCTATACCGCTTAAAAATTGAACTTTGTGCGCGGAATATGCAGGTCTCCCGTACTACAAGTGCTGCGGTACAGCTATACTGCAAGCATTTTAGCCTTTACGCAACTCTCCATTCCGCAATCAAAAAAATGGCTTTTGAGTGCAAGATTTTAATAGTGCCTGTATTACAGATTGTGCGGTCCGGCTAAAATGCTTGCATTACAGTCTATACCGACGCAATCCATTCCGCTATCTGAGATCAGTAGTTATGGATTTTGCAAAACAAAAATGTTTCACAAAACTCATAACTAAAATGTTACAAAATACACTAAAACCCATAAACTACCTATTAACCCCTAAACTGCCATGCCCCTGCATCGCAAATACTTTAATAAACCTATTAACCCCTAAACCGCCGGCCCCCCACATCGCTACTACTATAATAAACCTATTAACCCCTAAACCACCAACCCCCTGCATCACAAAGACTATAATAAACCTATTAACCCCTAAACCGCAGGCCCCCACATAGCCAACACTAAAATAAAGTATTAACCTCTAAACTGCCGACCCCCCGCATCGAAAAGACTATAATTAACCGCTAAACCGGCGGCCCCTTACATTGCAAATCACTAAATCAAACTATTAACCCCTAAACCTAACTATCCCCTATACTTTAAATTAAAATTACAATATAACTAGCTTAAAATAAATAAAAACTTACTTGTGAAATAAAAAAACTAAGATTAAACTACAAATAAACCTAACATAACTATTTTAATAAAATAAAATAAATGGAAAATAAAAAAAAAAATTACAAGATTAAAAAAACCTAACACTACGAAAAAATAAAAAAAAATCTAACATTACTAAAAAAAACCCCACTAACATTACGAAAAATAAAAAAAATCTAAGATTACAAAAAATAATAAACAAAATTATCCAAAATAAAAAATATATACCTTATCTAATACCCCTATAAAAAAGCCACCCCAAAATAAGAACACCCTCTAACCTATCAATAAACTACCAATAGCCCTTAAAAGGGCTTTTTGTAGGGAATTGCCCTAAGTTAAACAGCTATTTTACCTAAACGTCCCGCTTAAAGTAAACCCCCCAAAATAAAAAACTAAGTCTAAAAAAAAACTAAGCTACCCATTGCCCCTAAAGGGGCATTTGTATGGGCATTGTCCTTAAAAAGGCATTCAGTTTTTTTTTCAACCATAAAAATAAAAAAGCCGTAATTTAAAATAAAAACCCACGCAAAAAAATTAAATAAGACCTAACACTAACCCCAGAAAATCTACTCACAGTTCCTGAAGTCTGGACATCAATCTTCATCCAGGCGGTGACATCTTCTTCCATCCCGGGGGCATCTTCTATCTTCATCCAGGGAGAAGGCAGCGCAGAGTGGAGGTGACCATGGAACATGACAGCGTGGAGGATCCTCTTCGTACGATTGTCGCCGCACACTGAGGATTGAATGCAAGGTACCCCTTTTATATTGGGGTACAGTTGAATTCCTATTGGATGAAAAATTCAAATCAGTCAATAGGATGAGAGCTGCTTAAATCCTATTGGATGATTTGAACACCTTCACCGCCTGGAAGAAGACTTTCTCTGCCGGACTTCAGGAATGGTGAGTACCTATTTGGGGGTTAGATTTCTTTTTGTTTCGTGGGTGTTTGGTTTTTTTAGAGTAAGGCTTTCTTATTTGAATGGGCAGCAAAAGAATTGAATGCTCTTTTAAGGGCAATGCCCATAAAAATGCCCCTTTAGGGGCAATGGGTAGCTAAGGTTTTTTTAGACTTAGGTTTTTTTATTTTGGGGGGTTAGTTGGGTGGAGGGGTTTACTGTTAGGGGGGACTTTGTAATTTTTTTATGTAAAAGCGCTGTTTAACTTAGGGCAATGCCCTACAAAAGGCCCTTTGGTAGTTTGTTAGGTTAGGGGGTGTTTTTATTTTGGGGTGGCTTTTTTGTTTTTATAGGGCTATTAGATTAGGTTTAATTTTTATTATTTTGGATAATTTAGGTTATTATTTATTTATTTTTTTAATATATATTTTATTTGATTTTCAATAAAAAAAAATGAGTACAACAGCTATACGACCTTAGCGTACCATTATTTCAAGAACTCAGATAGATGAGAAAGTACAAATAGAACATAACAAAAACAGTGGTATCAAAATAGATATAATGTGTAATTCTATAAATCTTACTTCTCCCACTGTCTCCCAAAGAAGGGGCTTTCAGAGTCATTCACCTTATTCTGATATGGATAGGAGGGGGGAGAGGAAGGGAGGGGAAACTTGTGAAGGAGAGGAAGTTAGGTCTCACTGGGGGTCTCCAGTCCTAGCGGATCCGGTGTAGGACAGCGGGCAGTTTCCACGGGACAGAAAGAAGTTATCCTAAGTCGCAAAACTGGGGAGCCATAATGTGTCAAATCTATTCTTCCATTCTGACCAAATTAATTCAAAGAGGTGGGCTCTGCCCTTAGTGTAATAAATGTTTTTCTCCATAGAGTAAATGTAAGCCATAGTTAGGACAATGTCAGACCAAGCAGGGGGATTAGCTCTTTTCCAAGCTCTGGCTATATTAAGTTTGACGGCTGAGAAAAGGTATATACAAAGTAGGCCATAATGTCTGGGCAATTTGCAAGTGCCTAGGTGGAATAGGGCTGTCTCTGGAGTTCTGGGGAGGGAAATACTCATGTTTGCCAGTGTGGAAAAACACTTACCCCATATGGGCTTCAATTTGGCGCAGCTCCACCAGGTATGGATCATGTCACCTACCCTTGCGCACTCTCTCCAACAGATCGGAGATGCCCCAGGAAAGATTGCAGCAAGCCGAGCTGGACCAAAAAATAGACTTAAGTGACCAGCGCCAAAAAATATAAATTACTACAAACTCCAACTAGAAAAAATAGGTTACCCTCAAAGACCTACAGGACTAATCAATACAAAATACAAAGCACTAGGGAGCGCTGAAACCAGCTTAAGAGTAAGGATATATAGAATATATATAATAATAAAAAACACCTAACCTGATACTAATATGATACTACTATAATAGGCAATATGTATAATACATGTAAATTGTGAATTATGAATTATGTGTGAAAAAAATCTTTTCAAAATTGGAAAAAATTATATATGAAAAAATTCAATTCTATAGAAGATGCCAGCAACAAATACTAGAATTGCATATCTATATATAAAAAACTTTATTACAATATAGGTCGACCTATTCAAAACATACAATAATAAATCACAAAATTAAGAAAAAAATATAGAAAAAAATAAAATTAGTATAAAAAACTCCTTAAACCAAAAACCAGAAGTTCATGCATAAGAAACAGTTCCCAGGAGTGGACGATTTTTCGGCTTGTTACTATGTGGACCCACGCTCATACAAGGATGCTGTTCTGTGTATAGTTGTAAGAGGAGCGTTCCCAGGACAAAAGAGGCAGTCGCAGCCAATGATGGTATTTCCCCTACGGACAAGGAATCCTCTTAGTAAATGTCACACAGCAAATAGCAGGGGAAGTTACATCCGTACTTACATAATAATAAGCAGCAACCGGCCTCCAAACTTGAACCAACGATCTGTGGGTACACCTTCCAATAGTAACCAATGGCCACTGGAAACAGAAAAGCTTTAACAGGGAAAAGCAATTAGATATACTAGGCTAGAAACCCAGTGAATTTTTTGCAGCTTTCTTTTACAGGATATGCATTCTAGCTCCCAAGGCCTGTTTGTAATGGCCAATACTGCACAAAAAACACCTAGCAGAGGGTTATTCAGCCACAAGATATCTGCACAAATAAAATACTCCAAAGGTGTAGGAGTTAGTTTAAAATAGAGCAAATAGAGCAACTAGTTTCAAAATGTAATTTCTTTTTCATATTACCAGTGTGTAAGCAATTTGATATAAGTTTCATACATGGTAACGCAGTGGAGTGCTTTTTTCGTAAGAAGGAGTGTACGGTGCCATTCTTTGGTAGGCACAGTAAACTCGAGCTTCTGTTCCCATTTAAGGATGTGCAGGGCTTTGTCTACCGGTGCTGCGCCTTCCATTATAGAGTAGTGGAGAGATAAAGGTTTTCCCAGCCTAAGTCCCTGTTGCCATCTAGACTCCCAAATGGTTAATTGGCGAGAAAGAGAGGGCTTAAATCCCCAACTAGTCAAAAAGCTAATGACCCTGGTGTATTCGAATTTCATGTATGGTGGAGTGGGTAAGGAGCTCTATAGTTGGTCAAAAGGGACAAATGTAGCCTGAGAGGTCGCCGACCAAAGGTCCGCCACCCTCGAGACACCTAATCTAAGCCAGGCGGTTGGGTGTGAATCAGGAAGGCGAGATAGGATGCCGGTCATGGTAGTGATAGGGGATGGGTGAGGGGCCACCTGGGGGAAGTGCCTCAGTTGCTCCCAAATCGCTAAGCATTCTCAAACTAGCAGGTTCTCTACTGCAAGAGATCTCCTGCAATGTGGAGGCGTCCAAATCAAGTCCCTTAAGGTTAGTTCGAAAGGCAGGGAGGCCTGTTCAATCGACCTCCATTTACTATCAGAGTCTTTTACTCCCCACAGGGAAATGTGCATGAGCATGGCTGCCTTATAGTACCTGGAAATAGATGGGGCAGCTACTCCGCCATGCATTCTGGAGTACTGCAGAAGCCTATGGGCGACTCGTGGGGGTTTATTCAGCTAGATATATTTGGTGCATGCGCTTTGAAACTGGATAAGGAGGGACCTAGGCACTCTGATGGGTAAGCACCTCAAAACATAAGTTAGTTTAGGGTGATAACTCATTTTTAGGGTTGCTATACGGCCCAGCCATGAGATACATTTGTCATTCCACTTCTGGTTTAAGGCGTGCAGTTCGGTCAGAAGAGACTTATAATTATCTGCTATTAATTGGGGAATTGAGTTAGACAATTTAAATCCTAAATGGGAAGGCAGGCCTAGTGTATGAATAGCCCCGCTCTCTAAAGGTACATAAGGTATATAGCACCTAACTATATAACTGTATAAACCCTATAAAACACACCAAACAAATATATACATGTTCAATATATAGCAGTCCGGCCAGACTTCTAGCTGAACCGCATTATACACAACACATGGGTAGTGATGTCGCATACCTAAAAATTTAGGTTTGCGAACGGCGGACTCGAACTTCTGCAAATGTTCGTGAACCGGGAAAACCGGGCGAACCGCCATTGACTTCAATAGGCAGGCGAACTTTAAAACCCACAAGGACTCTTTCTGGCCACAATAGTGATGGAAAAGTTGTTTCAAGGGGACTAACACCTTGACTGTGGCATGCCGGAGGGGGATCCATAGCAAAACTCCCACGGAAAATTACATAGTTGATGCAGAGTCTGATTTTAACCCATAAAGGGCCTAAATCACCTAACATTCCTAAATTGTTTGGAATAACATGCTTTAAAACATCAGGTATGATGTTGTATCGATCAGGTAGTGTAAGGGTTACGCCCGCTTCACAGTGACAGACCAAACTCCCCGTGTAATGCACCGCAAACATCCGCAAACAGTCCATTTGCACAACCACGAGATAGATAGATTTGATAGATAGATACATTGAAGGCAACTTCAATTAAATTACACTAGCAGACTGATGTTTCACAGTCAAAAAATTTTTTTAAAAATATTTACACTACTGTTATAACAAATATGATTGGTGGCACTAGTTGGCAAGTGGGCCTGGCACACACGCTGGGAGGAAGGCAACTGCAATTAGATTACACTAGATGACTGATGTTTCTCAGTCAAAAAAGTTTTTATTTTAAATATTTACAATACTGTTATAACAAATATGATTGGTGGCACTAGTTAGCAAGTGGGCCTGGCACACACAATGGCAGGCAGGCAACTGCAATTAGATTACACTAGATGACTGATGTTTCTCAGTCAAAAAAGTTTTTATTTTAAATATTTACAATACTGTTATAACAAATATGATTGGTGGCACTAGTTGGCAAGTGGGCCTGGCACACACGCTGGCAGGCAGGCAGGCAACTGCAATTCAATTGCACTAGCAGACTGATGATTCACAGTCAAAAAAGTTTGTATTTAAAATATTTACACTACTGTTATAACAAATATGATTCGTGGCACTAGTTGGAAAGTGGGCCTGGCACACACGCTGGCAGACAGGCAACTGCAATTAAATAACAATAGCAGACTGATGTAAAAGTTTTTTTTAAAAAAGTTACACTAATGTTACAACAGATAGGAGTGATGGCACTCAGGATAGAAGTAGGCACAGTATGTGCTGGCAGCCTGACACACAGGCTGGCACTAGTGGCAGGCTGGCCTGGCAACTAAAATTAAATAACACTAGAAGACTGATGTAAAAAAATTTTTTTACAAAATTTAAACTAATGTTACACCAGATAGGAGTGGTGGAGTCTGATTTTAACCCATAAAGGGCCTAAATCACCTAACATTCCTAAATTGTTTGGAATAACATGCTTTAAAACATCAGGTATGATGTTGTATCGATCAGGTAGTGTAAGGGTTACGCCCGCTTCACAGTGACAGACCAAACTCCCCGTGTAATGCACCGCAAACATCCGCAAACAGTCCATTTGCACAACCACGAGATAGATAGATTTGATAGATAGATACATTGAAGGCAACTTCAATTAAATGACACTAGCAGACTGATGTTTCACAGTCAAAAATTTTTTTTAAAAATATTTACACTACTGTTATAACAAATATGATTGGTGGCACTAGTTGGCAAGTGGGCCTGGCACACACGCTGGGAGGAAGGCAACTGCAATTAGATTACACTAGATGACTGATGTTTCTCAGTCAAAAAAGTTTTTATTTTAAATATTTACAATACTGTTATAACAAATATGATTGGTGGCACTAGTTAGCAAGTGGGCCTGGCACACACAATGGCAGGCAGGCAACTGCAATTAGATTACACTAGATGACTGATGTTTCTCAGTCAAAAAAGTTTTTATTTTAAATATTTACAATACTGTTATAACAAATATGATTGGTGGCACTAGTTGGCAAGTGGGCCTGGCACACACGCTGGCAGGCAGGCAGGCAACTGCAATTCAATTGCACTAGCAGACTGATGATTCACAGTCAAAAAAGTTTGTATTTAAAATATTTACACTACTGTTATAACAAATATGATTCGTGGCACTAGTTGGAAAGTGGGCCTGGCACACACGCTGGCAGACAGGCAACTGCAATTAAATAACAATAGCAGACTGATGTAAAAGTTTTTTTTAAAAAAGTTACACTAATGTTACAACAGATAGGAGTGATGGCACTCAGGATAGAAGTAGGCACAGTATGTGCTGGCAGCCTGACACACAGGCTGGCACTAGTGGCAGGCTGGCCTGGCAACTAAAATTAAATAACACTAGAAGACTGATGTAAAAAATTTTTTTTACAAAATTTAAACTAATGTTACACCAGATAGGAGTGGTGGACTGGCACTGAGGATGGAAGTAGGCACAGTATATGCTGGCAGCCTGACACACAGGCTGGCACTAATGGCAGCCAGGCTGGCCTGGCAACTAAAATTAAATAACACTAGAAGAGGACTGATGTAAAAAAAAAATTAAAAAAATTTTTACACTAATGTTACACCAGATATAAGTGGTGGAAAAAAGAGCTATTAATCACACTATATGATGTGGGCCTGAAACACAGGCCTGATGGAAAATTAAATTAGATTACACTAGCAAAAGGATTTAAAAGTTTTTTTTTTAAATTTACAATAATGTTAAGCAGATATGAGTGGTGGCTGGCACAGCAATTAACCACAGCATATGCTGTGTAAGCCTGACACACAGGCTTGATAGAAAATGAAATTAGATTACACTAGCAAAATGATTTAAAAGTTTGGTTGTTTAAATTTACACTAATGTTAAGCAGATATGAGTGGTGGCTGGCACAGAGCAATTAACCACAGTATATGCTGTGTGAGCCTGAGACACAGGCCTGATAGAAAATGAAATTAGATTACACTAGCAAAATGATTTAAAAGTTTTGTTGGTTAAATTTACACTAATGTTAAGCAGATATCAGTGGTGGCACTAATCACAGTATATGCTGTGAGCCTCACACACAGGCTGAAAGCCAGGCAAATGCAAATAAAATTACAAATAAAAAAAAAAAACGACTGAAGTTATAGCCCTAAAAATGGCTTTTTGGGGTGCTGTCCTTACAGCAGAGATTAGATGAGTCCTTCAGGACTGTAGTGGACACTAAATACACTAGCCTAGCTATCTATTTCCCTATAATGTCAGTAGCAGCAACACTAAAGCTCCTATCACTAAGAAAGCAAGATCGTAATGAATCTAAAATGGCTGCTGCCAAGGAGCTGGGAGGGTCTGTGAGGGAGTGTCTGCTGCTGATTGGCTCAAATGTGTCAGAAGACTGTGAGATACACGGTCAAAGTTTCCTCAATGATGACCCTTAGGGGCGGATCGAACATCGCATATGTTCGCCCGCAGCGGCGAACGCGAACAAGCTATGTTCGCCAGGAACTGTTCTCCGGCGAACAGTTCGCGACATCACTACACATGGGTAAAAACATTTTCAAACGGGTACAATATACCAACATGAACCAATTATCTAAGAAGGAAGACACATCATTGGGATATCAGGAAGGTAAGGCTTGAGGCCTCAAGGTGTGGTCAGGGGGGTTAGGTTTTTGGTGCTTGGGCCTCTGCTCTTTTAGTGACCACGATGGGTCCATGACCCGTAAATTAGAATGGGCAACCGCTTGGAGTTCCCTTTCAGATTGAAGGCCCCAGTTAGCCAGAAGGGTACTGCCCAAGGAGGGGGAAGAAACTACATAAGTCTGGTTATCTTTTGTCACAATTAATTTAGTGGGGAATCCCCATCTATATTTGATGTTAGCATTCCTAAGTTGAGCAGTGATAGGGGCGTAGAGTTTACGTTGCTGCAGCGTGTGAGAAGAGAGATCCAGGAGAAGCTGGATGTCTTTAAAGTTGTCCGGCAAGGGAGGTTTGCTGAATGACGCCTGCATCAAGAGATCTTTGAAGGTGAAGTTGTGGAAGCAAACTACCACATCCCTTGGCTTGTCAGATGGCATCGACCTAGGCCTGAGAGCCCTGTGGGCCCATTCCATGGCATGCTTGTCACCCTCCATGGGGGCTCAAGAGAGCAGAGAATAATGACAAAAGGAATTCTTGTAGATTACCTGGTGCTACAGTGTCGGGGATACCTCTAAACTGGACGTTGTTCCTCCTGGCCCTATCCTCCACATCAGCTAGTTTTTTTTTTGTTTTGTTTTTTAATATAATTTTTTTTATTGGTAATCCAAACAAAGTTAACAAGGTAGTAAATGACATATTGTAAACCGATAAGTAAAGACATATTATACACATATCATTTCTGAGTGTCAATATTACCAATATGTAAACATTGTGTCCATTGAGTGTTCTTTATAGTCCTTAGATCCAAAAAAAAAAAACATCCCTCTTTCAAGGGTCACTTTATAGGTTATGGGATGTGGACTTTAATTGTCTATCCAAAAAACACATCAGCTAGTTTTAATTCAATCTGGGAGATTTGTTCTGCCAAGTTTTAGTCATACGATAGAAGATTCGAGTGATCTGTAGCTAGGTCGTCATGTTGCCTCTCCAGGGTATCTACTCTGTTACCTATTTCGGCTATATCTTTGTGATAGATTTAGTCTGTGCTGCGAGCATTTTTTGTAGCGTGCTCTCTGTAATGTAGTGGTTTAGATGAGCCCCTGACTGGGAGCTAGATTGAGAGCCCTCATCCTGTGACTCAGGGTCGCTTACTTCTTTTCTCAAAGAATTAGGTTCCTTGTGAGGTTGAGAGAAATGGTTGAGTACCGTCTTCTTAATAACTGCAGGGGTTCTGGGGTTTCTTCTAGAGGAGTGCGGCATGGTTGATACCTCAAGGACGCTCTGAGCAGACTTACTGTGTGACCCACCCTGACCACTTTAAAACCTGTAAAAAAAACCTGTTAGACCAACAAACCTGACATCTAAATTATATCAACATCCAAGACAGGTTAAGATAGCAAAATGATGTGAGAGCGGGGCCAGACACGACCCACCTATGTTGGCTACACCTAGTACATAGTGACCTATTTACTGAACAATCAGATCAGAGGGATCTAACATGCAGACAAACTGGCCCAATTGAGTGGGACCCCAAGGCGCCCCACATACCTCAGGGAGGGGGATACAACCTAAAGAAAGGGTAAAAGGACAGGGGAAGTGACCAACCCAGACAAGCTGGGCCGGAAAGGGGGAGGCGCAGGGGGGACCAGGGGAACTAATCCCTTCCCACAGGACTCACAATTGGTACCACCTGGAAAATTAGCCTACCTATATTATGTTATCGGGGGCAAGGGTTGTGATATGTGGTCTGTAGTAGTCAGACTAAGCGTGCATGTTAGTTGGTTACAAGCAAGCAACACTTATATATCATAAATAGGCAAGGAGTACATAAAAATGAAAAAAAAAAAAAAAAACCCACTCCACCCTGTTTGGAAACCACAGGGGTACATATGCTGATGCAGCAGCTAATAAACAATTTTTATATACTACGGGTGGGGTCCCAAAGACAAGAAAGTTAGCCCAGCAGCTGTAATGTGGAGGTCATGCTCCTTGGGCCTATATAGGTATATAGCTGATCTTGAGTCAAGTGAGAGGTGGTGGTGGGGCTTACCCCAGGTAATAGACTTGTCAGTACCAATGAGTGCTGGGTTAAGGGTTACCCCAATGCTTATATAAAAATGTTCCAACTAGGATGTGAGTACCCTCTGCTCTCAGTGGAGCTTGGATATTTATGGTTGGAGGGAAAGTCTATTTCCAGGTAGGTGCCCTCATTCACCCAATGGCCAGATCCGGCACTGATGTAAATGTGACAGTAGTTGTAATTATAATTAGCCCCTAATAGAAAGAGTTAGGGGAGTAAGCCTTGGTGGAGCAGGGGTCTTAGAAAGAACAAATGTCCAGATCCCTTGTGTAAATGAGGAGCCTTAGCCCTTTAATAATGTAGGAGATGGGGTCTAAAGGGTGCTTGGTGCTGTACACAATAAATTTGCTTACCCCTGTATGCCACATGGGTGGCTGTTTCTGCTGAAGTGGCGAACCGGAGCTCCGGAGTTAGGGGGAGGTAGATCTGTAAATCCCCAGCGTGTACTGCAGGGAGGGTAAAGTTGGTCCCGCCTTGGCAAAGCAGTCTGCAACGTGACAAGTTGTAGGCCCAAAATGGCGGACTTCTGAATACCGGTAAGGTTTGGCCCTCAGGTTGTTTCCCGTTTCCTCCAATGTCGCCGCTCCCTGAATCGCTTCTAAGGCCCCTTTCCTGAGTAGCAGGCCGTCTCGGGGGCGCAAGTGCTGATGTACGCTGTACACCTCTGCAGATCGGCACCTCTCTAAGTGGTAGGCTCTAAGTGGTGATCTGAGGCGCGGGTGTTGTAGGTAGGCAATGGTGCGTTGATGGCGCAAGACAGAAGGTTCTCAAGTCTAAGTGCGAGGGCTTCGCCTCGCCGGCAGTACAAGTCTGTGGGTCTCGCAGAAGGAGGACACACTCAGATGGCTCACTTAGTCTCCGGAGCAGAGCCCCGATCCTCCGGAGAGCAGGATCTCCTGCGGTCGCCTCCCCACCACAGCCGATTCGAGCGGGGGGGATAAGGTCCGAGCTGCAGCACTGAGAGTTCTTCCGGGACCTATCTGGGTATTCTCCCTGCCCAAGGTTAACTTTTGTGGTGTCTAAAGATGAGTTTATGTGCTCAAAAACAAGCAGTTTGTGAGCCTTGATGCAGAGCTAAGTAGAGATGCGTCTGCACGATTTGGCGGTTAGCTCCGCCTATTATTTTTTGTAATCTTAGTGATTTTTTTAATATAGTAATGTTAGATTCATTTATAGTGTAATCTTAGATTTTTTAATTTCACAGGTAAGTTTTTATTTATTTGAAGACAGTTATATTGTAAATTTAATTTAAAGTATAGGGGATAGTTAGGTTTAGGGGTTAATAGTTAAATTTAGTGTGTTGCGATGTGGGGGCTGGCGGTTTAGGGGTTAATAACTTTATTATAGTAGTAGAGATTGGGAGGCCAGTGGTTTAGGGGTTAATAGCTTTATTATAGTAGTAGCGATGTGGGGGGCCAGCAGTTTAGGGGTTAATAGGTTTATTTTAGTGTCAGTGATGTTAGGGGAGGTGGTTTAGGGGTTAATAACTTTATTTAGTGTCAGCAATGTCGGGGTGGTGGCAGATTAAGTGTATTTAGACTAAGGGGTCTAGTTATTATTGTGCGATGGACATGATACGATGTAGCTGTAGATTCG